>NC_091120.1:57926064-58261421 GCF_040183065.1 Periplaneta americana
TAACGAGAAGGCCTGCGTTCAAACGCCATTGGGAAAAGTTGCCTGGTTCAGGTTCTTCTCCGGCTTTTTTTCCTCAGCCGTCGCAAAATGAAAATGACAGCAACGTCTCGGTGATATGATCTAGTCTTCCGTTTTTATTACATTCTTATTCATCCTGATATAAATGAATCTAATGGTATCGTGGTACTCGTCAAATTGTGAGAATATGTTGTTGTTTGTGCCAGAATTAAAATGCCGAAAGAACAATTATATTTCTTCTGATGTAGGCTATACTGGTGGTTCATTTCAAAGTGTGTCATGACGTCACTGTTGTTGGGTCACCGATTTGAAGCGAGTTTCAGCTTATATGTTAGAGAAGTTGCCTGTTATTTAAGGCGTTCTTCAATCTGAACTTGAGAACGTATACGGTATAACTTGAACGTCGTAGCAACAGATGGCGGTCTGTACGGTCTGTGTGCTACCATAACCTCTTTCGAACTGTGTTTTGCGCCGGCAAGTCGTACGCAGGGTATTTGTTATCATCGGTTGCGTACGGTAACATTCCACAAAACAAATCAAATGCTCCGTGTCCATGTTGACCGTCGAAGTTAATGTCAACAAATACGTAAGTAATCGTCTTAACCCTCTCCCCATATCCCGACAGTACGTATTTCCAAACAGTTCACATTCCTGCCACTACCGGCGTTACCGTACGTATCGGTACGTACTCTTCAGAATGAACGCCGTACTTGCTAGGCAACTTCTATGCCTCTTAGGTTATACACCTCTGCGGAAGTGTAGGAAGATTGAATTCTCTAGGCTCATCGGCTAGCCACATGACGGCATACAGCGAGCCATGACACATTTTGAACTGAACACCCAGTATAGATCCTATTCCGGAGGCAGAAATTTTAAAAGTCACTAAAAATGAACTCTTAATCCATATTTCAGAAACATTCAACCTTCAAAAATTCTAAGTTAAACGTTTTTGTATTTTTTTTTCACATTTTTCATTTAAGTCCCCTTTATAGCTTTATTCAATCCATTTTTTAACTAAAGTAGGTCTATTTTCTTTGATAAAAAGTGCAGTTCTTTGTTGTACAGGGTATTTCGTAAGTAACGAACTTTCTAAAAAATAACTATTTTGGATAATTTTTTGAAATGATGTTCATCCTCACGAGAAAGGACCCTTCCCGTTGCCGTAAAGTCGATTTGTAAACAAACACACCCTCCCCTCACCGCCAGAACTATTAAACGAAAGAATGATTAGTGTTTTAAACCTTTATTAAAACACATAAATGTAAAAACAGTTTTAGTTGTTGATAAATTATGGTGTACAATTTTCAAAATGTCTTACGTTCTGCCGAATGCACAAATGTAAGCGACGTGTCAACTCTTCATGGACTCTGGGGAGCTGCGTGGCATTTTATCATTCCAGTCTATCACAACAATGTGTATAGGCATGGCCGTGTGCCATTATCCTTGGCGTATAGAAGGTCATGCTCAAGGTCATTTTAAGTCCTTGGCTTAGAAGGCCATGCTCCAGGTCATTTTAAGTTGGCATCAAATGCACATTACACATGGATAAGTAGCTTCCTCCGGCAGCGGGGGAGGGAATGTTTGTTTCCAAATCGACTGTACGGCACCGGGAAGGGTTCTTTCTCGTGAAGATGAACATCATTACAAGATATTATCCAAAATAGTTGATTTTTCGATAGACTCGTTACTTATGAAAAACTCTGTACATTTAAACATTTAAAAAATGTATAGCTCTTTAGTCGTTTCAGCTGCAGGATTGTTTCTTTCAACAAAATCTTCCATTTTTAACGTATATTACGAAATAATTACTGGAAAATGTATATGTAATTTGTTTTTAGAAAATTATCTGTATTCGGGTTTGTCGAAAACACAGAAAAATATGCATATAATAATAATAATAATAATAATAATAATAATAATAATAATAATAATAATAATAATAATAATAATAATAATAATAAAATCATTGGTAGAAATTACACAATCACAAACTAAAAATAAAGGGGATTATGGGCCTAATATCTTATATAAATAGTTTTTGAGAATGGCCAGAGATCCTTTAATTGTTGAAGAGACTAATTTTGAAATGATGTCATGGATTCCAAAAAAAAAAAAAAAAAAAAGTGTAAGACCATTAGGCAAATAAAACGATTTGTAGGGGTGATCTTAAACATTTTTTCACCACTTGTATTATATTATGGTACCTACA
This sequence comes from Periplaneta americana, assembly GCF_040183065.1. NCBI lineage: Eukaryota > Metazoa > Arthropoda > Insecta > Blattodea > Blattidae > Periplaneta > Periplaneta americana. Next base: position 57,928,292 of record NC_091120.1, read on the forward strand.
TGAGTTACTAAAATTCTTTGCAAAATATTGTAATACATTACCGGAACTATGCGTTATTTATAAATTATATATTTTCTTCCATACCGAGTTTACCTCCACTCCACATTTGTTACCTATTATAGAAGGTGCATTTATTTCTTACTTCACTAGAGATAAGAGAAAGCATTATATTTGCAACAGTAGACATATCTGTATAAATACCTGCGTTTGTAATGTTAGGCCTACCTAGAAACAAAGGTGCTATAGTTGAAACAGGATCTGGCACTACTAAACCAAATATTGAACACATGCTATTAGTGTGCAATGCGTTTGAAACAGTTTATAAAGAGTATAAAATAAAATAATGTATGGAATAAATGCATTATATAATAATACGTACCCTATAGAGAGAGAGATCCTCTTTCTCTTGAGTTCTCATTTTCTCTCTTTCTCTAACGAATTCAATCTGATTTATAACACTTTAATCCACTTGATGAAATGTAACTCTTCGTGTGGAAGCTGCACATCCATTAACTGATCGGATATGCCCTCTCCATCCGTTTCTAACGGAGAAGAGCGCGCGATAAATCCAGTAAAATTAATTCAATTCGAAATTCGCCCTCTGTCACAATGAAAATAGAGAACGATGTGGTTGATGAGTTCCCATTTTTAAGTAGTAGAAAATGAAGAATGACATGCGTGTGGGTCCACTGTTTTGTACAGCGTGCAGTGCAGCATCGATTAACTGTTTTTGTTTTTTCCGGTTTCGTAGTCGTGAATGCCAGTGAAGTTAAATAATTCCACAGTTTCGGTTGTTTTGTGTGTTCATTTTCATGTTATAGAGCTTGTATATACAAATTTGTGGTGCAGTCAATAGCTACAACATGAATAAGATATAACATTGTTGAAGCTTATAGAAAAGAGGAACAAATTAAAAAACAGGTGTCACAAAGACGACACATATTTTCTCATTAGACGTTTCACGAATTTTTCAACAATTCGTTTCCTTTATTATATAAAAAATGAATTTACTACTTAGAATATACGATATTTTCTTAAACTATTATTCTAGAAATATAATGCTTCAGTGGTTCCAAGAGATTAACACTATAATATTAATAAGATTTTAATTTAATTTAATCTCAAGTGTAGCCAATATTTTTACTACAGTGCGGGCAGTTTAGAAGTCCCCAAACATGGCTCGGCCGATGGGTGACCCGAGTCTCGTGCATTCGCTGGCATTCCCCTCATGAAACTGCGGTGCTCTTCCCGCCAGCAGCCAGTCGTGTGAGAGATTTCATCGGTGTAGGTTGGTTTTGTTGTGCAGTCGTGAGTGAGATTTTATTAGCGAGTACAGCCTATGACGTCTTTATTTTTTTTCCGGTCAGTCACAGAACCTGCTTTATTAAACTTATCCACAACCTTTAATACTGCTTTTCGTGTTTGAACTGGGCTGCCAGGAAATTTACGTCTAAACGCTTGTCCTCTTCTGCCATATAACGTTCTACACTCCATGTACGTCTACAAAATGATTATTATACGACGAAGCAATGAATATCTCACCATTGCATAGCCCTACTGTATTCTACTATGAAGAGGACACTGAAACAGAAGACTCTATAAAAAATGCTATAAGAAGGATCTGGGCCAGAAGACTCTAAACGTAACATAACTTAATTTTCTTAAGCGATGACAGTATCAGTGTTCAGCTATAGCTGTGAAAATTGGACAATGAAGAGATCTGTTAAAATGAAAGTAGAACCTGCAGAGATAACATTCCTGACCTCAATGACTGAAAATACCCTTCTCAACCATCATTAATACAGTCATGTTTGTATCAATTTGGCAAAGACATATTGATATTCATTCATTCATTCATTCATAGTTTTCTACCAAATGGCAGGTATTTAACTGAAAACACAGTATTTTCCAGTCTTTCCTATTTTCTGCCTTCCTCCTAGTATCCACGTATGATCCATATAGGCCCTAATGTCGTCTATCATTTGATATCTTCTTCTGCCCCGAACTCTTCTCTCGTTCTTTCTAGTGCATCCCTCAGTAGTCAGTTTATTTTCAACCAGTGATCCAACTAATTCCTTTTCCTCTTCCTGATCAATTTCAGCATAATTCTTTCCAACACAGCTTCATCTCTTATTCTGTCTGTCTATTTCACATGTTCCATTCTTCTCCATATCCACATATCAAATGCTTCTAGTCGCTTTTCTTCACTTCGTCGTAATGTCCATGTTTCTGCCTCATACAATGCCACACTCCACGCAAAACACTTCACTACTCTTTTCCTTAGTTCTTTGTCCAGTGATCCGCACAAAATGCTGCTTTTTTATTAAAATCTTCCTTTGCGATTGCTATCCTCCTTTTGACTTCTTGGCAGCAGCTAATGCTACTGCTTATAGTATACCCCAAGTATTTGAAGCTGTCCACTTGCTTTACTGCCTCATTTAGAATTCGCACGTTTAGGTCTACCTTCTTCATTTTTCTTCCGATAACTATGGTCTTCGTCTTATATGCATTAACCGGGAAGAAATTGATATAAACATGACTGTATTAATGATGAATGAAAACAGACTTTCAGAAGTGCTTCTGAACTACTAAGAGGATTTAGGGGTATTGGGAGACCTAGAATAAGCTGGAATGATGACTTTTCTTGAGAATGGAACTGTCCAAAGGCCAGCCCATTATGTAGGAGAAGAAGAAGATGATGATGATGATGCTGATGACGATGACGATAGCACATTGTTCTTAAAATTATTTAAAAAAGATAATACGGCTTTGGATTTTCAAAAACTGGGACTTGATAAGGCATTGTCATGCCTGGAATGTTACTGTAACACCAAGCCTTTAGTTATGTCACACTGACAGAAGCGTGAAGAATTTGGGATGCTACAGTGAGTGACGAAATCCGATTATAAAGGCCGGGATGATCATGCTGACCTCATGTTACCCGTACTAGGTGGATGATCGTTCACATCTATTGCTCCCAGTGTTATTGAATGGTTGAACGGGTTACATCAGCTGCTTGTCAATGCGGATGACGTGAATATGTTAGGAAAAAATCCACACACGATTAGGGAAAATACAGGAATTTTACTTGAAGCAAGTAAAGAAATAGGTTTGGAAGTAAATCCCGAAAAGACAAAGTAGGCCTATATGATTATGTCTCGTGACGAGAATATTGTACGAAATGGAAATATAAAAATTGGAGATTTATCCTTTGAAGAGGTGGAAAAATTCAAATAACTGGGAGCAACGGTAACAAATATAAATGATACCCGGGAAGAAATTAAACACAGCATAAATATGGGAAATGCCTGTTATTATTCGGTTGAGAAGCTTTTATCATCCAGTCTGTTGTCAAAAAATCTGAAAGTTAGAATATTTATAAAACAGTTATATTACCGGTTGCTTTTTATGGTTGTGAAACTTGGACTCTCACTTTGAGAGAGGAACATAGGTTAAAGGTGCATAGGAAAATATTTGGGGCTAAGAGGAATGAAGTTACAGGAGAATGGAGAAAGTTACACAACAAAGAACTGCACGCATTGTATTCTTCAACTGACATAATTAGGAACATTAAAACCAGACGTTTGAGATGGGCAGGGCATGTAGCATTATGGGCGAATCCAGAAATGCATATAGAGTTTTAGTTGGGAGGCCGGAGGGAAAAAGACCTTTGGGGAGGCCGAGACGTAGATGGGAAGATAATATTAAAATGGGTTTGAGGGAGGTGGGATATGATGATAGAGACTGGATTAATCTTGCTCAGAACAGGGACCATTGGCGGGCTTATGTGAGGGCGGCAATGAACCTCCGGGTTCCTTAAAAGCCAGTAAGGAAGTAAGTAAGTAAGTAAGTAAGTTATTGAATGGTAGTCTTTACAGAAATGTGGAACATTGGCTATAGTACCTAAATTTTGAAAGATAATTTCAGAAGTATCCCATTACATGTTCTCAGAGAAATATGAACTTCTAGAAAGTTATCTTAAATAACAGAGAATTAACTGTACAAAAAAAAACTAGATTTGGAAAGACATTGCCGAGACTGTAATCTCACGAAAAACAAAAATCGAGATCTAATTGAGAAACATTTACGAGTGTAATTTATTTTCATTAGTTTAGAATTTAGTAACAAGATGAATGGAAATGAACAAAGATAATTAGTGATAACTTTAGTACTGGAGGCAGGTTTCATCTCAACTTTATTACGTTCCGCGTGACTAAGGTTCGCATCTTGAGTGTAGTTAGTTGAAACGTGATCCTTAGTAGAAATGGACTTGAAGTGCTTCTGAAATACACGATTCAATTATTCTAAGGTTCTAAGTTGATAATTTAGAGCGGGTGATGAGAGTCTTGAAGCTGACTCTACTTTAATTGTTCTTCTGGGTAATGAAACCTGAATTTATGCTAAATTCGGCATGAAAATGCTCTTTAAAGACGAAACTACAGGAATGCAATGCCGCGCAGTGTATGTGAAATTCCTTGATAGTAAGACATGCCATGCGAAGTTCTTTATTGCGTTGAATTGCAAATACACAGACTAATCATCATATATAGCTGTTATAATAAGAAGTGTTATACCTCATACGGGCAAACTTTGTTACATCATAATAAGCTCAAGAACTACCATACATGGCGATTCATACATTGGGACTTGCATAGGAACGTTTTTTCCGTTGGAATTCTATGAATTCTGTGATATATGGATGCGATGGCTTTTGCAGTGTTGGCGTTGTCAATTATGGAGAAATGTCTGATTGGTATTGTATGATGCTTCTAAGAAAAATGTAATGTTACAGTCATCTTAGACGTGATTACGAAATACTGGTTAAAATATGAACCTCTGTTAAGAATGCAGGCGCAACGGATTTCTTTTGAGATATACATGGCGGCTAGTCAAACTTTCTTACGTGAAGACTTACATGTTTTATACAGGGTCATCATTTTATTTTTACTAACGTTTTTAATATTAAGAACCGGAAACACCGCCCCCTTCCACGACTGGAGTTCGATGATACTGAGGTAATACAAACAAATCAATTTACTAGGTATAGGAGGGAAGAAAAGTAGTTCATCCATTTACGTAAACTAGAAAATATCGCGATTTTGAGTTTGATAATTTTCATTAGGTTTCTGTTTAATCAAAATACAGTACAGTATTAACAATAAGTGTTTTTACTCACGAACTGAGTTATCCATGCGGACGTATTCATTATGCAGTGTATACTATACCGTCTACAGCACATTAGCGTATAATATAGAGAATCAAGTTAAATTGAATAATAATCATAATATGGATATTTAAGCACATTTTTGAAAATGGTGGCCGTTCATTTCGATACAGGCTTCAGTTCTTTTGTGCATATTATCGCACTATAGACTATTGCATCTAATTCCAATTACCAGTTTCGTCCTTCATACTAGTAACTCATGTTGAAATAATTCTGTACCTTCTCTATAAAAGAGTGCGTTACATAATGTAAATTGAATCTTCATTTCTGCCCGACCCGCACAGATAAAATTACTTAGCTATGCTATCTACTGTCCGTCCAAGTGGTTATGTCGCAGGATCGTAGAAAGGGGGAAAATCATGTGACAGTTAATTACTTAACGAGGCCCTTTTATTTAAGTTATTTTAAACAGTTGTATAATATTATGTAGACGTCCAATTCCTAACAGAAATTAATGTTTTCAGAAAAGAGCTAAGACAGCCCAGCCACTAGCCTTTACAGAGAGGCGAGCAGAAGCAGGTGGGGGAAATCGGGATGCGACGTAGGCAAACGGACGACAGTACCTGAGCGAAAATATGATTCAATATTGAAAGCTCTTTTGTCACTGGAAAACGCGAACATATTTCTGGAACGTACTATACTCACTATCTCAGTACTGCTTACTATATGCGGCCTTGGTTCTGAGTGGAGGACAGGTGGAACTTCATTAGTAGAAGGGATGGGAGTGAAGTACATTCAAAAGCCCAGGTACAATAATAATTGAAGTAAAAATAAAATGATGTCCCTGTATGATTGATGAATATGTTGAGTGCATGAGTGGTATTAAGCAATAATAAACTATAACTATGATGTCAGATTGTAGTTTTACGATTACACAATTAATAGAGAAACGTAGAGAATTTAATCTTCCAACTTGGTTTGCATTAAAAAAGATTTGATAAAATCAATAGCTGAGACAAATTACTCTGTATATATACAGGGCGGGCTATAAGTCACCTTACTTTTAGATATTACTTACCTAATCTAATGGGTACGTCTTCAGGTCCTTTGTGACGTTTTACGTAACTGCTGTGATGTTATGTCTGCAGCTGTCACAGCGTCTTTCAGTTCGTCGTTTGTTTGATACCTTCTAGTAGCCAGCTTATTTCTGTCTTTGATGCTGCCAGCAATGAACGCTCGCTTTTTCCAAACTAACAGTGTTGCTTTTCTTGGGAGTGGCCTTCCAAACTATGTCATAATTTGTTGCATTGTCTGCCCCGTGTGCTGCCTTTCGTGGACCCAAACATTCGCAACCAACCGCTCTTCAAAAGAATAATTACTCGTATCTGCCATCTTGCTCACAATTCCACTATCGTTATTCATCTGTTATTGTCACTGCTACCAAATGTTTTGGTCGTTCTTATCAACTGTCTTTCAGTGTTGCCACACTCTTTTTGTCACCAGGTTTAGTAATTAGTAATTCTACAGTACATTACAGTGTATATTTCTCAGAGTACGGTGACTTATGGCCTGGCCTGATATAATGTATTGTTTGCTATTACATGTTTTAAAGCAGGGCTGGGCAGCAAGAGCGGATTCTACTCTCTCACGGGGAGCCATATGATTTGTCTTCATCCCCTTTCTTCCCCAGCGAACACCGCGCAGCGTTGATATAGTAACGGATGAATATTAAGCGTCCCCGTTTAGAGTCTTGTTCCGCTCCCGATCCCAGCCCTAGTTGAAAATGTAAAATAAATAAATAAATAAATAAATAAATAAATAAATAAATAAATAAATAAATAAATAAGTGAAGAAGTGAAGAAGTGAAGAAGTGAAGAAGTGAAGAAAAAAGTAATAAATAAATAAATAAGAAAAGAAAGAAAGTAATAAATAAATAAATAAATAAATAAGAAAAGAAAGAAAGTAATAAATAAATAAATAAATAAATAAATAAGAAAAGAAAGAAAGTAATAAATAAATAAATAAATAAATAAATAAGAAAAGAAAGAAAGTAATAAATAAATAAATAAATAAATAAGAAAAGAAAGAAAGTAATAAATAAATAAATAAATAAATAAATAAGAAAAGAAAGAAAGTAATAAATAAATAAATAAATAAGAAAAGAAAGAAAGTAATAAATAAATAAATAAATAAATAAATAAGAAAAGAAAGAAAGTAATAAATAAATAAATAAATAAATAAGAAAAGAAAGAAAGTAATAAATAAATAAATAAATAAATAAGAAAAGAAAGAAAGTAATAAATAAATAAATAAGGAAAGAAAGAAAGTAATAAATAAATAAATAAGAAAAGAAAGAAAGAAAGTAATAAATAAATAAATAAATAAATAAGAAAAGAAAGAAAGTAATAAATAAATAAATAAATAAGAAAAGAAAGAAAGAAAGTAATAAATAAATAAATAAATAAATAAGAAAAGAAAGAAAGAAAGTAATAAATAAATAAATAAATAAATAAGAAAAGAAAGAAAGAAAGTAATAAATAAATAAATAAATAAATAAATAAGAAAAGAAAGAAAGAAAGTAATAAATAAATAAATAAATAAATAAGAAAAGAAAGAAAGAAAGTAATAAATAAATAAATAAATAAATAAATAAGAAAAGAAAGAAAGTAATAAATAAATAAATAAATAAATAAATAAATAAGAAAAGAAAGTAATAAATAAATAAATAAATAAATAAATAAGAAAAGAAAGAAAGAAAGTAATAAATAAATAAATAAATAAGAAAAGAAAGAAAGAAAGTAATAAATAAATAAATAAATAAATAAATAAGAAAAGAAAGAAAGTAATAAATAAATAAATAAATAAATAAATAAGAAAAGAAAGAAAGTAATAAATAAATAAATAAATAAGAAAAGAAAGAAAGTAATAAATAAATAAATAAATAAGAAAAGAAAGAAAGTAATAAATAAATAAATAAATAAATAAGAAAAGAAAGAAAGTAATAAATAAATAAATAAATAAGAAAAGAAAGAAAGTAATAAATAAATAAATAAATAAGAAAAGAAAGAAAGAAAGTAATAAATAAATAAATAAGAAAAGAAAGAAAGAAAGTAATAAATAAATAAATAAATAAGAAAAGAAAGAAAGAAAGTAATAAATAAATAAATAAATAAGAAAAGAAAGAAAGTAATATATAAATAAATAAATAAGAAAAGAAAGAAAGTAATATATAAATAAATATGTTTATAAATAAATATATATATATATATATAAAGTAATAAAGAAATAAAGAAACAAAGAAAGAAATACACAAACAAACGAACGAAAGAACGAGTGAATCAATAAATGAATAAAGACATTCCCCAACATCTTGTAAGAGCAATGAAAAGCGTGTATGCTGATAATAAAATATAAATATAAATACATAATTCAAAATTCTATATGCAGAAATCAACTACGGAGTTAGACACTTTTTAACATGTATATTGAAGAAGTAATTATTGGATGTAAAACTGGTTTAAATTGTCATTTAAAGGCAGTCATCATCATCTTCCTGACAGGTAATAGTCATAAAAAGAACTGTCACGGTCTACAAAATTTTTCCTTGCATCTCTTCACAGGGCGTCCTAGTGATCTTTCTCCTGCTGGTCTGTAATTCAAGTCTACTCGAAAGATCCTTGTTTTAGGTATACTTTTGACATGACGGTGCCAGTTATCTGTTTTTTAATTAATTATTTTACGACGCTTTACCAACTGCTATGGTTATCTAGCGTCTGAATGAAATGGTGATAATGCCAGCGAAATGTGTCCAGGGTTCAGCGTCAAAAGTTACCCAGCATTTGCTCTTAATGTGTTGAGGAAAAACCTCAACCAGGTATCTTGTTCCAACCAGGATTTCAATCCGGTCCCACTCGTTCCACGGTCAGCCATGCTAACCGTTACTCCACAGCGGGAGACCAGTTATCTTGGCATTGGCGTATATACTGCAGTACTGATTCCATTTTGAGCTCTTGTAGGATGTTTTCATTTCTTTTGTGTTGCCATTTGCTACACAAAAGCTTTTTTATAAATAACAAATCATTCGTGGCTTAGAAAATGGATATGTAAGCTACCATTCAAATTTAACTGCAATATTAATACAAGGAATTGGATTTAAAGAAAGAAAACCATTAAAATAATGATCTCAACCCAATAGAGTAACTTGTATTAATATTGTAGTTTAATTTCGATTATTCATATTCATTTTCTAAGCTATCTTTACATTTAATTTATAAGGAAATGGTTTTGTATTTTGTACGTTTTGAGATCAGAAGAATTCAAAAGTTGAAAAATAAGTACATGTTTAGTCAACTGTCCGAAGACAGGTTAGAACAGGGAACTGGCGGGAGAGGGGTGGAAAGCTTGGGGAAAGCGTTGGTTCCCCGTCCACAGTCCACCGGCGTTGAATGACGTATCTGTGGCCTGTACGCAATCACAGAAGACAGACACTGAATACAAATCCCCTCCCCTACCAAGTCAATGGCGCGGATATGGAAGGAAGGGGTGAGTGCCGTATCCGATGAGTGACGCAACGCCACAATTGTCGCCCAGTTTTCCAAGCCTGGGTTAGAACCTCACAAGTGACACCAATAAGGCATCACTCATGAGGTAACTAAGACAGGAGACAGTGGGGTGATCAGTTCCTTTCTCTTTCCATTGCATGCATTACGAACTAGTGACAAATTTCACTAATCATACTTCAGATGTATAAAAAAACAATTGTTCTTCCTCTAACACATATCGTCAAGTGAGATGTACTGCTTCATAATAGATGTACATATTAGCCAGAACCTTAATCACAGATAAAGTACGTGCTGGCATGTTGGCATAAAAAAACTGCTTTTCACACTCTTTATAAATTAAAAACATAGTTTAACATAGTTTTTGAAACACATTCAGAATGTTTCTTTTTTCACCTCCTATTAATATTATACATAGAGTTTCTTCATAAAGTTAAAAATATGGCAGCTACCAGCAATGTTTCATACTTTTTACTCACCAAGTACTTCTGCTTCACAGTGCGAATTTCTTATTTCGAAAAGAGCGCTACAATGATCTATTGTGATTATTACATCATTCGTATATACTCGGATGTGTTTAAAATACCACACTTTCTAACATTTATGTCTCTTGACAAAATTTTTGTAGTGTTTCCTTTTGTGACTGAACTATCCTCATCTTTGAATAGAAACGTCAGTTTGAATGTTCTTTTGTTCGTCATGCAAGTAATGACGCTTAGCAGATCCGCCAGCACGCGAAGACGTCACTTTTGATGTATTAACCAACAAAAATTACTCATTTTAATGTTAATGTGGGGGGGGGATTAATTTAATCCTTCTATACAAGAGTGTATTTAAAATGTGGTTTTCTCCAGTGTACAGATAATGTAAACAGCACCTCTCATGTCCTTAGTCGACATTATAGTGATTTGGAATATTTGGACGATAATTGTGATCACAGTTGGCCATCTATTTTATTACACTTCTTCCTATTTTAATCTGTATTCCAATACGGGCGGTTGATCAATGAAGCCAGAAGATACTCGTTTTATGCTTGGTGGCAAGGCCGGATATTTTCTTTAGTGACGATGATAAGACCGTTCATTAAGTTTTCTGCCCAAGGGCAGGTCCTTTACTGCAAACCCAGCATTCTCCAGTCTTTCCTCTTTTTTGTCTTCCTCTGCGTCTTCGCAAACGATCTATAGGCCTATATCTTAATATTGTCTTTCTGATATCTTCTTCTGTCCCTAAACTTTTTCTCGTTCACCATTTTTTCCAGTATCGCGGTGCAAAAATTAAATCATTAAATTATGCACCAATATGCGTGGGTTAAATCCCAAATCTCTCCGCAGTGCATATAAAGAACAGGCATATGTCACTGTTGATAGTGATTCATCCGTCGGATGGGGACGTTAAGCCTGGCGGCCCCCTTGGTGCTATTCGACAGGAGTAGGCTACGTGCCGGCACCGGGTTTCTCCTTCTCTCTTCCCCACCATCATCATCCTCACCCATTCCCTACATTACACTTACATGAACACTTAACATACACTCACCCTAGTACAAGACATAACTCTTCACAGATACACATCATGCATAACGTGGCCAGCCAAAGTGGTATGCAATTTGAAAATAGGTCACAGCCCTGCCATCTATCCGCAGTGTGTGGAACCCGAATCACGCAAAGTGAAGAGGGTAGGCATTAAACACACACACATACATACTATTTCTTCCAGTATATCCATCGACAGTTTCGTCTTAGTCAGTGAACCAGTAAATTTATTTTCCTCTTCCTGATCAGTTTCAGCATTATTATTTCGCCCATTCTTTCTAGTACAGCCTCATTTCTTTATTTTGTCTGTTCATTTCCATTCTATTATTCTTCCTTTAGGGGAGGGTACGAACTGATGCTACCCTCGTATGTAGGCCGGTACTACAATGGATCCACCTCTTATTCCCCATGTCTTCTTGTTCTATTTACATTCCCTTTGCTTTCTATGCGTTCCCCTTTGTTACGCACCTGTCGACAGGTAATCGCACCCGTAAATATACAGGGTGTCTCCAAACTTTCTGTTCAAAATTATACACATGAAAGAGACTCTAAACTGAGGATTTTGACATCAGGAACTAGTGGTCGGAAATGGATATTTCGGACGCCACGAGGTCTTGAAGTTGTATGTGAGAGACGTTTCTGTAAGCTGCTTTAATTTTCATAACAAACAACTGCCTGGCACTTTCATGGTACTATTTGTTTATTTGTTATTGCCTAACTGCTCTGAGCTCGAAGTGTTGCTATGAGGTGTAAGATGTTTATGTATGTACAAATTAAAGTAGTTTGCAAAAATTTTCTTCAAACTTATTACTTGTTCAAGACTTATAGCTCCGGAAATATCCATTTCCGACTACTGGTTCCTTATGTCAAAATGCTCCGCTCTACCATTTGACCCTAAAGGTTGGAGACACCATGTATATAGTATAGTAAAGTTATACAAAGAAAATAAGTGTCATGCAGAATATGAAATCTGGTGTGTGAAGAAATGCATGAATAAAATAAATTACAATTACTTATTAAAGAGAAGAGCAAATAAGTACATAAACCTACATTCAAGTGTAACATTTACGGTACATTTTGAACTCAAAATGCATACTTCTAAAACAGTAGTTGTTGATATATATAATACCTTTTAATTACTCTAAAGAGCTGCATTATTATTTCATTAATAAATAAGTTATAAGAAGATATAATGTTATTAACAAAAAGAAAAATACTCTGAAGCTCAAATGCTTGTAGTTTCACGAAGCATGTTGTTGCCCTTGAAAGTACCCAACTGTAATACCTAAAAAAGTAAAAAGTAAATGCGTGGCGCTACGGCTCATGAAGGGCCAAGACCGACTAGCCGGCTGCTGACCTCACGTCCACATGCCGAAACAGAGGTGAATGATCACCCAACCAGAATGGAGGTATTGTGTAGTTAGCACGATGATCCTCCCAGCCATTATAGCTGGTTTACGAAACCGGATTTTCGCTACCAATCGTAGCTCCCAAGTGCATCACGATGCTGGGTGGACACCGGTCCCATGTATTGGCCGAGATTTCATGAGAAAATGTCTTTTCCCATGAGGACTCGAACCAGCGCGCATTCCATAAGGCGAATCCTAGGCAGGATGCCTTAGACCACGACGCCACGGCGCGGGACAACTGTAATACCTGGACTGGATAAATGAATCAATCAATGAATCTATGAATTAATCAACTAATGCATCAATGAATTAATCAATCATTGAATCAATTAATTCATACATGAATGAATCGATGTATGAATGAATCAAGAGTCGATGGATGGATGAATAGATGATGGATGATTGATTGAATGTACTGAGAGAGGAAGAATTATCAATTAAATGGTAGGCCTACACGATGATAAACTCGTCCTTGCAAGGGCTCTTGTAACTTTTGCATGGCTCAAATTGATCTCCCTTTGCCTCCACCCACAAAGAATGAGAAACAACTCGAATATTCGATAAACCGACCCTGAGAATCTCCGCGAGATGGGAGTGCTTTGCATACTGACTATAGAGCCAGGCGTTCAATAGCAATATATAATTTCTATTTTTCGTAACCAGTGTGCACGACTCTATGTGTCATATTGATGATTCCGTTTTTTTGTTCTGAAATTCATGTAGAACAAACATAGGGGAAAATCAGATATGTAACTGACGGAAAACGAGGGTGAAGGAAGGAACCACGCCCCTTTCTATCAAACTGCTCGATCCTCGTAGGCGTGCAATGACAGTAGGCCTACCAGTGAGAGTTGCTGCCATGCACGTTGTGGAACTGAATATTAAAGCCCTATCTTCCCCACATTGCGTGATACTCTCCTGTTGGCTGCTTTCTGGGCGTCCCTCATTCCGTATTATGTCGTGGCTTCTTTCGTGGTTTTCCATGAAATTTTTTGTGGATGTCTTTGAATTATAAGTAACTCCAAGAATAGACATGCCAGAGTTATAAATATTATGAAGGGATCATTTTTATTCCGTACGTAATTCCTTTATATTTGATTCAGTTGCTACAAAGAAAGAAGACTTTATTGGTTTTAACTTAAAACTAACCTTTTCTAACCGAATGTAAATTTCATAAATGTTTATTTATAAAATTTGGTGTCCATGTGTAACGAGTAGGCACTCCGTAATTCATTTTTTAGCATCGCGTATACTGTCACTACCAGTGCTTTCGATAATTATTAGTGACATAAAATGGACTTTATTATCTCTTCGAGATATATAGAGATCGTTTCCCCTATTTTCCTTCCTAGCGTTCTTTCTCCTACCTCATCTTCGTTTATTACTTTTTATACCCATTCCTGTTGTACGTCCAAGCTATGAACAGGAAAACATCGATCATACGGGAATGGATATTTAAGAGTCGTTAATTCATTATAAAAATGAATCTGACACGACATTAAAACAAATTAATTTTATTTCCTAGAATATATCTATGAAACTTGGACTCTCACTTTGAGAGAGGAACATAAGTTAAGGGTGTTTGAGAATAAGGTGCTTAGGAAAATATTTGGGGCTAAGAGAGATGAAGTTACAGGAGAATAGAGAAAGTTACACAACATTGTATTCTTCACCTGACATAATTAGGATCATTAAATCCAGACGTTTGGGATGGGCAGTTCGTGTAGCACGTATCGGCGAATCCAGAATGCATATAGAGTGTTAGTTGGGAGGTCGGAGGAAAAAAGACCTTTGGGGAGGCCGAGACGTAGATGGGAAGATAATATTAAAATACATTTGAGGGAGGTGGGATATGATGTTAGAGACTGGATTAATCTTGCTCAGAATAAGGACCAATGGCAGGCTTATGTGAGAGCGGCAATGTACCTCCGGGTTCCTTAAAAGCCAAGAAGTAAGAATATATCTATGTATAAAGTGGGTGGATTATACATCTTGATTACACAACTTTTAACACAGTATCACTTCGGAATATGTATGGTAAGAGTTTCTTGTGTTAAATTTGCAGTTCTGAAGATGACCCATAAATAGGTCGAAACATGTAAACGAGGTACGTTGAAATTTAACACAGGAAAGTCTTGCCATAAATATTCCTGGGTGGATTACTTAAACTGTTCTTAATCTGTAGGGGTAACTTTGATGTGTGTAGCAGTAAATTTTAAAGTTTCTCCAAACGACGCAGATCCAAGAGGTGTTGTTGTGCAGAGCCTTATTGTATGCATATTAAGAGAATATCTTCGGCACTCAAATACCATGAAAGTTATTCGGCTTCAAAGTTCTTCTCAAAGTCACGGCAGTGAGAAACATAACTTGCTTCTGTTTGGAATCCAATCCAACCTCTTCCATCAAGCCCTCTACCCGACAGAACTATGTACAGGATGGAAGTGAAATAATCTTGCAAATTTTCAGAGCGAATAGCTCATATTGTATGTAACAAAAAACTATTAACTTATATCAAATTCAGGGAAAGTTAATAGTTCTTTTTTTTTTCAGAAAAAATGTTTTCTCTGAAATGTTTAACAACCTCTTATTCGGTAACTATTGCGAGTAGGATCATAATTTTTGTCCATATCGATAAGAAAACTATTAAAGAATAATTTATCCCCCTGGCGTATTTCAATATTGCGAACGCTTCTCGTGTAAATTTAATTTTAAAAAGCTCTAAATTCAAGCCACTACACGGTGCGAGTTGGTTGTAACACAGCGCCAGAGAACAGCTCATCTAGCGCAGCCATCGTCAACTGGCTTGCATACTAGTTCTGAGCGCCGAGACGCTGGCTGAGGAGGTAGTAGCACAGTCTACTATATACAGTCGCGAAGCTTGACGTGATTTTTTTGCAAATCTCGCGATAAAGCGCTCCAAGCGGTTAGCAACTAGAAACAATAGACTGTCCACTATCGACTTTGGATTTAGAGTCGACTGTGTCGTATTTCCATCGAGTGCTAGGTCGTTGCGTATTTCGCATTGACGTTTGTGAAGAAAAATCCTAACATCTATTTCTTATTTTACTTCTAGATGCAAAAAGTGGTTAATAGCAGGAGGGAAGATCTAATGATAAAGAATGAAGCATATCTTTATAATAATATAAAGTTTTGCTCTCTTCATTTCGAAAACACACAATTCATGAATGAAAACAAAAATAAATTAATCTGGAATGCAGTTCGAACTTTATTTGATGTTTCAAATAAACCTGGTCTGCTATTACCTGCAGCTGAGAAACAAAAGCTTTGCATTAATTCTACGTCTGTATCAGCTGATTCCTTGAATAATTGTACATTTTCAGACAACTTACTGTAGGCCTACTTTTTTTTTTTTCAAAGGATATGTTTTTAATTATAGCTGTTAATTTTGTTGCTATTTTTATTTGTTACTTTACTAGAGACGTAGAAAAAGTAAGTCTGTTACAATAAAATTTATTGATCACGTTTTATTTCCAATTCTGGTGTGATTATTATTGCTTAACCTCATCCCACTTTGTTAACTACGTAAGCCTACACTACAAGTACCAGTACACGTAAGTTACTCACATTAATTCATATTTCCATTATTATTGTTATTATATTATTGTTGTAAAGGGAAACGCAAATTAATATTTATTGGTTTCATAGTTCATTATTGCTATAATATTGAATGAGTGAAGCGATTATAGTAAATTTCAGTTCGTTTTGCACAAACAAAAATAATATTAACCTATTTCTTGCAGGTATCTCCGAGTTTATGGCGGAATTTAATATATTGCATTAAAATAATAAATGAACTTTATCCATTTAATATTTCAATAATGGAAGGAAGGTGTTAATTTTTCCAAAACAACCCGATGTGATGATGAGGCGATAGTAGCGATCCTAGTGGTGGACAACTACCCATGTTTGCATTTTTACTACATATTGAGCTTCGCGACTGTATATAGTAGACTGTGGTAGTAGTGTGCAATGTGTCGAGCCAAGCCAACGCATCCCATCACAGAAGCCAACTTTCTGACCATAATTTACAATGCCTTCTTCGATTGTGTTCTACACGAGCATTGACACCTAACATAATCCAGTTAGTGAAGGAAAAACGAATTAAAAAATCCAGGAAAACCAATGCTAATGATCAGCGAAAATAATTTTTATCATTTGTTATTTACATTGTAATAAAATAATTTAGGCCTAATTCAGTCTCGTAACAGAAACGACAATATGTTTCATACGTTATACAAAATAACAAATAATTTGTTTTGTGATGTATAGTGACAGATAAAAAATGGATAATTAATTTTATTTTATTGACGACACTTAAACAAAGGAATAGGATGACAGGATTTAAATATTAGTAATGGGTTCGATTTGTTTAATATTTTGTAACGGTGAAAATGCATTATAGGTCTGTAAGTTCTCAATTACTTTAATATGAAAAAAAAACTATTTGTTTTCAAAACCGCTGAAATACATAACGAAAAAGTACAACTTGCTTGTTGTCTTAAACTAAAAAGTGATTTAAAAATCCAGGAAAACCAATGCTAACAAACAGCGAAAATAAATTTTATAATTTGTTATTTACATTGCAATAAAATAATTTAAGCCTACTTTAGCCTTGTAACAGAAACGATAATATGTTTCATATGTTATACATAATAACAAATAATTGGTTTTTTGATATATAGTGTCAGATAAAAAAAGGATAATTTATTTTATTTTATTGACGACACTTTAACAAAGGAATAGGATGACATGATTTAAATATTACTAATGGATTCGATTTGTTTAATATTTCGTAATAGTGAAAATGCGTTAGGCCTATAGGTTTGTAAGTTCTCAATTACTTTAATATAAAAAAAAACTATTTACTTTCAAAACCAATACAATACATAACGGCAAAATACATATTGTTTCTTGTCTTAAACTTTAAAGTGGTTTACTTATTACACAGTTCCTCTTAAAATAAATTAAGTACATGCTTCTTCCGTGTTTATTATAATTATTAAAGACTGATTAAAAGGGTTGAACAAGTGAACGGACGTCACTCCCATCACCTGATTCCTTCCCCCCACCTCCTGCTGCACAGTTGATGTCTAAGGGTACGTACACGTTGAAGCGACGATAAACGATAAAAGAAGCAGCGATGCCATATCAGGGAGAATTGAAGCATGCATTGTCATTGAGGTGTGCATATTGGAGTAACGATAAAAGCGAAGATTCACGATAAAAGCGAAGATACATGATAGAAGCGACGAAAAAGAAAAGTACCATTTTCTTCGCTCTTGTCGTTTATATGATCTCAGAATAAGATAATATTAATCTGTATAATTACCGGTGGTTGTCAATATATCCAAATATTAATCGATTTATTATTATTTCGGCATATTAAATTAATTATTGTAGATATTGGCAAATTGGTCAGTTGTGTATTTATTCGTCATATGTTATGTGATCACAAGAACCAATCACAACACAACGAATTTATACTATCTTTGGTATGAGAAACTGGTTTAATTTTGTACGTATTTATCTTATATTAACTTAGCAGCTGATATTTCCTATATATCTTATTTCATTAAGTGAATGCATAGAATATCTTCTACTGATAAATCAAAATGTTCGCTTCCCGCGTCCTCGTTGCTCCGATATGAACACTTGATTCTGTGATAATACCAAAGAGTCGCTAGATCGTTTCTTTTATCGTTTATCGTTGCTCCAACGTGTACGTACCCTTAGGGATAGAACTGAGCAGCGAGCAAACTGTCCCTGCACCATAGTGCACTGAGATGACGACTCCTGATCTAGCGAGACACTCTGAGTTCGTTGACCTCTTACATCTGTATCACGAGAAGTGTGTGTTAGCGGCGATGTTGTCGGACTGCTGAAACTTTAAACTTAATTTTCTAATTAACCGTGCATTTAATCACAAAACGTAATATAGGTTTTGCTATTCATTTCAGAGTACCCTATCGTCTCTTTCAGTAAGCAAGATTATTTCACTTTCATCCTGTATTTTATTTCCTTGAGAGGAAATAACAAAGAAATACGCCTTCATAAAAGTGTAAATACAATACACAAGTTACTCGATTGGAGAGAGGGCTTAAAAGAGATCTGTATTCCTCCCTTGCGTTAGAATTCAAACCAAACGCCTTCCTATCCACACTTGCAGCAATGGAAACTTGCATTCATTCTCGGAAGCAGGCCATGATATATTCCACTTTCTGATATATTGACATGCCGTCTCCTAGAGATTCAATTTTGATATCCTTTGTAGCTGTCGCAGCTCCTACGTTATGGAGCATGTGAAGGTGGGCGATAACTACACGTTATTATGCATTGGGGAGAATGATCGTGAAAACCAATTTCCTTGTCCGCTCTCAACGGACTTGAGTTTGTGCAAGATTTGGACTTGATATGTGTCAGTATTTTTGTGTCTGTGTCTGTATCTAAACGTATACAGCATTTTTACATATATAAAACTCCCGTGTGATTTTTGCTGGGAAATGGAGTTGCGAGGAAGAATTTCATGTGGCACTTAGGACTCCGTTCTAATGCCATTGTGTCATTGTTCCGTTTTCATTGTGCTAACAAACCGACGCTAAATGACATCACAAATTTGAATTTCTTTTAAGAGTTCTACACAAAGCATACATACAGTATAGTCCTATGCAGGATTTTTCGACCAATAACGATTAATTGCAGTACAATTCAATTTTTTCAAATTTTCAAATTCAAATTCAAATTTATTCACAATTTACAATTGAAATGGTACATATGAATAGATACCCGAAATGAGCATATGCTCGTGCTCTGGTACAGTCCAGTAGAGTGTACATAAATGATACATATATCAATAATAATGTTGATGATAGAAATAATAGTAGCAATAATAATAATAACAGTGACGGAGATAATACAAAGATAGTAATACAAATTAATTAATTCATAATAATATTAATAACAATAATAATTAAACAAAATATTAACAATAATAAAATAAATACTAAGACTGATAAAATAAAATATAAAACCACTTAGCGAGAGTTAACACAACTTAAATAAGCATATAATAAGCAGAAAAAAAAACCAACTCGAAAATCAACAAAAAAAGTTCGTTGTATGCAGACGACAGCAACCGCCGAATTGACATTGTGATGCATTATTGGTAGTAGGGGGGAGCCGAAGGTCTACATCCTGACGTTCTCTCGAATCTTCTCATACAATCAAGGGAAGTTAATGCTGAAAACCAAAATGTCTACGATCCAAACTGTTCATTATTCCCAGGATAAATTTGAAATATTTATGATTATATTAGTGCCAACCTTGCTGCATAGAAGCGAAGGTAAGGGTGTGAAATCAGAACACGAGCAAACGAAATGAAATTCCTTTTCAATGTTGTAGCATATGAAATACTGTAATTGATAATAAAATAAATAATTAAATGAAAAAAAAATATTAAACAAATGACAGGATGAAGGGCTACAGAAATAAATGAGAATAGTTCTAGATTGATATAACAGTCTTCGAAATACAAATTGGTATAAGAGATGTAGGAAGACTACTTAACCGTTAAATTTACCGAAAGCTACTACAGGCAAAAAAGTCTGTATATTTACTTTATTTATTTTTATATTTATTTATTTATTTATTTGTATTTATTTATTTTTATTTATTTATTTATTTATTTATTTATTTATTTATTTATTTATTTATCTATCTATCCATTTATTTATCTATCTGTCTATATATCTATCTATCTATCTATCTATCTATCTATCTATCTATCTATCTATCTATCTATCTATTAATCTGTCTATTTATTTATTTATTTATCTATCTATTTTTTATTTATTTAACTAGCTAGCTAGTGAGTACAAATTACATTTATAAAACAAAAATGTTTCTAGCCACTACCGTAAGAGCCAGGCTCGTGTACGGTGTGGTCTTAGCCAATAATATAACATAAAATTTACAAGGACAGTTTACTAAATACAGTAAGTAACTTGATTTAAAGCAATAAATAGAACACAAGAGCAAGAATAAAGAAGAAAGAGAAAAAGAGAGAAAAATACACATTTAATATAAATTGATAATCCGACAGAAGCCAGTGATATTCAATAGAAACGTGAATAAAAGGTAAAAAAATACATTTGTTAACATTATATATCATGGATAATTTTACAAATTTCTTTTTTAAAAGCTTCAATTTTAAAATATTTCAAATTTGGAAAATGGTTTGTAATTTTATTATAAAGTCTTGGGCCGAAATTATCAATATGTTTAAGAGCTGCACTTGTTATCTTAGTTTTCTAAAACTCGGTTAATAACATTATCTCGGATAACGTCCAACTCTGTGTTCACCACATTATTTATTATCTTACTTTCTAAAGCCTAGATTCTGTTTCAATTGACTTTCATCCTTAAAATTCTCATCTTGAAACCACACCATATGTGTGGCATTGCTCGAAAGGAGACATTCTTGGAAGAAAAACTGACTAGCACCATACGAGCACTTGGTTACAGCAACAGTAGTAAAAATAAATGAAAGTAAGTATCTTGACGGTTTAGGGTCAAGTAGGGCTAATGTGATACACTAAAAAAATGGGGCTAACTTGATACAGACTTTAAAATGTACCAAAGATTCATTTTGAAAATGTTTAAAACTGCGATTATGGAAGTACATTTTATGCTCCTTAAAAAGCAATCTTGAACAAAGTATCAGTATAATGTATTAAGACTAAAGACAGTTTTGTTTGTTGAAAAACTTTATTTTTATACTCGGTTACTTTCGTTCTTACTCGTGAGTGAATAAAGATATAGTAATTATTAAATTATCCTTTTACCTACTCAGAATAGTGTTAACTTTATTTTTCTCTAAAGAAAAGCTGTGAATATTGATAAATCTAGCAGTAATTGGCGTGTTAGTGAGAAAGGCTGTTATAATACACATTTTAGGGCTATTATGGTACGCTAGAGGGGCTATTATGATATTATGTTTACATTGAAAGAAATTGACAGAGAGATATTTCATAATTTCTCAGCTCTTGAGGAGTGTTTTAATTGTCATGTAGGCGTGACACCTACAATACAGTATAAGTTAAAAAATTACGTATATAGATTTATTTTACTTATAGTATTAACCTACCAATTATAGCTTAATAGTCATTCTTACTGCTAAAATTAAACAGAGCTTTGGAACGTACATTCATCATTATTTAAAAAACTTATATCAATTTATTTCAGCTTTACAAACTGTATCATAATTTTCATAATCTATATCCTTTATACACAAAAAATTATTTGGACATACAGCAATTTTCTAGCGTTGACAGTAAGGTGTTAAATTTGAGTAAATTGTATACATTTTTGTAGGGGAAAAGAGGTCTTTACAAAAGTTGCTAAATCTTAGTAAATTTTAATGTGATTTCAATAAAACTTTTGCTGCTGATGTATTAAGTAGCTGTGTGTATCACAATAGCCTTACTTCATTGCTCTATATAAAATGGCCAGATTTATAGCACTGTATCATAATAGCCCGCTATGTGTATCACAATAGCGAACACAGAAGGCTATTGTGATAACACTGGCTTTGTTTTAATTTTATCCATTATTACAAATAAAAAATAAATTTAATTCTAAACCCTTCATGTATGTAGCACATGATTTAATTTTTTTTTCAAATTTGTATATGCTTTGATATAAAAATTACAGCAAAAGTTTGATATAGCGGAATATAGCCTAACTTGACTCTAGTAGAATTATTACAGTTTTGCTACCATAAAGAACTATGAGCGTTGATGAAAGAAGAAAGAGGCCTACCATGACATACCAAGAGAAAGATATGTTATTGGAACTTATACAAAAACACATAAATGTGATTAAAAGCCGATAATTGCAACAAACATTTAAAATGATAAGTAAAAGGAAATAGAAAATGCTGGGTGTTCAGTTCAAAGTGTGTCATGGCTCGCTATATGCCGTCATATGGCTAGTCTGTTGCTACGACGTTCAAGTTATACCGTACACGTTCTCAAGTTCAGATTGAACGCCTTGATTAATAGGCAACTTCTCTGACATAAAAGCTGAAACTCGCTTCAAATAGCTGACTCACAACAGTGACGTCATGACACACTTTGAAATGAACACCCAGTAGCTTTATTCGTAGTCATCAAAATAATTATCTAGTATGTTACTTTATCCAAGTAGGGTGTTTTTTCCTGTATTCATTATTTCCTCTCATATTTATTAAGGTGTTCCAATCGCCTTTGCGCCATTTCCTTTATGCCAGTTATCTTGGATAATCCTATTACCGATCAGTCTTCCGCGGATAAAATAGAAACTGAGATAATATCACAAAATCAAGATAATTATGTTGGTGAAACACAAAAGGAGAGTTATCGCCGCTTTTCGATCCAAAAACCTGGATATAATAACTATCGGTGTTGGTGAAAATGGTCCCGAAGCATAATGATTGTGATGATGACGATGACGATTATTATTATGATGTATCATTGCTCCTTTCACTACTGTAGTGAGAAATATTTTAATTCCTGAAATTATAGTGTTTCCTTTTTAATCCTTCGTAATGTTGAAGCTATTATTAATTCATGAGCCGTGCTTCCATCTATTCAGGTAGAGGAATTTTACGCAAGTTGGCTCCTCATAGTATCTCCCCCGAGGCTTCTTGTGTCTAATCAGCCCTTCTCAAGGATGTAAATTAAAGTACATGTGCATATGGAAGCCGACTTACATGAGAAGTCACCGTGAATTTCCCATATCCTGAATTGCCGTTGGTTAATGGAAGTAATTAAGTTAACTTATTTTTTTAATAACATTATTTCTGTTCACTCGCTATGAACTTTTTGACCTAAGGAGGTAGGCGCTGAGACAGACTAGCTATTACCTTGTCTGACAGACTCTGCATTCACGGCTACGAGGCGGGTCTATATAGAATGTGCAAAAGTGGCACATAGTGCTGCACGCAACATGAATGATTGCTCAATTTGCACGTATGAGGTTATCCTTTATCATTTTTTTCATCGAGTTGATCGCTCTGACAGATCATCACACGCTAGTACTTCCATAAAATGCAGTTAATACAGAACCGGGTCTCATCTAAGACATGAGACATCTCGTTAGCACACAAGGAATAAACGTCATTGTCGCTGGCAAGGCTTGAACCTATGACCCTTACTTCCGTCATAAAAGCTGCGTCGTATGTACGTTTAGTTTTATGTCGTTCGTCCTCTACTCAGGCTCTTATTATGAGATCGCTATCATCGGCGACAGGCGGTGGGTTTTGAGTTTAGCGCAGAGAAGGCCGACAGGTCTCAAAGTTTTCCATTGCCAATTGCATTTGAATCGTGAATTTCATAAACCCCACAAGTCACATTTTTTCTTAAATCCAGTTTTTATACGGCCATATATTCATATATAGGTCTTTTAAGTAGTGCATAAATCCCACACGTCCTGTATCACAGAAGGCCATGATTTATTCCACTTTCTGATATGCTGACATGCCGTCTCCTAGAGATTAAATTTTGAATATGTGAGCTCCAAGCCTGTTGGCCACTTGTCTCGCCTCGAGTTCCACTGTAGGAAATTTAGAGAATTTTGAAGGGAAGCTGAAAATGGACATATTCTAATAGCTACTATATGATGAGAGGGGGGGTCATGTCATGAATTTTTTTGGGCTTTAAATATAATAATGTTATTATGAAAATAAATTAAACTGCCAACTATGATCGCCATATCATTAATATTTTAGTCATACGGATGACTGAAAAATGGGTGGCAGTTACATGCTATCCATACCTAATTTGAAATATTCTAAACATCCTATATGAAGTGTCATCGAAACTAGAGAGACGCCATTGTAAACCTGAACAACCATATTTTAATACCTTAAAGACTAATTCGAATAATATTAAGGGATGCTCATAAAACGCCTCATTGAAAAAAAGAAATAGTTTTATATTCGAATGCACCAAATTAAATTAATGCGAATTTAATTCGTATTGAAGAAAATGTTATTCTTAATCCATCTCTTAAGTTTTGTGACGTTATCTCAAAAAACCTATGAATAATTAAATTAATAAAATTATTAATTTTTGTTCCGACGGTTGAAAATCGCTTGCTATGTGTGATCTCAAACGTCCGTCTCTCTGACCTTGATCGCGCAACATTCTGTACGACGGGAGAGCCTACCTGCTGAGCTCCGTTATTCCGGTGAGTTATTTTTATTAAAAGCTGACATGATATTTAAGTCAGTATTCTGAAATTTTCACAGTGGAATCAATATAGCCTACCCAAAAGAATTAAACACATGTTTTTTCGTATGTAAAAATGATTTCCATTTTGTGTTCTATATTATTTTAAATTATTTTACGGCGGGTAACTACTTAAAAAATTACATTTTTTTTTTTTCATTTTGAGGGAATTTATAAACAAGGCTCTCTTTCGAATTGCATTGAAATCACTTTTCCATCTTCTTTTACATAGTAAGAAAACTTCAATGAATGAAACCGTGTTCTTTGTTAAACCAGTATTTTAAATTCTGATTGCTGCCAAACTATGAAGTATATAAATATAATATTGCGTGAAATTCATATTTAGAACATACAAAATAACCTACTACAATATTTTTAACTTTTGAGATATCATGGTTCAAAAGTATACTTTTTTTGCATGGAATGACCCAGCGGAGAAGCATGGCAGAACAACAGTATCAGGACAGGAACGACGAAAGATGCTATAAGCTTGCATATTGAGTAGGACAGTCGCACTACTCGCAAGAGTTAGAGAGTAGGATTGCGAGTCGTAGTGACATTCGAGTAAACTCGCTTCAAACACCGAAGGCTTCTATTTCGAAGGCTTTAATTTGTAAAAATTCCGACACTTATGTGGGAAGAAGTTTTAGTTAATTTATCGTCCATGCTTTTACTCATGTTTTGTACAAGTATCCAGCTAAGCTTCCGCAGAAATAGCTGACTTAAATGGCTGCAATAAAATCACAGTATTTATCCAAAATTATTTCATATCTTTATCTTCGTTTTTAAACGCAGTTTGTTTTCTATTGTAAATGACAGCACACGAGACACAGTTGCGTGCTCATTTTATAACTAGAGGAAAAATTAATTTGAGACATGAGTTCATAACGACGAGGAAGAAGACGAACAGAAGCCAAGGGGGATTGCGGCAGGCGTACAGCGACGAGGTCACGCAATATATAGGATTACTGCTGATTACGGGGTAGATAATTGCTTTATTGGGCTCCAAATTATGTTGATTGTTTAATAAATTGAATTTACAACCTCTTGCTATAGTTGCAGTCCCTATGGAGCGGTAAATATTTCTACCTGATGATACAGTGCTAAGTCATAACAATAACCATGTATTTAATTTTTTTCTTACAAAATAAGTTACTGTTGCTTCTGTGAGAATAATGTTTTATTGTGCAGTATTTCTGTACCACAATTTGGCCATGCTTTTCCATAACATCTTCCGTATAGCACCTACTATATTAGTTTCATATAGAAAAGCCTTCGCTTATAATCAACAACTGTAGGTCCTCGAGTCATTCGACTAGTGGAAATACTTTAATTAGGAACAAATACTTCTTTGTTCATAATTGACATACTTGACAGTTCTTAATCCTCCAGTGGCCGCGTGCCCAAATTAAACACAGTTGTTATCCTTATTTTAAGTTATTTTTTCATATGCAATTTTATTTTTAACATTTGCTGGTGTATTGACGATTACACAATAACAGAACCTAATTATATTCATTTTTTCAGTATTCACAAAACAGTAATTGTTTGTCCAATTACAAAAGGTTGGATAAAAAGTAATGGCAACAGTTCGATAGTTCTGACATGGGTTTATTCACACGGGTGCAACATTTTCGTGCCTTCAATATAGTCGCCCCCCCTTATTTATCACCTTTTGCCAAATGTTTGGAAGGCGTCGTACACCATCAGCGCGTCCATGTTTGTCGATGTTCCGTATTGACTGCTCTAAAGCACAGATAAGTTCATCTCTGGTATTGCACCGGGCCTCTCACAGTGGTTCTTTCACTTCGGCGAAGAGATCGTAATCGCATGACTCATATCGGGCGAGTAAGGTGGAAGTTCAAGAATCTTCCATTGGCAGCGGCGCAAGAGGTCCTTGACATCAGCAGTGGTGTGACTCCTTGCATTGTCATGAAGAATGATGGGGTTCTGTACCACCAAGTGTCGTCGTTTTCTCCTGATAGCTGGACGAAGGTGGTGGTGCTTCACGCAGTCCCTGAAAACATTCTTGTGCACTACGACCTCGTGCCATATCAATTTTAATGCAAGAACGTTGCTCTAGTTTTGTAAACATGATCTTAGGGCACTCGCACTGTCCCTATGAAAGTCAACATTCTACACACTGCAGTAGATTGACAGAGTACTGTCGCCGCTGGCTGCACTAACTCATCTAACAGTCCTTGTTCATGTCCACACAGCTGGAAACTCTCGAACGCACCATCGTCATGTGACAGCAGTGTTGCCATAACTTTTCATCCAACCCTTGTAATACTATAATAAAATCTGTAGAAACATAAATCGTCGAATTGTCTTTCCCTCCGGAAAGATAACAAAAATGAATCAGGTTTGTTGTTTATTTCAGTCTCCTGCAAGAAACAAGTACGTAGTAAATGGAAAAAATAAAGAAAAATGATTTACTGCTTATGCAGAAGGTGTTTGACTAATACAGTCTGTTGAAAAAGTCAGACAACTTTATGGGGGAAACATGTTTTTTAGAGTAAGTGGTCATCGTTCTGTGCTCCACACAAGTGGACACGTTTGACCATGTTCTGGAAAACCTGTTGCAATATTTGGCGTAAGATGGCATTGATGCAGTTCTGAATATTCACTTGCAATTCCGGAATACTGTGCTGATGTGTAATGTAGGCGGCATCATTGAGGATGCCCCGCGAGAAAAAGTCTGCTCAGTTCAGTGTTTTTTTAGCACATGGGCTATAAAAGAAAATAATTCTGTGGTGTTTGGGTAAAGGGAGATAAGTCATAAAAATGAGTTTGAAGATAAATGAAAATTAAACTTCGAACCATTATTGCAAATAATTTTCTACACACATAAAGCACATCAACTGTTAGTATTCTTTGATTTTTGCACACTCATTTGTATAATTTAACTTGTGTGTTCATCTGGGGAACAAAATTCCACCTGCACAAAAAAATGACTTAGCCCCCTTTACCCGAACACCACAGAATTAACAGGGAAATAAAATACAATTATTACATGCGAGTCTGCGTAGAGTTACGTGACATTTGGAACACTCTGTATTATATTAAAGCCATAGATTATTACGTATTATAGTCAATGAGAGTACTTCATTATTTACACAGAGAATATCACATTGTAGCCTATATGTAGGCAAGATTCGAATTGATCACGATGGATTCATACGTACTACGTTAAATTTGTGTTCTTGAGATGTTATGCACATCCAGGTCGGCTACAGTACCTTCTGTAGGCCTATATTAAAATATGTTAAAATACTTTATTTGCAGATCAATGATTCTTAGGTCATTGTTATTGTAAAAACCCATACGACTTGTGCAACCTTGGTCGGTTAGTGGGTTGTCTCTGGCTCCAGAGACTACAACGGTTTTGGGGTGGAGTTGAAGGGAGGGGGTGGCAGGCTTTACAATTATAAACTACACCCACTCCATTCATAATGCTAACACACAATTTTCACTCTAAACTAAAAGTTTGTTTAGCCAACACACATTTCCCATATAAACTGCCAGCAACATGCAGAAAAAAGGTTTTGTTGTCATTAACGCGTGTATCGCACGTGTATGTACTAGAAACAAAAACTGTTTGATTAATTAATCCGGGCCACACTGCAAAGTTCTGGAAATTATAAATTATATTTGTCGTTTCTCTCGTTATCGTTAATCTTGTGTGTCGGATTTGATGTATGGCGTTAATACATTTAACTTACTGAAAAGCCTAGTCGATGTGAACGAAGTATGTAAATATAATATAAAACATTTCGTAATATGTACTATATGTCTTTCTCGTGTTAAATATTACTGTACCTGGTTAACATGTTTCGGCCTGTTATTGACCTCCTTCAGAACTGGTTGTTGCTGGTCTTGGCGCCTTTTGTTTTGTTTCCTGTGGGGGTTTGTTTGTGTAGTGTAATGTGGTGTAAATTACCTCATAAGGGCAAAGGTGTTATCCTTTATTCTGACTGCCCCAAGGCAAATTCCTGGATGTCTTCAAAAGCAAATTTATCAATTTCAGAATAGATTAATGCAATTAAAATGTCCAGTAATCTATCTGCGGTTAGATCTGTGCCCGGCAGAAGTTTCAACACAAACCGTTGTCGCCATCCTGGCTGCAACGAGACGGAAACTCTTGGTCACGTGTTGGGATTCTGTCGAAAAACAGAGCTGCTACGCAACAATCGATACCATAAGGCCAGGACCGGTTATGCTGATGTCCTCAAGCGTCGCGGATGGGAGGTACACTGGGTTTCAACCTTAGATTCGAACAGAAGAGCAGATATTGTAGCCATCCACAGGACTCAATCTAGGGAATAGTTCTTGATCCTACAATCCGGTTGTGCAGGCGCAACACGTTGATGAGGAGAAGAAATCCATTTATAAGTCCTGCATCCCATACCTAAGTAAGAAATATAACCTTCCCACTAGTCAGTGGAATGTTTCTGGTCTTTTGTTTGGTGTGCGTGGCACACTTCCTAAATTCACGTGGAATATTTTAAAAACACTCGGTCTCCGATTTTTTGAAATTCAAAAAATTTTATTGAATATTCTTAAGGATTCAATCCAAATATTACATTACCATTTATATTTTGGCCATTGATGAATCTATTGGGTTTGCATTTCTGTGGATGTTTTACTAAACAATTCCTGTTTAATCTTTTTGTCTTTCTAAATTATTCTGTAGTGTTTTTATTCTGGATCTTTATGGTCACCCTCATTGAGGGCAGATTACACTAGTCTGTGATGAAATTACTGCCTCCAAAGCTTGAATGTTTTTAGGATATTTTTAGCATGCTGAAGTCAAATTCGAAGCCAGAAAGTTCCTATCACGTACCATTTTTTTGTTATTTTAATTTTCTTATAATATATTACGACAATTGATAGCGTAATTATTTAAACTATAATACTTTAACAACTGCAGTTTTAGTATGTTAAGATATGAAAACCAAATATATCCAACATATTTTTAAGATGTTTATATTGAAAATCAAGGATAACATGTTTCTTAGCAGATAGAGGATCCAAGCGTATAAGGAAGTTAGGGTGAAATAACGTGCAGCCTTGCCATTATCTTTATTTGTGGGAGATAGAAATGTCAGCCATACCTTGGTGAGAGACTCAACTCAACTCGTCTAGTTCCTCTCACATTTCAATAGTATGTGTTTCACCTGGAAACCAAACGAGATCAGTTTTTGAATCTTTATTGTGGAGTAGAAAGTTGAGAGTTTTTAGTTCAGTAAGAAAGTAATTACCATGTCACATCGAGAATGTATAAATAATCCAGACCATTTTTGTTATAGAACTTATGTAGGATATACACATTGCCTAAGCAGAGGCGTAATTTTACAAATTTTGTGAAAAAGTTATAGCATGCCTATTTTGGAATCAAACTTGGAGACCAAAGTAAAGCTTGGGCACCACATAAAGTATGTAGAGTATGCATTGAAGAACTTTTTTATTGGATCAACAGCAGAAGACTGTTGCTATCTTTTGGAGTACCTATGGTTTGGAGAGAGCAGTCGAACCATAGTAATGACTGCTACTTCTGTTCGTGTGATGTAAAGGGGTACGATTCTAAAAATAAAAAGCATATCGTGTACCGGTATCCAATTATTCAGTCGGCCATTTTACCTGTGCCCCATGGGCCTGATGTACCAATCACTGTGCGACTAGAAAATCTTGAATAGTTTTCATCTGAGTCTGATGTAGTGATGAGGGAAATTGTGACGAGTGACAGTGACTATCTACCAGAGTCGGGTGCTGCAGAACGTGGCTTTAAATAAGGAAAGAGACTGTTTAAAATGCATATGTGAGAAATTTCCACTACTATCTGAAGCAAATTAGAAAAAAATATATTTAATGATCCTGACTAAAGAAAACAGATGTCTGATGCAGCATTTAAAAACACTGTGGATGAAAAGGGATAACAGCATGGATTCTTTCTGTTTTAAAATTTCTTGGTAACAACAAGGGTCCTAATTACCGAAACATTGTGGCTAACATGCTTGAAGCATACAAGGAACTTGGTTGTAACATGAGTATCAAAATTCATTTTCTGTTTTCTCACCTAGATTATTTCCCCGAAAATGTAGGATTTTTGAGCGAAGAGCAAGGTGAACGATTTCACAAGGATCTGCAGGAGTTCGAAAGGAGACACCAGGGACGATAGAGCATCAGTATGCATCCTCATTATTGTTGGATGTTAAAGCGTGAAATACCTGAAGACAAAAATAAAAGAAAGAGGAGCAGGAGGACTTCCTCAACTAAGAAGCAAGTAGTGTAATTTTTATGTGATATATTGTGCTAATTTATACATCCAATAGTGAAGTAAACAAGCCAAAACAAAGCAAAACCACTCTAGTGCCATGTATGAACAACCATACACATAATTGCAACAAGTTGTGTCTTTTAAATATTGCTTTTGCATTTGAAGTAAAAAAGCGAAATGAAAAAGTTTGTGATGAAATTCACATAATTATACAATACATTTAAAGTGATTTTGCAGACAAACCTGACGTGATAGAAGTAAACGGATTGAAAATTCGAATTCAGCACATCGACATTATATAAAATCACATTATTTACTTTAGGCAACAAACACAAAGTTGAAATTCGCAGGCTAGTGTTATTTAAAAAAAATAGTTGTGTGGTCCGAAGTGATATAGTGTTAAAAGTTGTGTAATCAAGATGTATAAAACATTTACTCCTGGTTCTAGTGTCGTATGTGCTGGTACTGTAACGTTTCTATGTAGATGTCACTGTGTACGTCTGAACACAATAATTCTGTCTGTTCGTCGTAACAGTATTCATTACGCGATCCCAGGAGATGGGCTTGTTACCGAGTCTGGTAACAGAACTCCCACCTTATTAGTGCTGTATGACCCTCACTGCGCTTGCGGGCTTCCCTCGTTGCTCCAAAGATCACATTCAAGTTTGTAAATAGGCTATAATGACAGCATCCGTAACAGGTAAGCATAACAAGATGTTTCCCAATCGCTAGTTAACTAAGTTTCACCTGTTCTTGCTTATCAGAGGCACTGTAATATTCACTACGCATCAGGCTTTATGGTACGGCTTACGCGTGAAGTGTAGGACGAGCGCCATGTTCACTTACACCTCTGATGTGATCTCATTGTTTACCTCCGAATTCTGACGTGGAAGAGAAATTGCCGGTAGATTTTTCCTTTTACTTGCTATAAATCTATGGGGTTTACAACTCTACTTTTCCTCCAAAGAAAGCCGAAATGCAGTGGACGCAAAGTATCTCCTGGCCTGCACTACGTCACAGAGAAAGGAGCCGAGATAAGAAACAAACAAATAATAATAAATACATGAACGGCCACACAAAGACAGACTGTGACAAGCCCAAGACTTGCTTTAAGTGCGGCAAGAATCCCGACCTTTGCAACCACAACCGCCTATCCCAGATTAGGTATTGCGCCACGTGCAACAGCGACACCCATTATACGGGCCAAGCTCGCTGTGCAAAATATCCAAGGACTAATCTCATAACCTCCACCGATCCCACGCATGTCCCCATAGACACTCACAAACCAGTACCGCCACCTATACCCAAACCATCACAGTCCGTCTTCAAACCAACACTTCCCAAACCCGAATTGTCTTATGCGGATGCGGCTAAGACTATGACAACCAAGACAACCACTACAGACGATCCACAGACGGACAAAACAACCACGGAACAGCTGGTCGAGGGGGTTCTACGTTCTGCTATGCAGAAAATAGAATCCTACATTGACCGGCAACTAAACAGACTACAGGACGAAATAGTGACATTCACTATTTCATTACTCGCTACAGACACAAACCCCACGAAACGACACACGACACTTGCCACAGCCAACCAGGCAGCCAGACGGCTTCTACGGAAACGAGTAGCCCACCACTTTGTTGGTAACAGGTTACGAGTCTCCCTAGCGCCACTACAAAAACGCGACTAGAACTGAACTGACCAGAGAACTGGACTCTCCACCTCTCATTAACATCTGCGAGGCATGGTGCTAACTTCACTTCATTCATATCACGATTCAACTGTCAGCGTTTACGTGTCTCATATTATCATTTACAGGGGAAAATACACTCCTGGTAGATGAGAGGGCAAACGGCTTTTAGCTGGGAACCTCGATCTAAAGTTAGTGAATTGCAAGTCGGGAACCAATGGAGGCATGGGATGCTTACCCTGCCTGCCATTTTAAACATCATTCTTTCTTTCTTCGTCCCCTTTCATTCATCATCATAAATACATGCTCGTTTCTCTGCAGATCCAGAGCTGCGCTCGGCATGAGATCAATTTCCGCTTATAAGAATTATAACTAGGAAGATTAGAACTGAGTCAAACACGCGCAAAAAGGAAGCTTTTTCTTCTTTCCACCAGCCGCTATAGAGGAGATGATATCATCATAGTCTACAACGTATATTATTGTTTGGTTCATGTCTCACCTCTCCAGATGTACTTGGTTGAGTTTCTCCGAGGTTTACTCCAACCGTAAGGCGAATGTCAGGTAATTTGTGGTGAACCCTCGTCTTTGTCTCGCCAAATACCATCTCGCTATCAATAATTTAAGTGGCACTAAATAACCTACTTGATGCAGCGTCGTTAAATAACCGATTAAAACAATTTGACCAGTTTCTCAACAAGTGATATGCGTATCACTAAGAGTACTTGGAGAATACTGTATGTGTACAATTTTAGACTTAGAACTACGCTTTTCTCCAAACTAAATATGGAACTGACAACTTCCTCCTTTGTTCTCCTTTTATTTCCCTTGTTCTCCTTCTATTCCCTTTCTTCACCTCTTCTTGTTCTCATTCTATACTTATTCTTTTCTTGTGTTTCCCTTGTTATTCTTCTATCCTCCTTGTTTTTTTGTCTTACCCTTCTACCTTTGTTCCCTTGTACTTCTCTCTATTATCTTTGTATTCTCCATAATATTATTGTTTACCCCTTGTTCTCCTTGTCTTTCCCTGGTTATCCTTTTTCTTCCCGTTATTCTCATACATTCCTCTTGTTATCTTTGTTTTTTCTTTGTTCTCCTTGTCTTCCCTTTGTTATCCTTGTTGTCTCCTTGTTCTCATTTTCCTCCTTGCGTTCCATTGTTCTCCTTGTGTTCCCCTTATTCTCCTCATCTTCCACTCGTTCTCTTTGTTATCCCATTGTTATCTTTGTGAACCCCTTTTCTCTTCGTATTTCCCTTGTTCTCCATGTATTCCCCCTTTTATCCTTTAATTCCCTTTGTTCTCGTTGTCTTTCCATTGTGCTCCTTGTCTTCCACACGTAGGTTCTACCTAGCATAGTAAAACTATGAACCTGTCGACAGGTGATCGCACCCACACATAATTCCATTTAAAAATATGCGGCTTAGTAAAGCTATGCACCTGCAGTTTTTTTATTTTTTTTTTATTTTCATTTTTGTCAGCGCATCGCTTTGACGGAACTTCTTCCATTTATCTTAACATATTTGTCGAGTCCAGGTTTTCACATCTAACTGAAATTAAAAGTAAAGTACGAAACCGTTTAAATCCAGAGAATGATTTAATTGTATTGTGTGTACATGTATACTATAAAGCTAAGAATGAGTCCAATTTTACGAAGACGTGATCAGATTTTCCATTAAGTAATTTACTTCATAATCACCCTTTCATTTTCTTATAACGTCAATTAATTTTATCATTGTATAGTGTTTCAGTAAAATTCTGAACTTAATTTTATGCATTTTTTAAAATAACAATAATCTTTACTGAAGACTCTTCCCGTATGTATACTGGTTCGAAAATCACGAAGGAGTTTTTTTGGGCATGATAAAATATACAGAAATTAATACTAATAATTCATTGTTCTAAAATGGATTTTAATTGACTGTGTGTAGCGTCAAATGGGTCTATTCTAACCTGAAAGGAATAACAGTTGTACCACTGGCTCTTGAGTGAGAATAAACCACATGACGCAGCATATGTGGTCCGCTTTCTGTTAAAGTAATTTTTCTGTTCAAACTGTTTGCACATAACGGATTATTCCGTGTGGTCTTTTGATTTGGTGTACGTAGGTATTATGTCATCTGCATGCCATCAATTTGGTCAAATACCCGTCTCAAAACAGTAGCTACACAGATTCCTGGAATTGCCAATCAGTTCAGTCGGTTTTTGAAGGAAGAACGAGGAAACAAAGAGTCGAAAATAAACTATAAAAACCACAGATTTTGTGTTCGAACGTTATCAAGTCCATGTTCTAACGCAGTTTCAAATAATGCCACTCCGATTGATCTGTTAAGTAAATACGTTTTGAAGTTGGTATTTACTCAGAATATATCTACCTTTATTAGTAATAGTAACATGGAGATAATAGCGTATTTCACTCTTTTGTATAAGACTGGGATTATCAGAGGCCACCGACGTGGTCTAGACGTTATTGAGCGAGGTTAGAATCGTACGTTAGCTGATTACATGGTTAGCTTTCTCAGAAACTTTCTCCAACAGTACGATAAATATCAGGTAATATCATTACAAATCCTCGGATCCAAAATATTTTGCTGTTGCCAATTCCGAGGACATGCGGTGGCGTGTGTTTAAGGCGTTACGCCACAATGCCGAAGGTCTCGGGTTCGATTCCCGATGGGTTCAGGATTTTTGCAATTGACCTACTGCTTCGGTCTGCGCCATAGTTCTGGAATTAACTTAGCGTCTAACTGAAATGAGTACCAGAGAACTTCCCTAGGACGTAAAGACGATAAACACGTAAGACTAATATCCCTACTGCTACTATGGTTCGTCCCAGGAATCTGTGAAGTAGAAAACGAAAGAAGATCTCTACACAAATGATATGTGGGAGAGATAGGGCCAACTACTGCTCTGGGGAAGGTATTGCTTGATCCCCAGATCACATATAGATTGCTCATTCCTATGTTAAAATCGGTTGCAATTGGAAGAGAACAACCACCAGGATCGCCACCCGTCCGCCGTAAACGAACACGAGATGGCAGTACAGTCGCTAATGCAATTCAAGTGGGAGTTATGACGTGACTCCTTATGTAACAACTAGATGGCAGCATAGTAAACCTGACAAAAGTTGTAACCGTCAAAGCCTATAACGCCGAGCAATCTGGGTATATATGATCTAGGCTTGAACGAAGCGAGGAATCGCTTGCAGAAGGGGATAATTTCTATGTGAACTCTACTCTACCTTCTACCACAAGCATCTTACCCCTCAGCGGACTCGAGCTGATGCTGTTCGCAATACACTCCGGCACAGATGACTCCGCTCCCATATGCGCGAAGTTACTCCACAGTTTTCTGGGGCGGACCATAATTCCGATTGTCTGCAAAGGTGGGAGTCTCAACCTCCCGCTATTCTGTCGGCCTCCATGGCCTTGTAGTAAGAATAACTTTACTTTTATCACCAATATGGCCGTCGCTAGACAACCACACACTTGATAGAGTAATTAAATGAACAATTATAAAACCACCACAGCGTTTTTCTAACGCGAGGGCTGAAGCATAAGTCATGGCATTTCTTTTTTTCAAAGTCAATTCGTTGGTATCAAGAGATGTTGTATGTCGTGTATCGTATGACATCCATAGTTTGTATTCGCATAACTAGACTACAGTGTGACGTATGATTATCGCACAGAGAGCAATAAGACTTCAGTTGTGAGTCCACCACCGTGTCGTGCATCCACAGTACGGGCGGCTATGTGATATGGTTACCACACAGAGAACGATGTTATACGTAAGGCTCTATAATTAGGCTACTGGGTATAATCGTTCGCCATTTTCGTTCTTTCGTTGCCGTTCGCAACAAGCAAGCGAGAATTATCTTTACCGCACCGTTAAACATTATCACGTCGTAACTTTTATGATAGTCAATCAATCGCGCTGTAATTTTTAGGATTCATAAATAAATGTCTAAAGAAAGCAAAGAAAAAAATCGAAATCAATATCTTTTTTTGAAAGTGAGGAAAAATACTAAATTCGAAGTGATATATTCAAAATAAGCATTGACACCCTCAAAAGTTGATAAGCGACAAACTTTTTTGTTTTTTACTTTAAATTGGTGGTCAAATCGAGAGAAATAAAGAGAATGCAAATTATTTTTAAAAGTGGCTACTCAAAATCTTTACTCTTTTCCGAGTTTCGGCTTTCGCCTGGTGGACTTTCGAATGCAGAGACACTAAACTTTTGTCTGTTAGAACTGCGGATTGTCATTGAAATCATCGCGCTAATTTCAACTTTGTTTTCAAAATGTTTCCATTTCTTAAAGTTTTCGAGTTAATCGTGAATTTTGAAATGTAATTAAAATATTTCTATTACATAAATGACATCTATACTGATTAAATACTAGTATGATATAGTACTTCGAAATTCAGAAAAATGAATGGAATGTTGTAGTAGTCTTAAATTTATTATTGGTATTTCTGTCAGCCGGGATCCAAGTTCGATGGCGGAATACTGGAAAGAAACAGAGATGATGATGAAAGAGGAAAATGTAATTATAATGGCGAAATGAGTCCGAGTTCAACGTCGAATTTTAACCCGAAATTCTGCTTCAGTTGGTTTGAAGGAAAACCTCGGAAAAAACTTTAATTTGTTCTAACCAGTATTATAACCCGGGCCGCTCGTTTCGGGGCCAGATATGCTAATTATTACTCCACAGCGGTGGACATGGTTTGCGGTTACAGATCCATATGACTCTTGGCAAGGAGATGTAAACTGATTTCCAATCAACAGATTTTCGTCTTATATTTGCCCTGTGTCCTTTGTTGTCTTAAGGTATATGTACACCTTTACATACAAAAAATTTTGTTTTGTATAATTCTGTGGTGTTCGGGTAAAGGGGTATAAGTCATTTTTTTGTCCAGGTGGAATTCTGTTCCCCAGGTGAACACACAAGTTAAATTATACAAGTGGGTGTGCAAAAATCAAAGAATACTAGCAGTTGATGTGCTTTATTTGTGTAGAAAATTATTTGTAATAAGGGTTCCAAGTTTAATTTTCATTTATCTCCCAACTCATTTTTATGACTTATCTCCCTTTACTCAAACACCACAGAATTTTGCTCTGTAAAATTTTTATACAATTGAGAATGGTACCAGAAAGAGAATGAAGTGAACAGATCCCTTGAAATTATGTCTAAATTGTTTTTAAAAATTATTTTGTTTATAATTTTGACATGAAACTTGAACCATGATAGCTCATGCAGTTTAAGATAGAGCCACAGTTTTTTCACTGTTTTATAGCTAAAACTATTCTTTAGTGCCTGACATAGAGCTATTTTTTTATTTACATTTATTAAATATTACCATATATGTAACTTACAGTAATATTTTATGTTGCATAAATCATGTAAAAAAATCCATAGATAATTATTAGTTACCGGTATATTAATGTTATTTTACTCATTGTCAGGCACTGGGGGACATTTCAAGCTCAAAAATGACACCAATATCTTCTTGGTATCACCATATTTGACTGAGATATCATGTTTGAAAGAATTAAATATTCTAAAATTACTATTTACAGGAAATGAGCCACAAACTTTCAGAGCTTAGAAGACTCCATCATCATATGTCACCCCTTAAGCAGCTTCATGTCGGTCCAGTTTCAGCTTCTTTCTGCCTCTCAAATACTTCCGCCTTGTTTTAACTTCAGGTGTTGAATGTTTTTTTTTTTGGCATTTTTGTCCCTATTTCCATTGATGCAACAAATCCTGCTATGGTGTTTGACCCAGGGTTTATGCCATCCTCCTCAGAATTGTAATTTCTACTTTTGCACTCTTATTGAAATGACGTACAACATCATTGACACAAATTTACAGTTTTATGACTAACACTAAAAGATTATGAATTACTTCATTATGTAAAAAAGTTTTTTCAATCTAATGATCATGCCCAGATACCTATGCATCTATTTCGTGCCTAGAATGAAGTTTATTTTACCAGCAATGCTGAACGAGGGGATTCACTGCTACGAAGATCACTCCAAAAGTAATGCACTCCAAAAGTAAGTGACCGTGGCTGATGAAGCAGCATTTTGGAAAATTGGACTTATCTGAAAAACCATAAGGCATAAATCGAAAATTCTTATATCAAATTAAAGGGGAGAAAATTCTCTATTAATATAGTTATATTTTGAAAA
Source organism: Periplaneta americana (assembly GCF_040183065.1). NCBI lineage: Eukaryota > Metazoa > Arthropoda > Insecta > Blattodea > Blattidae > Periplaneta > Periplaneta americana. The sequence continues at coordinate 57,967,400 of NC_091120.1, forward strand.
TTCTAATTTTTCATCATTTTTTGCGTTTTGTGGGTGTAGGCCTACATATACCTTAACGGATGGTATTGCGTCACGTTAACCACATGCGAATTCGCGGTGTTCCTGAATGAATGATTTTGATTCATAATTCTCACATGAATGGAAACGGCTAGCTAGACCGTCCTTGAAGGTAAATGATGATGATGATGATGATGATGATGATGATGATGATGATGACGACAAGCATAATTGATATAGTGATAGTGATGATGATGATGATGATGATGATAATAATAAGAATGATAATGATAATAGTAATTGGTGTTGCATTATCCAGTCGTAAGAATGTCACCAGATATTATGAAGCTTTACATACTGTGCGCTTTATGAAATCATTAATTTTACGTGAAATACGAGTAACTCTTGTGTTTAATTGATGAGGAGGAAGAGACGGGCATTATCTATATGAAGAATAGCGGCTATCTCGAAATATTTCGCCAATTTTATTGGATTCCATATATGTGTATCTTTAATTAAAATAACGATTATTGAAGTTTTATTATATACTACAGCCTTGTTAACAGAGCTGAACATTGTGGTTACAGATTTTAATTTCATGTTCTAGTATACTCTGAGCGAAAATAAAATAAATATTGTATTAGAACAACTGCAGAGGTAACTTCATAATTTTAAAATGCATAGCTGCAATGAACAACAAAATTGAGATGTCCCTATATAAATATAAAACTTTCATGAATTGCTATTGCGTTGACTATTGCATTAAGCAGAAAAAATTAAATAAATGCATTGACATGCGTGACAATAAATTTATTGCCCTTTTTATCTTGGAATTTATTATACATTCAATCACTTTTTACGCAGATAAAACTGCCGCTTCATTTGCTACATTTATCACTTAATGTTTATATTACATAGCAAATCTATAGCTTAATTAGAACACGTAAATTAAAAATCCCCCGCGCCGTAGCATCGTGGTGTAAGGATCATGCTGAGACCCGCATTACGGAATGAACGCTGGTTCGAGTCCTCATAGATACCCGTGCCTACCCAGCATCGTGACGAATTTAAGGAGCTACGATATGTAGCGTAATTCGGTTTCAAAAACGAGCTATAACGGCTAGAAGAACAGACACGTTCTGGCTAAATGATCGTTCACCTTTGCTGAGGTATTTAGACCAGACCTTGGCCCTTCATGGGCAGTCTCGCTACGGATTATTATTATTATTATTATTATTATTATTATTATTATTATTATTATTATTATTATTATTTAAATTAAGAATCCAATGTTCTTTAACATACTGGGCTACATCAAAACTGCATTTAAAAAATAGAAAGATGCAGTAAAAATTACATTCGCCGCCAAATTTAAAGAAGCAATTTAAGGGGCTTATCTGCAGAGATATCCTCCACAATGTATAGGGTAAAGTTGTCTAATTCCTTTATACCCCTAATCCCGTGATACATTTTTTTAAATTGAATGTCAGTCAAAGCTTTCACGTTCGTCCATAGCACCACACATCTTTCTCGAAAGAGTGCATCTTTCGCCTATTTTTGAGACACGGTGAACTTCCTAGCAGGATACCAAATCCCGGGACATTTAGTTAAAAAACGTATCACGGAATTAGGGATATCACGGATTTAGGCAACTTTACCCTACTGTTTTAAATAGCAAGTTTTTACTTATTTTTTAACACAAAATAAAAAAATCGTATTTTTACCCTTTCTATCTACCTGGTTCCCTTAATAATTTTTTCCTAATTTCGATCAATTGTATCATCCCATGAGTGCAAGATGTGGAACTGACATATTTAAACGATTAATTTCACCAGATTTCGTATCTGCCGCATTTGTATTCATCTTCATCAGAATGCGTATGTCATAAGAATATATGCGTTTCATTATAAACAAGCTCTTAATCGACGGCCGTGGTTGACGGCTGCAACAGATATTTTCACAATGTGTGTTTAATATGTATTTTTTTCGCTGGCATCATTTATCAGTGTATTCTTGCAGATGCATAAAAATACTAATATGTTCCCATGCTGTTCTTGACAACGACCGTGCATTCACACGCTACATCAGTCATCATTTTTCATCTGAATGCACTGGAGATGCTAATCCCTGCCCTGAACTGCTGACTAAACCAGTGATGCCCGCTGCTCGTGCCGTTGTCCAAAACCGATCCGGCCTTTCAACAGAATTGTAGCAATTACGGAACATTTTCATGAACTGAGCGTTTCTCCCATTCACTGTTGAAGTTGTACAGTCTGCAAAAAGACAGCGGGAACAAACTGCACAAGCTGACTTTCGCAAATGTGTGAGATTTAATCTATCTGACGATTCCAGGTCTTCAGAATGAAACCTGTACGTAGTGCCGAAACTTCGCAGAAAATAAATGTCTAAAAACGATCAGATCTTCTACAGTGACTAATTATCGTGAAAGTCTGTAGAGACCGTATTTTGTTATGAAATCAAATTTATGATTTCCGGTGTTAAACCTGTCATTATTTCGGTTGGTATTTCGTGTAATAAGTTGTCAATTCGTTGGGTATTTCGTGAAATAAGTTGTCAAATCGGTGGAGATTTCGTGAAATAAGTTGTCAATTCATTGGTTATTTCGTGTAATAAGTTGTCAATTCATTGGGTATTTCGTGTAATAAGTTGTTAATTCGTTGGGTATTTCGTGTAATAAGTTGTCAATTCGTTGGGTATTTCGTGTAATAAGTTGTCAATTCGTTGGGTATTTCGTGAAATAAGTTGTCAAATCGGTGGAGATTTCGTAAAATAAGTTGTTAATTCATTGGGTATTTCGTGTAATAAGTTGTCAATTCGTTTGGTATTTCATGTAATAAGTTGTCAATTCGTTGGGTATTTCGTGTAATAAGTTGTCAATTCGTTGGGTATTTCGTGTAATAAGTTGTTAATTCATTGGGTATTCCGTGTAATAAGTTGTCAATTCGTTGGGTATTTCGTGTAATAAGTTGTCAATTCGTTGGGTATTTTATGTAATAAGTTGTCAATTCGTTGGGTATTTCGTGTACTAAGTTGTCAATTCGTTTGGTATTTCATGTAATAAGTTGTCAATTCGTTGGGTATTTCGTGTAATAAGTTGTCAATTCGTTGGGTATTTCGTGTAATAAGTTGTCAATTCGTTGGGTATATCGTGTAATAAGTTGTCAATTCGTTTGGTATTTCATGTAATAAGTTGTCAATTCGTTTGGTATTTCGTGTAATAAGTTGTCAATTCGTTGGGTATTTCGTGTACTAAGTTGTCAATTCGTTTGGTATTTCATGTAATAAGTTGTCAATTCGTTTGGTATTTCGTGTAATAAGTTGTCAAATCGGTGGAGATTTCGTAAAATAAGTTGTTAATTCATTGGGTATTTCGTGTAATAAGTTGTTAATTCATTGGGTATTTCGTGTAATAAGTTGTCAGTTTGTTGGTTATTTCGTGAAGTAAGTTGTCAATTCATTGGCTATTTCGTGTAATAAGTTGTCAATTCGTTTGTTATTTCGTGTAATAAGTTCTCAATTCGTTGGGTATTTCGTGTAATAAATTGTCAGTTCGTTGGATATATCGTGAAATAACTTGTCAATTCGTTGAGTATTTCGTGAAATAATTGTAAATTCAGTGGGTATTTTGTAAAATAAGTTTCAATTCTGTAAATATTTCGTGATTATTTCTCACTTAAATGTATTATGTCACTGTAATTTTTCTTAGGCCTACAAGTGTCACATATCCCATATCGCCAGAACATAAACTAGGCATGGTTTCTACGTTGCCCACACGAAGATTTGTGCTAAAGTTAGTATTTCCGTGTACGGAGAAATATCAACTACATCAGATGTAGGCCACGCTGCCTTACAACAATTCACACCATATTCACTGTGTCTCTGTGTTCCCTCCAAACATCTTCGCATCAAAATATTATAGTCTCCAGTGCATAAATATACTGCAGCAAAGATTGATCAAAGATTTAAAATTATTATTTTTTCAATAGCCATAGAGATAGTAAAACTGAGTGTAATACAATATCCATAGAGAAAATACAAAAATATTGACGTTACCAAGCGATTTACAAATTAGAAACAAAAGTCGGAAACGTGTTTTTTAGCAATACTGAATGAAATTTCGGTGCTTATTTCGTAATTTTTGCGATAGAATGGATATATTTCGTGGTTATTGTCATATTTCGCACAATTATCCAATTTTCGCATTATTTTGCGAGTTAGATTTGCTTTTAATATGGTATTTTATAGTCGACGGCAATTCGGAAGGCGGTAGTCTGCTAGCGTTTCCATCGAGAGAGACAGATAGAGAGAGCAAGGCAGCGTACAACATTGCCACATCGTACTTCATGCGCACGTGCAATACAAATAGCGCAGAAGAGAATTTAAATTAAAAAAAAAAACAATAATGACCTTAGCCGTTGATTACTGTAAGCATGACACCAAACAAACCCTCTTTCCTTCACTAACAATATTCTTTGCACGGTTCTCAATCCCATACCACATGCTTCTATAGTCGTTTCTTGCGTGTTGGTAACGTTGCAGCCAGCATCAAAATGGCCGGCAGCGTTCTGCTCGTCAACGTTTTAAAAATAATATATACGTTAAAACTATTTTCCGCGTCTGCTGTGCAATACTTGTCTTTTTGCGGTCTCTTCTTCCATTTATTTATCTTACACATACACAGTAAATGTTAGTTTTACTTATTCAATGTACTGAAACACTCACACGTGAACAAACGAACTCAGTAAGTACTTGTCGCTATAACCAACAAATACTGTCTCTAAATATGACTCGTATCACTTTCTAGAAATATATTCATTGTCTGTTAAGATTTCAATAACTGAAAGAGTTTTGGAAGCTCTCAAAACTCATATGATAAGATCTAAATAATTTATGATGAATTGCCTGGAGTCACTCATTATCACAACTAACGAAGGATCAGAAAATTCGCTTACAGAACTTGTACCTTTGTTCGATTGGTCTTGTAAATCTAGGAAAGAGACTGTTAAATACAAGATGATTAGTGAACCTCAAGAGCTCTGGGAAACTATTCAGAGAGTCTAATTTAAAAAGATAATTAACAGCAGGTCTTTCAAACTGCTCAGACTGAACATAAAATACATAAAAGGACATGCTGATCTGCTACCTGGACACTGGTGGATGAACGGTCATGTTTACAATGTTGCAGAAGGTTAGTCCTTTCCTTTTCTAGATGCTTAAAGATAGATAAAAGCTACGCATTTGTTAAGTGAATGTAAAAGCATTTCCACACATATGGGCTCTAAATTTCGAGATATATTGTATGTAACTAAATGATCTCTGTCATGTTCCATTTAACAGCATAGTTACCTTCGCTCTATATATTAGACTAGACTGTGCAGGAATTAATGAAGAGAACACAAAATATATATCGAATTTTGCTCTGCGCCACGTCACCTAATAGTCACGTAACCCTTCATTTTTTTTTTTTTGTTTCTCATCTCATTAACAAAATGACGGCTACACCTACTTGTTTCTTGGGTTTCTTGTAGGATTCCATGAAATCGGTCTCCTAGAAGAAAAATTTACGGCATATGATGCTATAGTTTTTAGTTAATTTGTTAGGCAATGATAAGGATAAGTGTGAATTATGCATACCGTAAAGTGGGTGACTTTGAACGCTGAGGTGACTTTGAACGCTGAGGTGACTTTGAACAGTAATTTAGCGCCTTTCTAAATTAAATACTGTACCCAATTGCGAAAAAATTGTTTAAGTTGTCAATAAATTAGTTCTGTTTTTTCGCAATTGGGTACAGCATTTAATTTAGAAAGGCGCTAAATTACTGTTCAAAGTCACCTCGGCGTTCAAAGTCACCCCACTTTACGGTACATTATGAAATTTTAGAAAAATAAGTATCCAGGAAATTCTTCCCTAAGAGTGTTTGTCCTCCATCACCACCGCCTGCTTGAATGCATCCTATGGCTGCTTATATTGCCTGTTAATAAGACCATTCTAACAATACTTTCGTTGAAATGATAGGTGGGGGCACCAAATATACTATTTTCATCCGTATCTCTGCTCCAAACTACGAAAAAAAAACCGTTCTGTCTATTTTGTGTCAGTGTGACATATTGAAGTGTGTTGGGAATAATAATCATCAACAGGGGCAGTTATTTATGGAGATTAATTTTATCATTTGTGTTTTTTAATATTGGTGTCGACGGAGATTGTTGGAGATTGATTTGTACTCTTAATGAAAATTTTGGAAAATAAAATTATTTTGTAATTGGAGTATTAACTCAATATGAATATTACTTTCCAAATAATTAACATTAAAGGTTTGTTGGATTCTGGTAAAGGTGCGGTATGGCAAATAGACAATATTCGTTGGATTGAGACTCTACTTAACACGCATTCATTAAAAACGAAAAAACTTGCAGCCCTCAAATTAGCACTTTCAAATTATTAGTGAAATGTTGAATTCTCCGTCTCTTGAGTTCACTAATGTAATCAGAACACCTGGAATACCATGTAATATAGCTTACTTAGATATGTAACAAATTCAAGTGAAAACAAATCCCAAAAGAACTCAGAATATGAAATTCGCTATAAAACAGTGCAATAGTAAAAATTCGCGAACGTGTTCATATTTCGCTATTAGAACTCTATTTCGCGATTTGTCGCGATTGTTTTATTCGCATATTATTAAACAGAATCACTTAATTCGTAAAAATTAGTAGGCTAAAAATCTGTTGTAACTTATATTTATTATGTCGTGAGTTTCGCGATCTCCATAAATACCCGACCCTGATCATCAGAAACTTGTGCCAGAAACTCGTGTGGATAAATTCGTGAAACTTCTATGTAGCAATGTAAGGAAGTTCTACATACAAAACGTTTTTCGGTTTTCTTGTTCTTCCAAGAGCAAAAAATATAATAGATTAACAAAGAGAGAGAGAAAGTTGTTAGAGTCGCGAAACAAAGTAATATTTTAATCACATAGGCCTACTACAAACATAAAACATAGGACCTATATCCACAAGCGACTTTACTAGCCGTTAGGGGCTGCCATCTAGCGAAACTTTTTTTTATTCATGTTACATGTTTGACCATTGAATGAGCAGGCAGTACAAGCAGCCATCAGATGCATGGATGCGTTCGAGTAGGCGGTGTCCACCACAAAATGGCCTTGAACTAGCAATATTTCAACTCGGATCCTCAGTGTAGAAATTCGATTCTTTAACCCCTCGGCTAACGGTGTATCTTTTTCTCTATTTTGAAAGAATTTTGTGTTCTAATTTACAAATGACCACTAAGAAATATGTTATATGCATTCTTTTGTCACAACTACATATATATGACAGAACTCGAAAAACAGTTCCTGCTAACTCGGTGCATTTTCTGATTGCCCTTTTTAACATGTCATGAAAGGAATATGCTGAAAGCATTCAGTTACTTTTTTGCAAAGGATCGGTTTTACATTTCCACTATTTCGATGGCAATACCGTCGCTCTGCAACTCTTAATTTACGCGAGCTATAAAACGGAAGCATTTCAGCAAACGGTAAGTAAAAAAATTCGGGTCAGAGGAACTGTACTATCAAGTTACTTTCAGTATATGTTAGGTTCATCATATGGCTCTCTTTTGAAATACAAAATTTAATAAAGTGGAGGTAGAACCTGTACTTACCTATAAAATAGAAAATTGTGGCAACTATAAGAAACGTAAAAGATTAATATCTATTATATGCAGATATGGAACTTCTTAGAAGTATAATGCATCTGTATTAAAAATCCCGAATATGTGTATATAATAAAGTATTATTTCTGTTTACTTTTACAGGAATTTAAGAATAAAGAAGATTTGAAATTGAATCAGGATTATAAAGGTAAGGTTACAATCACATTCTTGGTAAAGGTGGAGCTTCAAATAAGACATAGTGCATGTTAACTCGTATGTGCTCGTATGTTTTAGCGTTTAGTAAATATTATGGGTGCTCAATATGTAGGCCCTAATGGTTGGCATGAAATGAACAAATTGTAATTTGGTATTATTTTATTACTACAAAAACTCTAACAATGATCAACATCACTGCAGTACTATTACTATTGCCACATTATTGTTTTAATGTCACTTTCGTTACATTTCCATCATTCTAATCATTATATCAAGCCTATGACATCACGTATTACAGAATCACCATCAGTATCATATTCGTCACATCACCGTCATCAAATAATTACTCGTTATATCGTCGTCATTAGCATCACAATCATACTGTGATTTATCATTATTATGTCACGGCTTTAAAGAGACTGGATAGTATGAGTGTATGGCTGTTGTATATTTGTGAAACAAATTTGCCATTACTCTTAAACTTTTGAATCTATCAATTTAGAATTTTTACAGAATAGACACAATATTTGCAGGTATATTTTGGTTTTTAGATTATCTTTCTATCTCATAAATTTGATTTTATAAAAAATTCTAAACCCGAAAAGAATTAAATTTAAATTAGACACATTGATATTTAGGAACATTTTTCTTAGAAACTACTGGGAGTAGGAGGTGAAAATGTTGTATATTCCTATTCCATATTGCAGTGAAGAATCATGACTACTTTCACATAGTTATCAAAATTATTGTAGATTTTACACCTAGAAAAGTGTGAAAACATATGAAAATTTTTAAATAATTTTTAGGATGGAAAATATATTTTTTTCTGTTAAAAAAAATATTCATAATGTGATGGAAAAGGCAGCAATTGTAGTCAACTGCATTGGAAATATGCTTGAATTTTTATCAACCTGTAAAATAAAGGGTTTTTTTTTTGTTAGAAAATGTCCCTAAAATACCTACCTTCTTAACTTAAATATTTTTCAGGTATATAGATTTATATAAAAATCAAGTCTACGAGGTATAAAGATAATCTAAAAACTAGAATACATAATATTGGCTGACATTTGACATCAGATGTTTCGAAACAGACCTGTTTTTGTAACGTATTCTTTGAACAACAAGAATAGTTTTGTTTGCAAAAGTTTTGCGTGACCTGCAAACTGGATTTGGACAACACTGGGAACTAGTGCCTGTCATGTAAATATCACAACTGAGCCGTTCCTCCTCCTGTCAAATCCAGACACCGCTGACTCGGTGTGTCCGGTGCAACTGTGTTCCCAACTCCGCTCGTGGGGTCAAGTATCAAACCCCGGGAAATACAGAGCCTGTCTTTTTTCAGGAAACAAAAATCAGTATTCAGGAAGTTACACTATTATCACTATATGCCCATCTTGCATCGTATTGTAAAACAATAATTATTAAGATTATGAGAGAATATGGTTTAAATTTAGATCATTATCATCGCGGGAAGATTGTAGATTTTGAAGATGGGAGGATCTCCAAGCTAAATTTTGGAGTCATACTTTGTTCATCTGATAATTAAATTCAGAGAATTTTGAAGTAATATTTATCTCCTATTATTTAACACTTCTTACAGTAATAGGCTGCCTACCAAGACAAAGTATAAAATAACTTACAAATGGCTTTTAAGCAACCCGGAGGTTCATTGCCGCCCTCACATAAGACCGCCATCGGTCCCAATTCTAAGCAATATTAATCCAGTCCCTACCATCATATCCCACCCCCTTCAAATCCATTTTAATATTATCCTCACATCTAAGTCTCGGTCTTCCCAAAGGTTTTTTTCCCTTCGCCTCCCAACTAACACTCTACATAAATTTCTGGATTCGCCCATCCGTGCTACATCCCTGCCATCTCCAACGTCTGGATTTGATGTTCCTAATAAATTATTCAGGTGAAGAATAAAATGCATGGAGTTCTGCGTTGTGAAACTTTCTCCATTCTTCTGTAACTTCATCCCTCTTAGCTCCAAATATTTTCCTAAGCATTTTATTCTCAAACACCTTAACCTCTATTTCTCTTTCAAAGTGAGAGTCTAAGTTTCACAACCATACAGAACAACCGGTAATATAATTGTTTTATAAATTCTAACTTCAGCTTTTTTAAAGAAGACTGGATGATAAAAGCTTCTCAACCGAATAATAACACGCATTTCCCATATTTATTCTGCGTTTAATTTCCTCCTGTATATCATTTATTTTTGTTACTGTTGCTCCAAGATATTTGAATTTTTCTGCCTCTTCAAAGGATAAATTTTCAATTTTTATGTTTCCATTTCGTACAATATTCTGGTCCCGAGACATAATCATATACTTTGTCTTTTCGGGATTTACTTCCCAACCTATCTCTTTACTTGCTTCAACTAAAATTCTCGTGTTTTCTCTAGTAGTTTGTGGATTTTCTCCTAACATAGTCATGTCATCCGCATAAACAAGGAGCTGATGTAATCCGTTCAATTCCAGTATAAAATAACAAAAAATACAATTTCATACACGTGTACATACACTTTCTACAAAAAGTTTAAGGACACTCCTTCAAAAGTGATATTTCTTTCCTGCCCTTATACTACTTATGTGAAATTCTCTGACGTTTATACAGGGATCAAATGCCTGTGAAAAATGAAGTTTTTTACTGCAAACCTAATAGCCCTATATTATATAACAGTTTTTCTGTTATGAAAACTTATGGAAAAATTACATTTTTTCTTGAAAAAATTAATTATTCCAGTGAATATTGGGATATAGTTAGATATATCTATCTGAAAGGTTTCTTGTTCAGTTATTACTTTTTGTTTGAAATACACTCAGGGACAAAAAAACCGGACACTTTAATATTTGCTGGTATTTTGCAAAACATTATCTTCTCATACAATGTTATGGTGGTCATCTGTTGTTATGGAGACGTGTGTACATTGTTGATTGTTTTTTGTTTTATAAACAAGCCATTACAACCAAATATTCCAATTTTGCTTTTTTCTGAGTCTCAGCTATAACAATTTTGTCTCAACCATTTTGTGCTTCATTATCGTTATCATTCGTTATTTCTTTATTTTTACATTTTCTGAGTTTCAGTGGGGTTGTAAAATTTGTCTTAAAACAAGATGCGATCTGAAGATGTGGTTCGAGCTGTAGCCCTTTACTATGATGGACGCAGTGTACGTTACATTGCAAATGTTATGAATATGGCTAGAAGCACAACCCATGATGCCATAAAACGGTATAGAGAGACCCTAGAATATACCAGAAGACCACGTTCGGGTCGTCCAAGAGCTACAAATCCAAATGAAGACAGGTATATGGTGTCGAGAGTTCAACCTGCCAGCTACTAGTGTAGCCCAGCAATTTGTTAACATGCATGGACGCCCAATTTCGGCCAAAACAGTTAGAAGGAGGTTGAAAGCAAGTGGACTGATATCAAGTAGACTTGCAACTGGTCCCAGATTTCTTAGGATGCATCGAGTTGAACGACTGCATTTTGCAAATGATCACAGGGATTGGAGAAATGGACAGTGGAGCTGTGTTCTGTTCACCGATGAGTCCCGTTTCAATCTGTGCTCACCTGATGGACGTGAAAGAGTTTGGAGAAGGAGGGGAGAACGATTTTCACAGTGTTGCATTTCCGAAAATGTGCCGTATGGAGGTGGTGGAGTGATTGTTTGGGCAGGAGTGTGTACGGATGCTCGTACAGAGTTGGTTTTTGTTGAAAATGGAAGACTAACAGCTGATAGGTATATAAATGAATGTTTGGCTGATCATGTTTTGCCATTTGGCCAATTTGTAGGCGATAATTTTGTTTTAATGCATGATAATGCACGGCCGCATATTGCCCATGCGGTCGGAGATTATCTCCAAGAAGTGGGAATCCATGTTCTTCCATGGCCAGCAAGGAGTCCAGACATGAACCCAATTGAACACGTGTGGGACATGCTGGGACGGCGTGTTAAGAATAGACGACCGAGACCAGAATCGTTACAAGAGTTGAGGCGAGCACTTGGCGAAGAATGGGAACTTATTCCTCAAGAAGACATTGCTAACCAAATTGAGAGCATGCCAAGACGTATGGATGCAGTTATTCAAGCCAGAGGGGGTAATACCCGTTACTAAAAAGAGTTTTTAATGTTTAAGGCACCATAAAATGAAAAAACAGTTAGACCAAACGATGTCATAGTTATACGCCCTTTGTAATTTTTTGTAAATTTTCTCATTAGAGATTTTTTTTCAAATGTTGTCGTATAAGGTGCTAAATGAAACATTATTTTGTTTAAATGGGTTTTGTTTCATTTTGAAATAATTGGCAACAAAATACATTGACATCATTTTATTTTTACTAACATTTTTAATATTAACCTGTCTATACCTTTAGAGAACCGGAAACATCGCTTGCTCCCCCCTCCAAGACTGGAGTTCGATGATACTGGCGTAAAACACAAATCACTCTACTAGGTATAGGAAGGAAGAAAAGTAGTTCATCCATTTACGTAAACTAGGAAATATCGCGATTTTGAGTTTCATAATTTTCATTAGGTTTTTCTTTAATCAAAGTACAGTACTGTATTAAGAATAAGTGTTTTTACTCACGAACTGAGTTATCCATGCGAACGTATTCATTATGCGGTGTATATTATACTGTCTACAGCACATTAGCGTACAATGTAGAGAAAGAAGTTAAATTGAAAAATAATCATAATATGAATATTTAAACACAATTTTGAAAATGGTGGCCGTTCATTTCGATACAGGCTTCAATTCTTTTGTGCATATTATCGCAATGTAGGCTATTGCATCTAATTCCAATTGCCAGTTTCGTCCTTCGTACTAGTAACTCATGTTGAAATAATTCTGTGCCTACTCTACGTACTGTAAATTCAATCTTCACTTCTGCCCGACCCGAAAATATAAAATTACTCAGACATGCTATCTACTATCCGTCCAAGTGGTTATGCCGCAGGATTGTGGAAAGGGAGGAAATCACGTGACATTTAATTATTTAACGAGGCCCTTTTATTTAAGTTAAATTAAACAACTGTATAATATTACGTAAACGTCCAATTCCTAAGAGAAATTAATGTTTTCAGAAAAGAACTAAGACAGCCCAGCTTTTACAGAGGGGCGAGCAGAAGCAGGTGGGGGAAATCGGAATGCGACGTAGGCAAACGGACAGTACCTGTGCGAAAATATGATTCAATATTGAAAGCTCTTTCGTCACTGGAAAACGCGAACATATTTCTGGAACGTACTATACTCAGTAACTCAGTACTGCTTACTATCTGCGGTCTTGGTTCTGTGTGGAGTTGGAATTTCATTAGTAGAAGGGGTGGGAGTGAAGTACATTCAAAAACTCAGGTACAATAAAAATTGAAGTAAAAATAAAATGATGTCCCTGTACAAGCAAATATAGAAGTGTCTGTTTTTTTTTTTGTTTTTTTTTTTTTTTTTTTGGTCCCTGAGTGTATTTGTGACAGACAGATAAACGGCAAGTCCAGGTCACCTTTTCTAGGCCTATATCAACAAGGCTGAAAACATGCAATTCGCGAAAATTTCGAAATATATGTATCTCGTTGTCAGCTATTCTTTCTCTAATGAGAAAGAAAAAGTAGCCTATATAATTAAAATGGAAATGGCATAATCCTTCGCAGTTTGTTAAGCACACAGGAGAAATAATGTTTGATAGTGTGTGAACCAATACATTCCAGCACTCCGGCTGATAGCCGGAGCGGACTCAATCTGCTCCGTGACGCTTGTTCACGCCACTTTGAAGTTAATTTGCGTGATCTCCATGTTGCGGCAAGTGCGAGCGTCGCCATGATTGACAATCAGTGTCCGGTCACAGCCGTCCTGAAGCACCGAGCACGTATTTTCGTAAATTAGGCAATTATTTGCACGTTGGCGTAATCATTTCAGTTTGTATACCACACATCACTCTTTTTCGTGGCTTTTATTTATTTTTGTTTTGTTAAGCTATTTTGACTCTTCCTACCTACAGAAAGGTTTAATTTGAATAGACCTATGTATTTTTTCTTTCAGTTTGTTTCATGCGAGCCCCAGGGAAAGATTTATCACATATTTCAGTTGTAACATAACAACCGCAATAGCCTAGTGATCGGGAAGTTTAAATTTCAACGCGTTTTGAGGGATTACAGGTTTTATAATAATAAAATTAACATGTTTCGTATAGGCTAAAGACGGGAATCTCGTATTGTAAACAGGGCAGCCTTCATCAGGAACTTACCTATATATAGGCTAATAACTAAGATAGAGGGAGAAGCTGCTTCACGTCGATGGTATACAGTGTATTCCAAATCTCACCGGACCTGTGGACATCAATGACGTCACGCTGCAGCGAAATAGGAACAAAACTGCTGGAAGGTTCAATGGCCATCATGGCGGATGTACAAGTGGTTGTATGTGCTACGCTAGCAAGCTTTTGCAAAATTTCCATACTGTCATCTCGTTCAAAGAAAAGAGAGCATAAATCCCGTTTGGTTTCGGTGTCTCCCTTTACAAAAACATGAATCGTCTGAAACTCATCCCACTGCCATCTATTAATTTTTGGACAAACCGCGAGTAACATAATCGATTGTGGCGAACGGTAGATTCGGCGTCACTCAACACAGGAGATACTCTTTTTTTATAAGAAGTAGTGGTAGTAGTAGTAGCAGTAGCGGCAGCAGCAGTAATAGTAATAGTAGTGTTTAGAAAAGCGCGTCAGCAATTATGGATATTTGAATCCTTGTAAAAGGGTCTATAAATAATTAAAATTTAAAAATAGTAGACGTAAAATTCCAACAGAAGTTAAAAACGTCACTATAAAACTCTAAACACAGATACTGCAACAAGATAAAAGTTAATAATACTCTGTTTTAAGTGTAGACTAAATAAAACAAAAAATGAGGCCCAAAATAAGGATTAGAAACTGTATAAAGAAAGAATAACTTAACGACCGCCAACTGTAAAGGGTCTCGTGACCTCACAATTAGCAGTGAATAAGATTAATCGGATGTAAAATGTCCGAGAGTAAAATCAGATAAGAAAAAGTGGCTCAAATAGCCCCCAAATATAAAAAGTCTGGAGTATAAGTAACATAGACTAGTCATCATCTAAAATCTTAAATCACATTATCAAGACCTGTACTCGATAAAAACTTTAGAGCTGTATTGGAAAGGGGACTTGCATAGTGTTGATGGAATTATAAGATAAAAACATGAGAACCCCGAGAAAAACTCTCACAATCTTGGCTTTGTCCACTACAGACACAACTCTGTCATCGCCAATATCTGAACTCGGGTCCATGGTTGCCGTAAGTGAGCGCTCTACCAACTGAGTTAAGGAGATGGGTTATATAGGATGTTAATAATTAAGGAATCGTATCGTGTAAATGACTGAAAAATTCCGAAATGCATGGTAAATACTTTTTCTACAGCTGATTTTCCTACTACGAATCTCCCAAGGTCTGCGGGGATTGAACTAAGGCTCTTTTGAGTAGGAAACTATAAACTGACTGTCTGAGGTTCATTTAGTTCATCTCTATAAAATTGTTTAAGCATAATTTTTTTTGTGTGTGTATTATCGACTACATTTTTCTACTTATCTACATGGCTTTCATTTCAAAACTTCCCAGTCTAAAGAACTAATTATTTAAATCGAATTCATTTTAAACAAAAGACACGTCAATTTAGACTTAATTGCATTTTAGATTCCACCTTCCACCCTCCAGGCACCCCCATTTTGAAATTTCAAATGGCACCCCCATATTTTTATACTTAAATATGAAAGAGCATTCAATTGTTTATACACGTCATTCATTTATTTCACATCTTTTGTTTTATATCGTTGCCTGACAACCTCGATTGTTGTTAATGTTGATTAGAGCTGAGACTGGGGTGGGGAGAAATCTAAAATGCAATAAAGCATCCCCCTCAACATCTAAATTGACGTGTTTTTGTTTAAATTGCATTCATTTTAAATAATTAGTTATTTAGACTGGAAAGTTTTGAAATGAAAGTCCTGTATATGTCTCTAAAGCTTTGATTTTAAAGAAATAATGTGGTAATTTCTGAAAAGAAGGTTATTATGCACTAACGTACCATCGGATAATAACAATCTCTTCTGTATTTTTAGTAAGGATACATCATCGAGCAAGTCGTAAGTTTTGAATGAATATTCACTGGTCTTACGAGTATTATAGGCACCGTGGGTATTAGGGGAGAGTTGGGTAGTATCGGACATCGGGTAATATCGGACAGTCAGTTTCTTTCGTCTACAACCAGATGATAGTACCTGAATGACATGGTTACGTTTCTGTGACGTCGCATACAGTTACGTAACCACGTCATTCAGGTACTACCATCTATGGTAGATAAAAGAAACGCACTGTTCGATATTACCCGATGTCCGATACTACCGAACTGTCCCCTATCCAAGAGATTCGATTTGAAACCACGCAGCAGCCAGATTTTTTGGATATCTAAACAATGTTATTTCGTGAAACAAATTCACGAAAGCAGAGACTAAAATGAAAATACACAAAACCCGTTGTGATCCCGATTCTTCCATTGCCAGCGAGACCCGTGCTTAAAAAACAAACAGACAAAGAATCAGAACAGTTGAAATGAAAACCCTCAGAGCTATAGTCTGCCTCTCTCTTTGTAACAGATAAACAAACACGTCTCTCATAAATAAATGTGAAACACAAAGTGCCATCCGATGGTCTAAAAATCGAATCGGTATTTTCCGAATGAGCGAAAATCTTGTTAAAATCATGGTACACGCTGCCTTGATGAGTCATCAAGAGAGAAGAAACTGTGAAGGAAAAAGATGGTATTATCACAGTCTAATACAGTCGCGAAGGTTGAGTTGTGAGGGTGCTAGGAACAATAGACTCTGCCGGTACTATTTCGCATTGTCTGTAATGAGCCGATAGCAGCGATCCTAGTGGTTAGCAATTATTTATGGATGCATATTTACTACGTATTGAGCTTCGTGACTGTATGTACTAGTCTGTGGTATTATTTTATTTATGATTCCTCTATGGAACCCGATTTTCTTTCAAATTTGTATTTCTCTGCGAAATAAAAAATATGCAATCAAGATCCAACCTTCTAAACATTGCTATTACAGTCAGTTTTCAGAAAAAAATCTTCTGCAGTGCCTTAAGTGATAGAAAATCTAGTTAAAATTATAAATTCTTAATGGTATATTGCTTATTTTAATTATTTGGGTTGCGATATATCACATAACCGATCCATAGATCAAGATTTAAGAATTACAAAGTTTCTACAGTTGATAGGTACGATGAAACAAACACTAATAAAAAGAGTAAGAAAATACACTCTTATTACATTTTATGAAACAATAGTGTTACCGATTCTCCTATATGGAGCAGAAAACTGTACATTAACTGCGAGCCAACATAAAAGGATCGAAGCTACTGGAATGAAATTCCTGAGAAAACTGGCAGCATATGCAATAAAAGAGATAAAAAATAAATGAGTACATAAAATCAGATTGTAAGTCCCAAACGTATTGGAAACTTTAGAAAATTAGAGACGAAATAGGTACTACCATCTTTTAAGAAAGGAACAAATTCGGATCCCCTACAAATATTCAACTACACAACATAATAGCAGACGAGACTTGGACGGCGTAGGAAAAGCTAGAGAGATCAGCTGTAGAACTTTTTGGGGACAGAACAGGCCTAACGTCATCCCTATTATAGGCCATGAAGGTCACAGGGAAGCGAGAGTTTAAAAGATTTTCACGTTTAGAGCAAATCGGTATTAATGGCAGTAGGGATGTCAGTCCTACGTGCTGTTGCCTTTACGCCCCAAGAAAATATCCCCGATACTCATTTCTGTTACACTCTGAGTATACCCTAGGGCAGGCCTGCAGAACTGTAGCTCTTGAGAGCGACTGCTTTCCTCCCCTCTTTTACCCCACCCACCTTTTCTACCTGTGTGGTCACTGCGTTCTAGTTACGCTCGACTGCATCAATATTCATTCTCTGGGCGGAAGTCGATCATCCCCAATAGAAGTGGAGTGAGGCTGACGTCATAGTTCCCCTACTTTGCGAGTTCTGCAGGCCTGCCCTAGGGCCATAGTGCGGCCGAAAGGATTAGATTAATGGTTTTCTGTAGCAGTGCTAATTTCAAATTCAGAGTAACAAATTAAACCTATAATCTAGGCCAGTGCTTTCCAAACTTTTTTATATGGAGACACCCTAGTAAACTAAAAATTTAGTGCGTCACCTCATCCCTCAAATGAAAGTATCCCACATATTAATAGGCTACTTGTACATTCTTCATAAAACGAATAAAATAAACACATATTATATTATGAGGCGCAAGAAACATTTACATAGAGTTCTAAGATGAGGAAAATAATCACATTTATTTTCACCCTTGGTTTTAGTTTTTCTCAGTAGCTCACATGTGCTTGGCGAATCTTACAAAATATGTATTTCATGTTTGGACGAATATGGGATAAATTCACTCACAATTCTTCATCCATCATTTTTAAACTGCCACGTTTCACTGTTTTGATATTGGTCATCACAGAAAATCCTGCGTCGCAATAATATATGGCTGAAAACTGCAACAAAACCGCAATAGCCCATTGGGCAAGATGGGGAAAAATCTTCAAGTGAAATCCAGAATCAGTTCAAATCATCTCTATGGTGTTTTAACTTTAAGTTTCTATCATTTTTAATCTCTGCCATTTCTTCTTCTACTGCTAAAGAGAGTCCACTAATTTCAGATGACAAAAATGGATTTCTCATCCAATCATAAGCTTTTGTGTTCAGATCTGGGAAGTATCTTTCGAATTTATCTGTGAGTAATGTGAGATAGTTGTAAATTGAATCCTTTTTTCGTTCTTCGAATCACAGTTAGGTGTATTTGGGAACATTTCATAGCTGTCCTCTTTCACTTTCTGAGACCAAATTACAAACTTGCCTCGTAAGGCAGATATTTTGCCTCATCCTTACCTTGCAGACTAGAACTATACTTGTATACTACAACTATATGCATATCTATGCGTCTGTCAAGGATATGTATCTAAAAGGCAGCTAGGTAAACGAGGTGTGACCAGCGATTTTCTTACTTCATTTCAGTTATCATGATTTAATAGCTCAAAATATGAAATATACCAGACATTTCGCAACATCCCATAAACTTTCAGGCGACACCCAGTTTGGAAAGCTTTGATCTAAGCCTATGTAAGCAGTTCTTTCTCCCATAATTAATCTGTGTTATCTTTTTAAACATAATATACCACAATCGAAATGCTCAGTTAGCCTATATTTTTATTATATTTTATTTGGTGAAAGGAAAAATGGGTTTTCTATAGCACGCAACACTGAAAGGTTTTTTTTTTACGAAAAAAAAGTGAAACAATTGTCTAATTTTCAGAGGGTAGGTAGTTTGGAATGTTAAATATTCGTATAGGACGTCATTTGACTTGAAAACATTACAAATATAGTAGATAAAAATTGGAAAGAATTTATCGGTGTAAATAACCTAAAAGTGATTATTTAACACGAGAAATAAAGAGGTAAGGACACTTCGAAATAAAACACGAAACGCACAATTCATTTCACTTAGTAGGCCTATATGCAAGGCATACAAAAAGCCTAAACTAACCTAACCTGTCACAGATTCCCGCACCGGAGAACTTATAAAAATTCGAGTTGGAAGTTTCAGTGTTGCGTGCTCTAGAAAAGCCGAAAAATTTAACCGTGACGCAAAATTTCCAAGATGATTCTAGGAAGACGCTAGTTAAAAAGCTTGGGAGCCACTTTTCTAAAACATCGACGGAAACTCGCATATTTACTGAATCACGCATTCATTATTAATCTAAATTCCTTGTTAGGAAGATGAGATTTTAAACGTCTGTTTAACCCAGCTTTCCGAGTCGATGGAGTGGTCTTGTAAATGCAAAACAAATAAGGCGAACAAACCGCCTCGACACTTGATTTGTGTTACTTGCGCCACAGCCTGTTGCCTCCAACTTGCGCTGCGGTATGCATAACCGCCTGAACCTCGGCGCATCTATCAATAGATGCCTCGTAATTAGATTTCGGTTTTTCAGCTAAAAGCGCTAGTGGGGAAAGAGTGATTTCTAGTGAACTGATAAAACGTAATCATAGTCGGTCTTTTGTAGTAAAAATAATTAACCCATATTTCAATTAGTCATATATTTTGAATAGGGAACCACAGGGAGCTATAACTAAAATTAAATAAAAGAATTGTGAAATATTGATTCTAAGCTATAATTATGAGAAATTCTGTGAATAGTCTACGCTTCATTTTCAAAGCATACATACTGCGTGTATGAAAATATGATGGAATACTATGGAGCACATTTCATCCATCTAACCACGTAATGGGTCCAGTCATCGCTCAATTGACTGCTTTCAATATTGTATTCCTGGCCGATTCTGTGAAATTTATAGTGAAATAATATTATTGGGGGATATACAGTATTTACCCTAATACTTCAGCATTTCACTCAGAGACTTAAAAAAATGCAAGTACTGGAATACAGCAAATTTGACCACAAGAGAAATGAAATTAAAGGAAAAGTCACCAAACTAACTGGAAAAATCGTGTGGATAGACTGTGTAATACACTTACTAATACTGCGTCTTACTAATAAAAACTCGTATACAGACGTTTAACTGTCTTATACTTACATAGCGAATAGCTCGTTTATAAGACGTGTGTGAATTCCTAATAATTACTACATTGGCCTACGTGGTGTACAAAAATACAACTGTTACACAGCTACGTCATAGTTTCGTCTTTATTTTATTACGAAAGGTAACAGACTAACTGAGATTCTCTGTTACGTCCGATAATGTGCGCTAGTATGCCGCGCTAAGTATTGATAGTACAACTGAGCTTGATCGATTACCACGCTATATTTTGATCGAAGAGTACAACTACAGCATTATTCTGGGTTATTTTTTGTTCTTCTGTCATTACAAGGGAACCATCATCATAAAATGACAGTCGATACGAACAGCTGTTAAAAGGTGGCCATTTTTTCTCTACATACATCCCTTAAACAAGGGCTTTCGTGTGTCTAAATACTCCAAAGCAATTCCCATGTATAGTTGCATGCTGCTTATAATACATAACCCACTTGAAAGGTTGACACTCTTTTAGTGTCCTTTACTTATTGTGAGTCCGACCTGTATAATGAGAAAACACGTGCAATTAATTTTAATCCATAAATTATAATAGGGAAACAAATCTATTCCGAAATACAGTAGAGTATCGATTATCCGAATACCGATCAACCGAAACATCGGTTAACCGAAAGCGTTCCAGTCGGCAAATTAAAATTTGCACGCGCTAGCGCTGTTTGCGAGATTTGTCTGCAAAAAAACGAGTCTCAGCTCTGAAGAAAAAAAATTGGACTTCTTTTCCTAAACTGTAGGCCTACTTTAATGGCCGTTTTGAAGTTGTCAAACTAGACTAGTGAGTTCTTTGTTTTATTTGTAAGATGTGTGATACAAAATATATCTGTACAGTTTTGTGTTTAATAATAGTGTGTCTTTGTTTCATACTGCTTCTATGATACCGGTACAGTTTGTTTTCGTCGTAAATGATAGATTATCCGAAAAATCAGTTATCCGAACACCCCCCGTCCCCAATTGTTTCGGATAATCGATGCTCTACTGTAGTCGATTCTTCTTGCACTCTTCGAAACTTCAACTTTGGATATTGTACATTGCTCAGTATTTTCTTTCTCTACTAAGAGTGAGATTAAGAGGCACGAGTTACGGTAACATATTCATGCCTCATCTACCAAGGAATTTATATTGTTTCCGTTGAGGCCTGTACCTGATGAACTAGGCGTTGGCACCAACTGTAGCTACTCCCTCGTAACATGCAACAATTCGCCCGAGGCATCTCATGCATCTGGTCTCTTGGGAATGTGGTACGATGTGATGTGGTTTCTGCATTGATGATAAATTAAATTATGGATAAGTGAATAACTGGATTCATCGAGAAAACTTATCGTTGCCCAGCATAGATTTCAATTGCAACCTCTGGAATTAAAACACGAGTTTTCGGCATCGGAAGCAAATTACATAAAACATATCTGGAGCGAAGCGTTCCGTCTAGACCTAAAGAGTCTGACTACGGACTCGCCTTCAATTTATTTTTCCATGACAGAACATGTTATATGCAGAATGGAAGGTATTCAATGATAGTCCTTTTAAGGAATGAATCCTGAGCACATTATAAATGAAAATGCCCTCTACCATTTTGTTCCCATAAGCTTATATTTCTCAGAATAATTATTTTACACGATAATCTTGATCCCATTTTCTTTTAAAACATATTTCAATTTTTTATTTTTTAAACCTCGTAAGTCAAGAATTTGTAAACTTGTGGGAAAACGAAAAAAAAAATGATAATCCATAAACTAGGATATAACTTATTTATAAAAATCATTGCTTTTGAAAGTTATTTTTTTAAACAAATTTTATTCAGCTTTCTCCAAGTGAAGGCTGCCTAGAAGACAAAGCTTACCATAAAATTGTTGTTTTTTTTTTAGTAAATGGTAGGTAAACAATTATAATGGGAAGATAGAAAACAATAGAGAAGGAAAAGAAAATATATAATTATAAGTAATTGAAAACGACTAAACAAAACAGCATTAATTCCAGAAGAAACATTAAATTTCCTAGTATCTATTTGGTATTGGGTGATCACAGTCGTCTATTTAGCACTAGTTGCAAGACCCAACTTAAGTGAGAAGATCGCCATAGGAAAGAGATGAATCTATTTAAGTGTAGAGATGGTTTCTTAGGATTTTTATAGATCCATTCACTGCAAAGAGAGATACTTCAGTGACAAGAGTTTGTCCTAGACCAAAAATGCGCGAATCTTTTTGTGATGGTCCCTCTAGCCCCAAATCTACTAACATATTTATAACAAACAATCCAATAACTTCGATCGACGATAGATGATATTTTTCCTTATAATATGGTAGACCTATATTGGGGTCGTATATGTCGTATTTTTCTTCATGTACCTCAAGTTGATTTTCATACGTTTCCATCCTTACATTTGGATCAATTATGAATCCGCTTGTTTATCTTGTCGGGATAGCGATGAATGTCAATGAGCCTTGAAGACTCATGGACCTCCTCTTCTACTTGGTAATTTTTTCCTCGTAGGGACGTTGCTGGGAGGGATCGAATCTTGTGGTGACGACTATTCCTCAGTAGTTCTCCATGAGAGCTGGCTCCCAGAATGTGAGCATACATTGGCAGTCATCAATGTGGAGAAGTCACGGAAGCGTGTCATTAACTTGTATAACATATTAAATTTAATGCTCCTAATTATGTCAGGTGAAGAATACAATGCGTGCAGTGTAGTATTGTTATTATTATTGTAAAATTAAAGTACAACATATAAATAATTTAAAATCAATTCGTATTTAATAAAAACGTGAACGTCTTTTAAAAAAGTCGTATTTGCATGTTATTGAAAAGCTAAACTCAGGAAAATAGCTTTCCATCTCGCCATGTTTGCTAAAGTCCTCGGAAAACGATGTACAGTAATTTCGTATCGGCATTTCTTTTGAAGCTCAGTTTACGTGATTCAGAGTCGTTAAATAACCTATTTAAAACAACAATAGGGCTAGACATTCACAAGTAGTGGATCCGTTATTATAGCCAGCATAGCGAAGATCGCCATTTTGGAGGACAAAGAACAAGCACAAGATGAGAGAAAACTAACCAGTTCATATATAGAAGGACGAGGTAAACCTTCATATCTTTGAGGGGAATCAAACCCAGGTCGGCAGAATTTGTAGCCGGACATACTACAGCTTAACCCGTAGCGCACAGTTGTCATTGTTAATTATTACTGATTTTCTGACACTCTTTAGACTTATGAATATTTAAAAAGTGACATAGGTACCATATATGCCAATTACGAATTCCGAGAAACCCATTATTTGGTAACGGTATCATTGTCTCCTGAAATTATACGTTACGAGGCAGACTGAAAGAGAATTGTTGGGTTAGTTACGCATATATTTGGATACGAGGCTGTAGTTTTGATACGACACTAATGACGATGGCTATGGTACACTGACAAGTTAATTATTTGCATGGTTCGGAGTTTGTAATATTACATTCATCGTTAATATTGTTATCTAAATTTAGATTGTATTTCCTGGTATTATTTTGTAATATGTGATATTCATTATACACTGTGTATTTAGCATGGCTACTTTTCTTACGACTATTTTTTTCTTGCTCAATTACTGAATTTTATATAACAATTTCAGCTATAAAGCTGTTAGCATTTTCTTTCTTGCGCATTGTGCACCTCTTATATGCAACGGTTGTCAAAGTCCGACAGGTGGCTTGCGTAGCATTCGTGAATTAGATGCTGACAAATGGATCATCCTGCCTCGACCCTGACACAGCCAGGACGTATCCTCGTACGAGTATTGACATCTATGCTACCCCAAGACTTCATCTAGCCTATTTTTAACCTAATATGGAAAAGGTAGAGTGTGATGGTGGAATGACAGAAACGGGAGTACTCCGAAAAAAAAAATGCTCTTCAACGCCTGCTATATCCACCACAAATTCCATCACAACCTGACTGGGGTTCAAACCCGGGTAGCCTGGATGCAAGACCAGCATGCTATCGCTTGACCCGCAGACGCGGATCGTCATTGATTAGCTATTGTATGATGCGCCAGCTCTGAAACCGCGCCTCATGAGGAAGTGGGGAGCGGGGGGAAATGACTGAGCAAGTATAGTGCAGTCTACCGGGTTCCACACCGCATTCCTGCTGCGGTTTCAGAGCTAGCGCTCAGACAGCACGAGTACATACTTCGAGTAGTGTTCCTAATGTAATTAATATGCTATAGGCCTAATAATATTAGTTGTTATAGGGAGGAACTCGGCTAATTTCGCAGTACCGGTAATTCCGCAGTAGAGGATATATGATTTTACTGCGGCTTTACAATAGCATGAACGTAAGTTTTGAGAGGCTGTCAACAAGAGGCATGTCCTCTGCAGTGCTGTAGAAAAAAATCAAGGATATTGGTCGACACCTCTGTCGGCAATACAGTGAAACATCGAAAGTTGGTTGTTTTTCGTGTTTTTGATACACAGCTGTGAAGAAAGTGAGCATTGTTACATATAAATTGTTCCTTTTATGTTACTTTCATAATGTATTTCATAATTACTTACTACTGCGGAATTAGCCAAGTCCTATTGCAAATTTATCCGCACTGTTGAGGAATTACCCGATTTGTTCTTTTTCAACTGTAATGTATGTACAACTAAATATATTTGCATTTTAATAGGTCTCTTTATCTCACTTAGCAATGAAAGGTTTCGTCCATGTCTACATACCTTGATAATATTTTTCAATAAACATCTTGATAAAAATATGATAGATTTACTTCTTAATATTGCAGAATTAGCAGAGTCTCCCCTACAAAAATAATTTTATGCTCGACCATGCCGAAATGTAGTAATTATACACCTGGTAGCAGTCCTTTAATGCATGTCATTAAAGTACACCTACTCATTAAAGTACAGGTGTTCAGCCAATGACGAGTCAGTTTTGTACCGTCATAAAACCGCAAGTATCGATTATTCTCGGATATGCAATCGAAAGAGAATTAGCGAAAAGTCACGGAGGCTGGAAATCCAATACTGTCGCAGAAGGTTATGTTCTGTTACTATAATAATTAGCGTTAATTGTAAATAATATTCAAATAAATTAAATTTGTCATCTCGTTTTTCAATGTCTACTTTAATTTCAATGTTATATCAAAGTTAATATTTAGTTTACTCTGTAGGTTCTTATAGGCTGTCAAGGTCAATGTGGACATCTGTTCCTCGGAAAAAATCAATACTTTCGCGTCTGCGCACATCTCACAATTTACGAGGTATTGCTCAAGGTCAGTTAGATACAAATAAAATGAATAATTTCAAGTTAGAAATATGATCGAGCATAAAAAGTCGTATGAAACTCGCCTGTAATGGTAATTAAGAAGCTCGTATGAAAATTATGAAACTCGCTTGCGCTCGTTTCATAAACATCCATACTCGCTTCTTAATTACTATCATTATAGGCTCGTTGCATAATGTACTAATTCGCTGTAGAATTAGTTAGCTAAAAAGAATTTCAATATTGAGTCTTATCTCACTAACCCGATATTTTACGCGCTAGTAATAATTTGAGTAATAGTTATGAATTTTGAGTATGAACAATTAAGTATAACGTAGAACTAATTTCAAAGAATGACAGAACTCTTGACTTTATAGTTACAAATGCAATGAGAACTGCGCTTAAAATTTTTAGAAGTTTAGGTGGTTAAACCTACGTATAGTTGCAAAAGGTACAGATCTGACTTAATATTTTTAATCTTCTTTCCGTAAAGGAAGATTCATTTGCAAAGTGAGTAAATAAGATATAACCTTGCAAGGTCTACAAATGTGGTACCCAGATACATAATTTCTTCTACTCTGTAGAATTCTCTTACTGCATACTGTAGAATATTCCTGTTGCATACATACATTTTTAATGCAATCAGTAGGCCTATGAGATATGCAGAGCACAAGTGGTCTAAGCCCAGAATATTATAAAGCTGTATTTCTTTTTCATCTTCTACAGTACATACAATGTCTGTCAAAAGTTTAAAGACACCCCCCTCCCCCGAAATATATTTTTGATTCCTGAACTCAAACTTCTGTTAAACCACATCATTTTTATATGAACTAAATACACATGAAAAACAAAGCTTTTTATTATTATTATTATTATTATTATTATTATTATTATTATTATTATAGTAGAGACAGGATTAATCTTGCTCAGGATAGGGACCAATGGCGGGCTTATATGAGGGCGGCAATGAACCTCCGGGTTCCTTAAAAGCCAGTAATAAGTATTATTATTATTATTATTATTATTATTATTATTATTATTATTATTATATTATCGAAAACCCAACCTGTATATATTTCAAACTACGGATTATATTATAACGATTTTTCTGTTATGAAAATTCTTAAAATGTTTCCTTACATATGAAAATAATTATTACTCTAAAATGGGTACACCGAGATAAATTAATTTTGCCATATAGGTAAACACACCTGTAAGGTTTCTTGTATATTACCACATTATGAAGGGATCAGAAGCAAAAGGGATACAGGTGACATTTCTAAGAACATGAGTTAAGTGCATCCAGGGTTAGCTAAAGCATCTGAAATTTTGGTGGTAAAGGGATATTTATTTTAACCAGATCACGCACTAAAATTGAAATAAAAAATTTCACAGAATTTACGAAAGCTTAAGTACTTTCAATCCGTTTTCTAAAAATTAGCTTATACCTCTTTGTTTCTGACTCTCTAATTTCATTTTTAAAATTGTGATGGCTTAGTCACGGGAAATCAAAATCAGAAATTTTTTTCTTTGGTTTTACTCTTTTGCGTTCTTCTACGAGTACTCAATCCACAGATGATGGAGTTGTTTCACTTTATTTTCAGACTTTCTATCCGGTCAACGCAAAACCAGATATCAACATCCATGTTATCTGTAGCCATTTAACATCTTGACAACTATATAAATGAAGATAATACTATTATAATTTCATTTTAAATTTTATTAAGTGTCTCATTAACGTTTTGATTAGTTTATAGCCTTGTTGCGCCACAAGTGAAGATATTGATCAAGGTTCATAACCATACTTAGTAAATATTGATTTCTCGTAAGAAACATGACATTTTGTTCCTGTACTTTTTTATATCCCAGGGCGACATGGTTTAAATCTCCAATTTCTCCACATTAACATCGAGATTAATTTATAATGCCAATCTTATATTTATATGCTGGAGTAAGACTCACATTATGTTTGATTTTCGTAAGAACGGATATATCATTTCTGGATAGCGAAGTGTTCATACAAAGATGAATAAAAGTGGCGGGAATGAGCCATTTTACCAGTCATACCAATTCCCAAGGTTGTGATCTAGTGGTGGTGGCAATCTGGGACTGATATGCCGCGAATTTCGAATTCGAACCAATTCTATTAAATGGCAACCTTTCCAAAAATAAGCAAACAATTTTTTCTGATTTAGACTCCGCCATCAGGCCGTCACAAGTTTTAATAGAAGACGGTAATACACAAGGAACCTTTTAAGCATGTCTACATGCGTATCAGAATTCATTGGTCTACATGTAGGCTATGCATTTTAGAGGTAGCCCAACTAACTCATTTTTTTCGTGTAAAAAGAACATTTTTAAGCATTTTTATAAGAAAAAAAATAGTTATACAGGGTAATTTAAGACCTCTGCAACAAACTCTGGGGATTAATAGATCTCGCAATGAGGATCATCTTTCGTAAAACAACCCATGTTCTCCTATGCCTCATGTAGGAGTACGCGACACCGAAAAAAAGACAGGTTTTAGTGACATTTATATTTAATTTATGAACTGAATTATTCATTTAGGGTAAACTAGGGTCTGTTGGACAGTCGGGCATGTTGGACACTCTGTACTTTAACGTGTTACCACGCCACTTGTGGGCACCACATTCTGCTAGAAGTCATTGACATTCTAGCAGAATGTGGTGCCCACAAGTGGCGTGGTAACACGTTAAAGTACAGAGTGTCCAACATGCCCGACTGTCCATCAGACCCTAATTTACCCTATTTCAAGTACACTTGCGGACAGGTTACAAGTATCCTGTCATTTTGCTGCCTCGTTTGAATAGAGCGTTCTTCTGAACACGCTTCTCCTGCTCATGAAGAATGTACCCTTCACGATCGAACATAACGTCTCAACGCACTTTAGCCTGGTTGTACGAGCACATCTAAACAATATCTACGGGATAGAGACAGCCGGATCTGTTGAGTGGCCAGTGTGATCACCCGACTTCACGTCCTTAATCTTATTTTTTCTTTTAGGACATGTGAAGCAATACACCACCTGAACTGACACCAGAGACGAACCGACTATGCGAGTATTAGCTGCTTTTGATCAAATTTGACACAGGCCGATAACCACTGCTACGACGGTGTAATGAATGTAATCAGGTTCAGGGTAGACACTTTGAACACCTATAACTTGTCAGCAAACATACTTTAAATATAATTCATTTTATAATTGTTATTATCACTAAAAACTTGTCTTTGTTTCGATGTAGCTTAGCTCCTAAACGAGGCACCGGAGAACATGGGTTGTTTTACGAAAAAATGATCATCATTGCGAGATTTATCGATCCCCAAAGTTTGTTACAGAGGTCCTGAATCACTCTGTAGATTTTACAAAAGTTTAAGGACATGAGTAAAAAATATACACTTTCAGTGGATGTCCTTAAACTTTTGACAGCCACTGTACTGTATATAGGAGTGTGTCTTGTTCAGAGTAAATAGACTCATGTCCATTGTTGCATTTCTCCTCAACAGAGCGCAACATTTTATTGCCTCTCGGAAAATTAACTGTTTTCTTCAGTACCCGAGTGAAAGAAGACTTTTATTTATTTTGTTAGTGTTTAAAGCTTTGGAAGCTATTTATTTAACTCCACGTGATGGAAATAACAAAGAGGGCGAATGTAAGAGAAACTCATTGCGAGTGAAACAGTAATGAAAAGAGATAATTTCTTATCCACGAAACAATTGAGTGAAAGGGCGTAAAAAGTCATTGATGCTGACGCGTTCTTTAAGTACTAGTTATTTCAACAGATAAAATAAATCACAAAAAATTCCGTGTGTATTTTATAAACCTGATACTCTTGTCACTTTGAAATATTCGCCTCTTACAAGTATAAATTTGTACCTTACCTTTAAAAACGAGGCAAATATCTAGCTTTCCGAACAGAAGGCGGCCGAGTTAAACTTCTGGAGGAAATGTATTAGAAAAACTGTTAGGGTGAGAACAGAGGACATCCGAATGGCTGTGAGTAGTAATACTACCATCATGGATCGGATAGAAGAGCAACGTTTAACGTGGTATGGACACATCCAGAGAATGGAAGGTCATAGCTACCCCGGCAAATTCTTCATTGGATCCCCAGGCGAAGAAAAAAACGAGGACGTCCTGGCGGAACCTGGATGGATGGAGTGAGATCGGTAATGATATCCAGAGGTCTAACTGATGAAGACTGGCAAGACAGGGACCTCTGGCGGCGTAGAGTAACATAGGAAGATATCTAGCTGCAGGCAACCCTGAAAGGAGACACCTGATGAACTGAACTGAACTGAACTGAACTGAACTTTAAAAGCAGAGAAAAACTCTTTGTATTGATGTGGCCAGTATTGCACTTTATTTGTTTTCACTATCTTTATCGCAGAATTTTATTATCTTGCGGATGTCCTTAATGGGACCAAACATCTGATAAGCTAGTATATTCATGCGAGATCTGGGCTACAACGATGTTGCAGAAGGTGGTATGGGCATAATGAGGACGAGCGTTATCCCGAAGAAGAAGAAGAAGAAGAAGAAGAACCGTCATTATTTTGCATGCCACGTCTTTGCAGTAACACTGGTTTTACTGTTTCTCAAGTAATTATAATACTCTTTACTCGCAGTACGATAGTCTTAAAAAAATCAGAGTAGGAGTAAATTACCCGTTTAATAATCCAAAACAGAGTCGTCATTACTTTGTTTATAAATGGTTGATGTAGAACAGAACGATGCACTGGAAGGAATGGTGAACTGAAGAAGACTTTGGGGCATAAGTAGATATCAAATGAGGGGTTCACAACCATAATGGACCAAGTTCCCAAAAAAAAAAAAAAAAAAAAAAAAAAAGATATTTCATGTATATGGTACAGCAAACTCTACTCTATTCACTTCCATAGTCAACCAAGCCAGTAGTTCAGTTACTTTCTCAGAGATAGCACCTCGGTCCAGAAGAGGTGAAGTAATTCATGTAAGCTCTGGCCAGATTTATTCACTTATACCCACTGATTAGATCTCCGTATCTTAAATTTCCCCTCAAAGTAAGGCTTTATACATCGGTCATAAGACCAGTGATGACATATGGTTGTGAAGTTTGGAATTCCGCTCATCAAAGAATCATCAGAAGACTACATGCAATTCAACGATCAGTCTCCTTAAAAGTCACTGGTGCTGACTATACCACATCAAATGCACAGCTCCAAGATATGTTACAGATTGAATCATTTTATAATTTCACCAAAAGAATTTCAAATAACTTTTCTCGAAAGTTGCTGTATCATCCTAACCCTCTCATTCGAGCTCTGGCTACCTCAAGCGAAATTTGATTGATTAAATGTCTTCAAGAAAAGGATAACTAAGTTGGAACCAAAAATCATTTTAATATCTCCTTGTATTACTTTAAAGTAAAAGCCTTATTTATATATAAGGCTGAAACTTATGTAAAAAATCAACATCATGACAATAAAAAAAAAGTAATTCATGTAACCTTCAGAGCCATACTGAGTTCAGATTTGAGAAGCTACTTTCTCAAAAACAGACATAGCTGTCGTATTAATTATGTTTTACTTAACTGCTGGAACATTTGTTGTTTTATGTTCAACGTTATTTATGTTTCTAAATCTATACTAATAATAAATCTGTAGCCGAAATTTTTCTGGTAATTTTCGATTTTCCAAAAATAATTGGTCCTAACATATATAATTAACCGCCCTGAAACCAAAAATCACTTTTTTTAAATTTTTGTTTGTATGTCTGTCTGTCGGGATATTTGTTACCTTTTCACGCGATAATGGCTGAACCGATTTATATGAAAATTGGAATATAAATTAAGTTCGTTGTAACTTAGAATTTAGGCTATATGACATTCAAAATATTTTATTTAAAAGGGGGATTATAAGGGGGCTTGAATTAAATAAATCGAAATATCTCCCTTATTATTAATTTTCATGAAAAATATTACATAACAAAGGTTTCTTTAAAAATAATTTCCGATAAGTTTTATTCCATGCAAAATTTTGATACGACTGATATTTAATGAGATAAATGAGTTTCAAAATTATAATAACAACGTCATCTAAGGCGGTGTAATGAAATAAAAAACAAATGACTCCGTCTATAAGGGGCCTTGGACAACAACAATCGAAAGCTATGAAACATACGGTAGCCTACAGAGAATGTTTCTGTGTGTATGAAGTAATATCGGAAGCTAAAATTAACCTATTTGTAGTCTATAATTAATTATTAATTTACCATTGGAAAGTGTAGTTTCTCTAGAGGACATAATGCTATAATGTTATTACAGTAACGTCTGAGTGAATTGAGGACAAGTAAGATTAAAATAGCTTCTTATGCACAGAAAACTTGATAGGCATTCGTTTCCTGTATTAACTAAAATAATTTTATGACCATATGAGTGGTCTCGGGATCAAAATGATCGCATTTTAATTTTTTTAATACAATTAAAATCAAGTAACATAATAAACGATTTATCCTTCTATCAAACACGAATGTTCCCTGGATCTAACGTCCTATTTTAATTATGTCATTAGTAATTACTTTATATTTCTTTCTAACGGGTGCAGCGGAGCGCACGAGTACGGCTAGTATAATATAAATGTATGTTCATAAGGCAGGTTTTTTTTTGTAAATCATCTCGCGACCTTCTCTTCCTAACTTTGGGAACTACTGACCTAGATGTTAAAGTGTGTATAAATAAACATAACAAAAAAAATAGAGGCGATATTATAATATGTCCAAAATCAGAAAAGGTACTCCGACAGAAATTAATATCCCACTGGTTCTATTTTCTTGACTGCGTGGCTCCAATAGATATGGAACTGCGGCATTTATTCGTACATTCACATACTTAATTAATTAATTAATTATTAATTTACCATTGGAAAGTGTAGTTTCTCTAGATGGACATAATGCTATAATGTTATTACAGTAACTTCTGAGTGAATTGAGGACAAGTAAGATTAAAATAGCTTCTTAGGCACAGAAAACTTAATAGGCATTCGTTTCCTGTATTAACTAAAATAATTTTTATGACCAAACGAGTGGTCTCTGGATCAAAATGATCGCATTTTAATTTTTTTAATACAATTTAAATTAAGTAACACAATAAACGATTTATCCTTCTATCAAACACGAATGTTCCCTGGATCTAACGTCCTATTTTAATTATGTCATTAGTAATTACTTTATATTTATTTCTAACAGGTGCAGCGGAGCGCACGAGTACGGCTAGTATAATATAAATGTATGTTCATAAGGCAGGGTTTTTTTTGTAAATCATCTCGCGACCTTCTCTTCCTAACTTTGGGAACTACTGACCTAGATGTTAAAGTGTGTATAAATAAACATAACAAAAAAATAGAGGCGATATTATAATATGTCCAAAATCAGAAAAGGTACTCCGACAGAAATTAATATCTCACTGGTTTTATTTTCTTGACTGCGTGGCTCCAATAGATATGGAACTGCGGCATTTATTCGTACATTCACATACTTTCTGCATCAACGGACAGCATGTTCCGTGAAACTCGAATGGATGTGGCATAGCGGATGTGGGATCAATGCTTCCGTTGCCTTGCACTCACACTGCATCGGCACCGATGGCGGAAGCCGCTTTTCTTTTGTACTCTTTAATGCACTGGAGAGAAGGGTCATTGACGCTGTCCATTGTGATCGTGCTTCTTTGTTACGCTGATATTTTTCTCATAATTAAGGCTTACTTTGAGTACTTCTCAGACTATCGTACGCTTCTTCTGAATCACTTTTACCTCTTGGTGTCATTGATTCAAAGCAAATAACTTTCAATTCGGTCAAAGAAGACGCGAAAGAAATGTTTAAAATTCCCAATCTCACATTGTGCTGTAAAATTGTTATAGTAAGGAGAAGAGTAGGCCTGTGGATCAATCATTTGTGCAAATCGCTAGCAAGTAACAGATTATGTGCAGTTCACCATTATTTTTATACGAATCAACATCTAAGTAACACGGTAATGAATAAATTACTGTAATATATAGGTCTGCTCTGAGCAATCCATTTGAAGAGCATATAGTCATCTAAATGTTGAGAGTGGAAAATAAAAAGAGCATGTGTTTAGGTGTTTTAAGATGTATGCATGATTTTTTTATATACATCAGCATGGTCCATTACATTGGAGTAATACTGCATTCTTTATATAAGATATTACAATTAGTTACAGATAATTTATAACACGCCACTTTGCAAGATATGTACAATTTTTATGTATAAAGAAAGACACTCTTTCAGCTTTCCCAATAACGGGACTGCCTCATTGGACAAAGCATAACACACAGAGTGAAAACAAAAAAACAGACCACAAAAGATAAATGTGGGGAACGAACAAAACTGGGAAACTGAGTACAGGAATGATAATAGCATACATATAACAGGTTAAAACTGTCAGATTTTATAGGTTTTGCCTGTCTTTGGTTACAATCATTGGGATTATATTATTACATTTTGCTAAAATCTATAGATTTTACATATTTTGTAAAGCTTATTAGATACTTTTTTTTTTGTGAATTGATCAAATGGTGGAGGCCAGGTTTGACGTGTACGCATGAAATCAGCTCGTAGAATTCTTCTTTCATTTTCCATATCTTAGTATTATGTGGTTGATTTTCTGTTCTTCTTGTAGTCTGCAAGGGCACGTTGGAGCTGGAATAATCTTGAATCTGTGAAGGTACGACCTTGTCAAACCATGACCTGTCACAATAGAAGTAAATTCGGCTCGGTTAGGTAACTTTATCTTCAATCTTTCTTTAACTGATGGGAGGAATGTCTTGGTTATTACTTCTTTAGTTGAGTTAGTCCACTGATCCTGCCATTTTATTAAGCTCTTTTCTTTCTCTTCTGTTAGACGTCAGTATTGTATGTATGTATGTATCCAATGCCTACCCACTTCACTTACGTGATTCGGGTTTCACTAATTGAGGATAGATAGCAGTGATGTGACCCATTTTCAAGTTGCACACCACTTCGGCGGGCCACGCTGAGCATTATGTGTCTGTGGAGAGTTATGTCGTGTATGTGTCAGTGTTCATGTAAGTGTAGTGTAGTAAATGGATGATGATGAAGATGAGGAAGGGAGAAGGGGAAACTTGGTGCCGGAACGTAGCCTACTCTTGTAGAATAGCACCAAAGGGGCCGCCAGGTTTTACATCCCCATTCCAACGGAAGAATCACTATCAACAGTGACATATGCTTTGTCTTTATTTCATATGCACTGTGGACAGATTTGGGATTTAATCTAGGCATGTTGGTGCAAAGTGTAGTGATGAGAAGTTGTGCACCGCCATCTCTCCTAGCTCCGAGATAGAAATTTTACACGAAAATTTCTGAACCCGCAGGAAATCGAACCCGGGCCGGCTAATCTGGAGACAGATGCGCTACCACAGAACTACCTCAGCGGGCATTTAAAAAAAATCAGAAGAAAAAAATATAATTCAAACGAATTGCATATCACTCTATTGCTGAAAATCTAAGAGTTTTGAAATGATACATGGCAATCGCCTTTCACTTTTTCTCTCAATATAGACATTTTATGAAATTTATTACCCTATCCGTCTACTGACTTCCCACTCAACTCTCAACAACAAAAGAGGGATTTAAAGCACTATGAACGTGTTTCTCGCCATCTTTTCCCTGCACATCTGGCGCCGCGCCTGTAATCCAGCCAGGAACCACCCAAATTCATAACAGAGGTTCGAACCTTTTCATGTATTTATGACTTTTTTAATAATTGTGCCGGCACGCAGTCTGCACACTGAAATGGTCACGTACTGTACGTCGTACACCAATAATACAACTCTGAGGTCACAATTTGAAACTTATTTTCCGAGTAAATATGACGAATTTTCACTGCGATATTTAAACTAATAAACTTTAATTAAGTTAAAGAGAACAGTTAATTGAGCTCTCGAATGAGACCGGACTTAAAATGAAATTCCAAGCGGAAGGTATGGTTAATTTCTGGACCTTATCACAAGTGAAAAGAGAATACAGTGAACTGTACAATGGTGGTTTAGAGATTATAATTCAGTTTGCTTCTACGTACTGTGTGAGAATGGGTTTTCATCACTAATTCTAATAAAAACAAAGTAGGCTACCGAAATCGACTCGATGCATGTGACAGTATCCGACTTAAGCTTACCAGCATACGTCCAAATATAGAACAATTGTGCAAGAATCGGTAGGCTCATCCATCTCATTAATGTGAGTACCAACATTTATTTATTTTTTTTTTAGTTAATAAGTTAAACATTATCCAAACTCTAATAACCTTGAATTATTAAAGAAACAAAAATGAATTTTCTTCTATTAACATTAGCTTAATTAGTTAAAAAGTACTGTGTGAGAATGGGTTTTCATCACTAATTTTAATAAAAACAAAGTAGGCTACCGAAATCGACTCGATGTATGTGACAGTATCCGACTTAAGCTTACCAGCATACGTCCAAATATAGAACAATTGTGCAAGAATCGGTAGGCTCATCCATCTCATTAATGTGAGTACCAACATTTATTTATTTTTTTAGGGTAATAAGTTAAACATTATCCAAACTCTAATAATCTTGAATTATTAAAGAAACAAAAATGAATTTTCTTCTATTAACATTAGCTTAATTAGTTAAAAAGTACTGTGTGAGAATGGGTTTTCATCACTAATTTTAATAAAAACAAAGTAGGCTACCGAAATCGACTCGATGTATGTGACAGTATCCGACTTAAGCTTACCAGCATACGTCCAAATATAGAACAATTGTGCAAGAATCGGTAGGCTCATCCATCTCATTAATGTGAGTACCAACATTTATTTATTTTTTTAGGGTAATAAGTTAAACATTATCCAAACTTTAATAATCTTGAATTATTAAAGAAACAAAAATGAATTTTCTTCTATTAACATTAGCTTAATTAGTTAAAAAGTAATATAAAATTAATTTAATTGAATTAATTTTAATTAATTAATTTTGTTTTAAAATATAAGCTTAAGCATATTTATATTAAAATATAATACAAAAATGACAAATTTGCTTTCGAAGGGAACAAGAGTAAGATGGTCTGCGGAACTGTTCTGACTTAAAAAAGTGGTCCCATTTCAAATAAGTTTGAGAAATGCTGCTGTAGATGACACAAAAGTCTCATTTTTTACAAAAATTGCTGGTTGGTTTGTTGTTGCATAACTCTGTCCGTTATTACGAAAAATATAAGAAAAATAGAAATATATAAAACAGCAAAAAAAACTGTAGAAAGAGTAAAAAAGAAATCGGTGAAGAGTGGCAGGGTAGTCAAATTGTCGCAAGGATTTTCAGAAAAGGAGGAAGCTTAGATTGCTGGCGGAGATTAAACATGAAGTACGGTACAGCACGGTTTGATGTCTCCTCATTCCTGTGCTGTAAAAACAGGAACGTGAGTGAAGTGGTTCACGAGAGCGTGCTGTGACGCGCAATGCGCGACCCTGTTCTCCTCTCTCACACGTGGCTGTGCCATGCCGTATTTATAGACCTTCGTCCATCCGTCCTTCCGTCTATGTGTGATCATCTGTTTACTTGCTGTAGCTAGCTGCCTAGTAAAATTTGTGTTCCTTTTTTAACGTGCACCTTCGTGTGTTCCACGATCTAGTTCGATGCAGTCGCATACTGGCTCAATTCCAGCGTCTGCTTTCTCTCCTCACTTTAGTGTTGGTCAGTTTTCTTTGTTTTTATTTGAAATTACGGGTTCACAGCCTCAAATGTCAAGAACTCGTTGGGATTTGGGGTCAAAATAATGGAGTAACCTCGCAAGAACAAACGGTTTTGTTTAATGGTTCTCAAAATTCTTACATTAGGAAAATTTGATTCGGAACATCAAATTAGCTTATCCTCTGAGCGTTTTAGTTCGTAGTCTCTTCTTCGTAGCCATAATATTTTGTTGGGGTGCATGTAATCAGTGTTGCCAACTCAGTATTCCATTTACCGCTGCACAAGCTTAAGAAAGCCGCTAAACTGTAGTTAAAAAACTCCAGATTTTTCTTAACACATCACTTTCAAATTTGAAATACAAACTACAGTATACAGTTTTAGGAACTGGAGGATTTTATATAAATATAGACGAATATATGGAAAGTGTGTATCACTTTGTAGACTCTATGTTTTATGCAAAATCGTCTTCATCCTCGTAGAGTTTTACAAGGCATATTCTTCAAAAGTGAATGGAGTACATAGATCAAGAATATACTGGACACTTCGGAAATAATCACATTCACAATCACACCAGTCGGTTCGAAATCTGATTTCACACTGAACAGGCACGTCCTACCAACAATGAGTCTGGTTTTAAGTTAAGGTTTTAAGTTAAGTATGTCTGTGTTACATAAACTATAATGGGGTATGATAAATTAAAAATTTTATCATGTTATAGGCTATCATTAAGGAAAATAATAATTCAGTTCATTATCTATCCTTTATGATTAAATACATCAATTCATTTACAAAAACAATGCAACACCTAAACACATTAGATCAAAAGTTTAATGAATGCGGCATACTTTATATTTGTACAGCAACAATGGATGAGGTAGG
Organism: Periplaneta americana; assembly: GCF_040183065.1. NCBI lineage: Eukaryota > Metazoa > Arthropoda > Insecta > Blattodea > Blattidae > Periplaneta > Periplaneta americana. Next base: position 58,005,871 of record NC_091120.1, read on the forward strand.
AAATTGACGTGGTTGAACCAAATCGAGTTAACATGAAACGTTGATATTTTATACTATCACAATAAAAATGTGTGATAATACCATACTAAACTCTGGTTTATGATTAACTAACATTGTTGTCTGCAATTATATTATAGACTAACATCTTTACAGAAAAAAAAAAAACTTTAAAATATCACCTCCCTCTGCTGGAATCATCAAAAAACGCCAAATAAATAGCTAGCCGCTGACGCTAAAATTCTGTAGCTGACCATAGTCTCTCTGTAACATAGTCCTAGTAAGGTTATATTAAATTAAATTTTCATCATTTTACTAGCTATTTCAAATATTAAATTAATTGTAATTCATTGAATTAAATTAGCTCATAAATTAAGTTACTACTTTACCTTATAGATTTATCTAAATTTAAATAAATGTGTAGTGAAGAATATTGCTGGAGAATCTTTTAAGTGTAGAGTAAATATTTGTAATTTGTGTATTGTATTGATTAAGGCTGGTTGAGTGGAAGAGAAGGCCTTATGGCCTTAACTCTGCCAGCGAAAATAAAACATTATTATTATTATTATTATTATTATTATTATTATTATTATAGTCCTGAAAACACCAGATTTAGCTACAAAACCGCTGACTTGGCAACCTGCATGTAATATTTAACTCGTCATAACTAACAGCGTTTGAATCTTAACATTATAACTACTGTCCGTTACTCAGGAGAAGACGAGGGGCAAGAATGTGACCTTCTTGACTATCGCTGTTGATTATTATAAACATCGCTCAGATAAGCATCCCAGTAGCCAGGTTATTACTCGTGCAGGAAACATGAGTAACAATGCGTATGGAAATTAAAGCTAAGTTGAACAGAAGGAGACCTAATGTTTCCGCTTACTGCAGTACAAATATTGACGTGTTGTCGTACGTTATCTGTTCACATCCCTTCCCCCTCAGTCCGCTCTCGTCTTCTCCTGAGTCACCGACAGTAGGCAACGTTGCTTAAGCGCGAATGGCTCGTGTTGCTCTGGGCGGCTGAAAAGCTGCTGCCCCCATGAATTAAGTCGCATGAAAAGGAGTGAAGTTATAATTTAGAATTTGGGTTGTTGTTTCTTGTTTACTCAACTATCCGAAGACAATTTTGAACCTCATAAGCGATACTAATAAGGTATCACTCGTGAGGCAACGAAGTCAGAAGATAATGAGGTAGGTTGACCGGAGAATTTGAGTGTAGTCTTGCAAATCCCCTTCTATAAATCATACGATAACATGTCCAACTACAAATGCAGCGGATACAGGTTCGATTCTGGACGGATGTGGACATTTATGTCTCTCACATAGGGGCTAGATTTGTGTTCTTTCTCATGTGTTTGTTCTGTGTTGTTTAATGTGGTAGTTCACGTCGCTCTTAATACATAAGGGTTCTACATAGCTGTTTATGAATGTTCAATTCATTCATTTAGTGTTCTACCCAAAGACAGGTCTTTAACTGCAAACCCAGCTTTCTCCAATCTTTCTTATTTTCTGCCTTCCTTTTTGTCTCCGCATATGATCCATATATCTTAATGTCGTCTATCACCTCATATCTTCTTCTGCCAAGATCTCTATCCCGTTCACCATTCCTTCCAGCGCATCCTTCAGTAGGTAGTTTGTTCTCAACCAGTGACCCAGTCAATTTCTTTTCCTCTTCCTGAACAGTTTCAGTATCATTCTTTCTTTACACGCTCTATTCTTCTTCTCCATATCCACATTTCAAATGCTTCTATTCGATTCTTTTCACTTCGTCGTAATGTCCACGTTTCTGCCCAATACAATGCCACACTCCACACAAAGCACTTCACCAGTATCTTCCTTAGGTCTTTCTCCAGAGGTCCGCAGAAAATGCTCCTTTTTCTATTAAAATCCTGCGTGGCCATTGCTATCTTCCTTTTGACTTCCTGGTAGCAGCTCATGTTGCTGCTTGTAGTACACCCCAAGTATTTGAAGCTGTCCACTTGCTCTACTGCCTCATTTAGAAGTAGAAAGTTTATCTTCTATATATTTCTTCCTATGATCATGCTCTTCGTCTTATTTGCATTTATCTTCATCCCATACTGCTCACAGCTGTCATTTAGCTCCAGTAGCTTATCCTTTAGTAGTCTATCATTTCCTCTTCTGCTAACAACGCCATATCATCAGCAAATCTTATGCACTTTATTCTTCTTCCTCCTACTATCACTCCTCCCATGTTCTGAAAACTGTTCTTTACTAAATCCTCCAAGTAGATGTTGATCAGAGTAGGTGATAAAGGACATCTTTGACGTACTCCTCTCCCAGTTTCACTTCCTTTTGACATTTCTTCTCCCATCCTGACTTTAACCCGTTGTTTCATATAAAGATTACTGAACAGTCTTCTCTCTTTCCAATTCACACCAATTTTCTTTAGGATTCTCATCAGTTTATTTCAGTCCACTCTGTCAGAAACCTTTTCTAGGTCCACAAATACTACATAAACTTCTTTATTCTTCTCTAGGTATCTTTCGCTGATTGTCCGTAGCATTCCAATTGCATCTCTCGTATCTTTTCCCTTCCTGAAGCCAAACTGCTCCTCTTCCAACTGTTCTTCCATCTTAGAATATAAACGTCGATTCAGTATTCGCAAGAGAATCTTCGCCGAGTGCAATATTAGACTGATAGTCCTAAACTCCTTACATTTCTTGGCATTATTTTTCTTCTGTATTGGAATCAACACTGTCTCCGTAAAATTTTCAGGCCATTCTCCTTTGTCATATATTTTATTGCATAGTGATAAAATTTGCTTCTTGTCTTCACCTGAGCATATCACTAATTCAATGGGGATTCCTTCAACTCCTGTTGCATTCCCATTCTTCATTTCCTTAAGCGTTAGTTCAACTTCTTCGCTTGATATTGTAAATCCTTTTTCGTCTTTTCATTGGTCTTCTTCGTCTTCTATAGCTAAGTCATCTGGACGATTCCTTGTCTCATATAACTCGTCTACATATTTCGTCCATCTGCTTAATATTCCTTGTTTGTCTGTTATTTCATTTCCGTTGTCGTATATAGGTGCATAATCCTTAGAAGAATGAAAGTGCAATACCCGATCGCTGTAGTTAACGGTTGCCCCTTGCTATCTAAAAACATGGGATTCATTACAATGAGCTTAAATGCTACGAAACATGGGCTTCCATTAGTGGGTGCAAGAAGGGGCCTGAGCCCCCATGCCTCAACAATATTTACTTTTTAGGTGGATGTATTTATGTAAAATATGAAATTACGTATGTTAGAATTGAGTGTAAAGTGCATAGTTTAACAGTTTTACTTTTATTTTGATGTTTGCAATTTAGTTTGAAACTATGACAGAGTTACTCTGTTTTTCACTCTTTGTATGAATAGATTTCATTTTTAAAACGTATCAGATTTTATTACACCACCTCGTTCTAGTGCCGAGGTCATGGAAAGCATGGGGCTCTACGTCCATGCCCCCCAAGTGCCTTCATGGCATATTGCGGGGATACCAGCGAATAGGGATTATAAAGAATGGACACTTCGCGTCGGTACCTTTTGATGTAGCCGGACTGATTTCAATGACCTTCATGCCAGCTAGAGCGTGAGATTCTGCTTTCTCCCTAGAGTTGGCGCTGACATCATACCAGCTTGCAGTCGACAATTATTATTACAACTAGTTCGTCACTGAGAAATAAGGAAAAGCTGTTAACTTGAATTTATTTGAAGCAAAGCGTTACTGGATTATGCAGTAAGGTAGGCAATGTTTGAATTCTGTGTCTCAACTCTATTCTCAATTATTATCTTAGCCTATGCTCGATTACACTAACCTCTAGCGCTTGAAAGTAGAACTAAACGCTGGCGCACAGAGAAACAAAACACAGTAAAATTCGCTCAGTGTCCATTCTTTATAATCCCTATTCGCTGGGGATACCTTTACCTTTTTTAACCTTTTTTTATCAGTTTTTATTACTTTCATTTTATTAAAAGTCATTACTTTCAATATTATATTGACAAAAATATATTTATTTCCTTTGTGTTTAGCTATCACTTACTTACTTACTTACTTTCTTACTTACTTACTTACTTACTTACTTACTTACTTACTTACTTACTTACTGGCTTTTAAGGAACCCGAAGGTTCATTGCCGCCCTCACATAAGCCCGCCATTGGTCCCTATCCTGAGCAATATTAATCCATTCTCTATCATCATATCCCACCTCCCTCAAATCCATTTTAATATTATCTTCCCATCTACGTCTCGGCCTCCCTAAAGGTATTTTTTCCTCCGGCCTCCCAACTAACACTCTATATGCATTTCTGGATTCGCCCATACGTGCTACATGCCCTGCCCATCTCAAACGTCTGGATTTAATGTTCCTAATTATGTCAGGTGAAGAATACAATGCGTGCAGTTTTGTGTTGTATAACTTTCTCCATTCTCCTGTAACTTCATCCCTCTTAGCCCCAAATATTTTCCTAAGAATCTTATTCTCAAACACCCGTAGTCTCTGTTCCTCTTTCAAAGTGACAGTCCAAGTTTCACAACCATACAGAACAACCGGTAATAGAACTGTTTTATAAATTCTAACTTTCAGATTTTTCGACAGCAGACTGGATGATAAAAGTTTCTTAACCGAATAATAACAGGCATTTCCCATATTTATTCTATGTTTAATTTCCTCCCGAGTATCATTTATATTTGTTACTGTTGCTCCCAGATATTTGAACTTCTCCACCTCTTCAAAAGATAAATTTCCAATTTTTATATTTTCATTTCGTACAATATTCTCGTCACGAGACATAATCATATACTTTGTCTTTTCGGGATTTACTTCCAAACCTATTTCTTTACTTGCTTTCAGTAAAATTCCCGTGTTTTCTCTAATAGTTTGTGGATTTTCTCCTAACATATTCACGTTATCCGCATAGACAAGCAGCTGATGTAACCCGTCCAATTCCAAACCCTCTCTTTAGCTATCACAAATTTAATTTTTGTTAATTATTTTTCAGCCACATTTTTATGAAAATTTACTATTCGATTTCATGGTGCTCGCTCATTTAGTAATACATGGGGTAGTGCTCACAATCTTCAAGAGGTTGAGAATCTCTGTGTTAGAGTAAGAGATATCTATATAGTTAATACTTATACTTAAAGTAAAACTGTAGTATTGATTACGTCTTTTTAATTGTAAGTGAACAAATCGTAGCATAGTATTGGATTGGATTCATTAGGATAATGTGTTGTCCGTAGCTGCTGCACATCGCTCATTGTCCCCCGATGCTTTTGTCGCTGCCCGTAATGCGTACTTCCTGTCTGTTTCTTCACCGTTGTTGTGACAACTATTTAACACGACGATCACTGCGATGTATATGGTTGTCGTTCTACAGCCTATGTACCGCTGTATCACTGTAATTAATTATGTAAAGTGGTGCTATGAGTACCACTCGTAGGATAAAACACGACATTAAGCTCGGCAAAGGCAAATAAATAGTTGGGAGAAATTCTAGGCTACTTGGGCTAACATAAATATTGAATCTTCTTTTTTTATTGCAATTCGCTTGAGCTATTTGTATCTGTAGCTGTACGTTAGGCAGTGAAGTATATAGTGTCACTAAACACATTTAGTGATCCCAGAAGAGTGCTACAATGCTAGTGGTAAACAATTGATGGCTTTCTCCTGTGTGATTACAGATATATTATTGTGGTTATAAAATGACTGTTCATATAAATTGGTGTCTGGATTTGGCTTAATTGATTCAATTGGAGGTAAAGAACGAGATTTATTCATTTATTTATTTATTCATTTATTTATTTCTTTATTTATTAATCTATTTACTTATTTATCTCGATCCAAATTATGGAAAATAATGTACAATAAAGGTTACCCTTCACATTTGATAGAAATAATAAAATGCGTCCACACAGATACAAAGATAATAATAAACACAGGAACATCGAAAACGGAAGAAATAAGAATAAATCAAGGACTCAGAGAAGGTTGTAGCCTATCACCTAGTCTCTTGAACATATATCTAGATGACTTAATTAAAGAATGGAAAATGGAGGTGAATCCAGGTATAAAGATTAGTAAAGATACATTTTTAAATGTTATAATGTTTGCCGATGATGTAACATTAATACAAGACAGTGAAGAAAAATTGCAATATGCCATTCACAAACTACACCTACTATAATTTGAGCATATCAACTCATAAAACTAAAGTAATGGCCCACAGTGGTAAATTTCCAATTCGTACAAAAATAATAGTTGATAATAAGCCCATAGAACAAGTATCTCATTTTGATTATTTATGTTGTAATATAACTTATGATGTAGATAGAGATATTGACAACAAAATAAGCAAATTTCAGTGGATATGCGGAACAATAAATAGAACACTAAAACATAAAACTAGAAAAGAAACAAAACTAAAGTTCTACAAAACTATGGCGGTACCCGTGTTGACGTATGGAAGCGAATCATGGATAATTAAAGAACGAGATAAAAGTAAATTACAGGCTGCAGAGATGAGGTTTCTTCGCAGAGTAAAGGGATGTACAAGAAGCGATCTGATAAGAAATGAGGATATCCGTAAAGAATTAAATATATACAACATAAATGAAAAATTTGAAGATTATAAAGAAAAGTGGAAAGAACACCTGTCTCGAATGGATAATGAAAGAATTCCAGCACTGATACAACAATACCAACCTAAAGGCAAAAGAGATGTCGGACGTCCTAGGAAGAGGTGGAACTGAATAAAATGTGAAGATGGAACAGGCACTAAGCCTAAACCATGAAATGAAGATGATGACTTATTTATCTATCTATTCATCTATTTACCTTTGCTCATATAATATAAATGATCGGGAATATCATTAGATACTCTTAATTTCATGATTTCAAAGTTATCTCTAGTCTTTGTTGATCTAAACTGAGGTCTAGCAAACAGATCTTTATGTCTGGTGTTGTAATTGTGAAATCCACTCCTCGTAAGATACTTGTGAAAGTTTTTAAAATAAATAACAATAGTTTAAGTATGTATAGACCTGTGACATGTTTTCTTTCTTAAAGAGAAGACGACAGTCTTTGTTAGACACGGGAATTTGTGATGATTCTTATAGCTTCTTTTTACAATTTAGACACTTCGGGGAAACAGTACTCACATAAACAAAGACATTAGAACAAAGTGAAGAGAAACGACTGGTAACATTTGAAACATGGATATGGAGAAAAATGGGTAGTGTGAAATGGACAAAATAAAAAATGATGCTGTGCTATAAAGAGCAAGTGAATAAAGTATAATGCTGAAATCAGGAAGAGAAAAAGAATTCGGCTGGGTCACTGGCTAAAAAGGAACAAAATTCTGCAGGATGCAGTGGAAGGAATGGTGAACGAGAGAAAAGCTTGGGGCAGAAGAAGATACCAAATGATATACAAAATTAAGATATATGAATCGTATGCGGAGATGAAGAAGAAGGCGTAAAAAAGAGGGAAGATTGTAGTGAAGAAAATTGAGCAGAAAATCATTAATATATGAATCGTTTACTAAAGTTCGTTTTATTTATTTAATATTATTTCAGGATAAATCTATTGTAGATACTGATTACTAGAACCCGGATATCCATTCTAATGTATGTTTTTTTATGTAAGCTTGTTACACTTCTCAAACTTTGAAAATATTCCTTTTATGACTTATTGATTTCAAATTTTGGCATTTTTGGAAGTAAATTAATGCATAATACATATTTTTAGGATTTTAGATTTAACAGCATATACAGGTTGTTTCAAAAATACGGGGCATAATTTCAGGTATGTATTTCCCACATGTAGACAGTCAAAATAGTTCATTACAACATGTGTCCGGAAATGCTTCATTTCCGAGTTATGGCTTTCACAAAAGTCAAATTCACCGGAACGTTTTTCTTTCCGCAGGACGTTGTCATTACAGAAGATGTTCAAAATGTCCACCTCCTGCTTGAATACAGACCTCACATCGTTGTCTCATTGACCTGCGAACACGATCCCAAACTCCAGGAGTATTGCGTATGTCCTCAGAACATGCCACAATTCGATTCCGAAGGGATTCCAAATCAGGCACCGGAGACGAATAAACCAATGATTTTAAATGGCCCCACAAGTAGAAATCGAGAGGGTTCAGATCAGGTGAGCGTGGAGGCCAAGCAATTGGGCCACCTCTACCTATCCATCGATCAGGAAACCTTCGATCCAAGTACCGGCGAGCCGTACGACTGAAGTGTGCAGGAGCGCCATCATGCAAGAAGTGAATGTGTTGACGATTGATCAGTGGAGTGAGTGTCTTCTAAAACATGAGGTATGGTGTTTTCCAGGAAGTTTGTGTTCGCCTGCCCCGTAAGTCTGTTTACAAGTACATGGGGTCCAACTAATCGATCACCAATGATAGCGGCCCACATGTTGAGGGAGAACCGCACCTGGCGATGAGATGGAACAGTTGCACGTGGGTTTTCATACGCCCATACATGTTGACTGTGGAAATTTGTTATGCCATCTCGTGTGAACTGTGCTTCATCTGTAAATAATACTAAGGCAGGAAAGTTCGGAATTACACCAAACCACTGACAGAACCTAACTCGTGCAGGGTAATCTACTGGTGACAGGGCCTGTACACGTTGCAAATGATAAGGATACAATTGATACTCTTTCAACAGTCTCCAGACAGTCGTATGAGGAACATTGACTTGCAACGCTACCCTTCGTGTGCTGATAGAAGGAGTCATGTTCACAGCCTCCAGAATCTCCTCCTGTACTTCTGGAGTTGTAGATCTTGGTCGTCCCCTTCCCAAACCAGGAGAGTTAAATTTTCCATACTCGCACAGACGGTAATGGAGACGTACAAATGTCTTCCGATCTGGACATTGTTGCTGTGGGTACCTCTCCTGGTACAAACGACGAGCCAGCGCAGCATTGCCGTCCGCCTTACCGTACATGAAGTGTATCTCTGCCAGCTCTTGATTTGAATACATGTCGCACAGTCTGACGCCTACACAACACTGAATGTAACCTTCACCTCGGAATGAACTGTCAGAGTGTCCTCTTAACGTCTCCTTTGACGGCAACGACCTGCGGAAAGAAAAACGTTCCGGTGAATTTCAATGTTGTGAAGGCCATAACTCGGAAATGGAGCATTTCCGGACACATGTTGTAATGAACTATTTTGATTGTCTACATGTGGGAAATACATACCTGAAATTATGACCCGTATTTTTTAAACACCCTGTATTTAGACTTTTATATAGCATATTATGTCCTTTTTTGGCTTTTGTGCATATATTAAGTTGCATAATAGTGCATTTTATTAATGTTGCTTCGTAGAATCTGGTATTACTCGACCGAGGCGAGTGGAGCCGCGGGCGTAATATGAACTATTGCGATAACGTATTACGATCACAGGAGTAGTACAAGTGGCGTCCGGGCTGTAGGACTCTATTGGCTTCATCCGAGTAATATTTCCATGTTATTTGCCTATTAATAAAAAAATAAAAGAAAGCTACTGGTAATATAGTTTCATGCTATCCTACCTTGCAACTAGTTCTTAGATTTTTCACTGAAGCTGGAGGTCAAAATAAAGAAAGAAACAAACAAACAAAGAAACAAACAAACAAAGGAAGGAAGGAAGAAAAGAAAGGAAGGAAGAAAAGAAAGGAAGGAAGAAAAGGAAGGAAGGAAGGAAAGAAAGAAAGAAAGAAATGAAGGAAGAAAAGAAAGGAAGGAAGGAAAGGAAGGGAAGGAAGGGAAGGAAAGGAAAGAAAGAAAGAAGCAGCATGCTTGCAAACTGCAATTTAGTATACTTTTGTGTCGAATTGTGAAGTGTTGCTATAACTCCTGTTAGAACTGCAAAAAGAAAGTTTGTGTCAAAATGTATTGAGGGAAAAGAATTATTTCTAAAGACGAATGGTGATGTAGTTTATTGTGAATGTTGTAATAAACACATCAGTAGGTCTACTTGTGTGTTTTGGGATGCGCGATAGTGTGAAAATCTATAAATAAATTTATCTGTAGCATCACTGTACTTTCCATTTATATTTGTATAATGACAAAATAAAAATACGAATATACATTATTCTAAGAGACCGCCTCTTGTCAACAAGTTTATTTTTAAAACTATAATGTGTGTTTTAAAAAAAATCTGTAATGTATGTACCGGTATTTCGTACATAATTTGAATGCTTTAGTAACTTCGGTCTCAATATGGAATTGAAATTACTCTGCAATTCATTATGTCGCCAAGAAGTTTTTAATTTTCGTCGAAAATAGATTTTCCTAATTTCGAACACCATTTCAGCTGAAGGTAGAGAGACCATTGGCGAGCTTTGAAATAGACAATTAATTGTTAGTTGCAACTAATTGTATGACGTTAAAAGGTAGAACATTGCGGCCAGCTTCTGTCAGACAGTGTAATTGTCTGGCCGAGTGCAGCCCGTCAAGTTGATGACAGCCGCTAACTAAATAGGCTTGGCCGGCTTAACGTCAACAACTATTTTTCAGCGAGGCGCATGTACTGTACGCAGGACGTGCAGGTTACCGCGGCGGCAAGTAAAATTGCAACACATGGTACAGGCAAATTTAGGAGTTATATGTACAAGGGGTTGTACATCTCTATAAGCCCTTTTTGTTCCCCATAATCATGTTTCCCATCTTGCAAAATTTTGCTTCAATAGAGTGGATCGTGACTTTTTCTTTGAAAATTTAATGTACTGTTCATTTAGTTTTGAATCTCATATTGAAATATCAAAGTCTGGAAGGTATTTTGAAACTATATTTCTGGTACAAAACAGAAAACATTAATTATCTTGTTTATAGATACAGGTTTTCTTCTTGCCTCCACACTAGGCATCTTTCTCCGATAGTCGGGTAAGATGGCCAATGCAATTAACACATTTACTGATATATGTATTTTACTTGAACTTGGTTTTATACGTGTATATAAAAAAATTGACTTAATCTTAAGCTCATGGACACTTTTTCACTCGTTTATTACTACTTAGCAACACAGTCATTGCACATATTTTATTGCCGTGTGCAAAACTCGTGAAATCACTTCTTGCATATAACGAATTCAATCCAGTACATTTTTTTGTCATTATTCTTTTTAGGCGCCGTTTAAGGGTACGCTAAGGAATCCCGTATGCTTGCGATGCTCTAAAACAGTTCCTGTTCTATCGCAAGTTGGACTGTCCTCAATCCCCTGACTCCTATCAGAGGATTTTACATAATGTTTACACATTCCCTGTAATAAAACAAAAAATAAAACACTTGCAACAAGTGGCCATCTTACCCCGAAAAAAAGTGATCTTCCCCAAGTATCGGGGTAAGATGCCTAGTGCTGTGACGCAACCTAAGATGGCAGAACAATACAAACTTTAGAATCTTTACTACAATATCCATTACAAAGCTATGACAGTTATTACGAATTCAAGGATGTATTAAAATTGTAACATACCTTTGCAATTATTTTATAGCAGAAAAATGAGACGTTTTCTTGCTTTTCTTCTTCTCACAACAAGAACACGTGGCAAAATGAGTTAGCTTCCACTCTACAAACATTCAACTGCCTCAGTGATCATGAAGACATGCGCTTAGCGTTCGCTCTTGGAAGAATGTGAAACTACAAAGAAATAAGCATCTTCACCCGATAGTCGTCTTCCCCCGATTCACTCTATCTCTAATACAGCGATCATGGCGATAGATTGTTTGTCTACATGTCATGATACACAACGAGATAAACTTTGTAAAGAACACGCCTGTCGTTAAGAGTCTTTCTTTAAAGCATGCAGCTAGACGCAAAACAAGTGACATTCATTCATCTTAATAATTATGCCTTTAATCTTGGCTTTACTAAATTCATGTACGTATGTGCTGCTGAAAATCGTAATAGACTAATTTTCTCTGCAAATGTACGAATCTTCGGATACAGTTAATAGTTCATAGTTTAAGGAATTGTAGAAGCTAAAGAAGTCCTTGTCATTATAAACTTACGTACATTTCAGCAATGCAGTAGGCCTATGTGAAAGATCAGTTAGTTTTAGTTGCAACTCTGGAGGCAAATTTTCTGGATTTGCGCAATGAGGGCTCCAATTTGTAGTGAATCATTTCCATTTAGCGTCTCTGAATACTACACATCTAAATAATGCAATGTTTTTCACATATTAAGCACAATAATGTCGTCTCCTTTTTCTGTACATCGCTATTCTACTTAACGTATGCATGGGCAACCTTTGCACCGCTACTCCTCTTTCGGTGCATTCTTGTAGAGAAAGAAAGTTAATCCCTCTCACAGAATAATCTGCCCGCCGCGTGCGTCATCCCGTACGGGCTTCAATATGCACCCCTGGTCTAATGTTAAACTGAAAAACTCCACTGCGAGCTTCTGTTGAAATGTCTACAAAATATATGGACTCCCGTAAATTTATTCTGCTTTGAATAGTTGTATCATCAATCTGGAAAAATAGGAAGAGAGAGATCCCAATAATGTTATTACATTAAAATTCAATAACATTTTCAATAAGGGTATATTTTTCTTCCGAAAGTGTTCGTTTGAATTGTATTTGCTCTCATTTACAGTGATTATTTCTTTGCACGTAAATGCAATCAAAACTTCGAGCAGTTTCGTTTTGAAAACTCCTCATAGTAGTTCACTACATCAATAGAATGTCGTAAAGTCAAAATTACAGAGTCTCTTGGCGAACGTTGACGTAGTGTGTACATCGACCGACCAGCGGTGAGACCCCACGCTAATGCCGCTGTTTGTCTCCGCTAACTCTCGGCGAAATTCCGCCATGTACAGTAGTGGTAAAAAAAACCGGACCGACTGAATAATCAAAGCCCCCGAAACGAGCCACTGCGCATGCCACGCCCGAATTCACAAGATAGCGAGGAATCTATTGAAATTGTTGTAGTTTCGACTGCTGACGTAGCCCATTTCGTAAGCCATTAGAAAATTAGCTGGTAAAATTCATGTTCTGGGAATAATAAGTTAGTCAAATAGTAAAATATCGCTGCAATCGAAAAGTATTGGGAATAAATTTGAATAAGGACCAAAAAAAGTTTCATTCGCAGGCAGGATTCGAACCACGAAAGTCTTAGTTACCAGTCTATCGTGCTGTTACTGTGAACGCGGCTCCGAAATCAGCTACAAGGGTCGGTCCGGTTTTTTTGCCACTACTGTACATCATCTGTATGAGTTGTTGCGTTATCTTACTGAAAGTATGTCGCGAAACGTTACGCATGTTCATCCATCACACAACGTCTCTAAAATGTGACTGTTGCATCTCTCACTGTAGATCGTTTCTTCAAACTGAAGATGATCAAAAAATTCTACGGTGACGGATGTCACATCACACCCCTACTGTGCATCATACAGTGAAATCCCATTTATGATTCTTGACATGTCTGCTACCAGCATCTGTTATTACATGGTGCAACTTGACCATGTGGGAGAAGTCAAGCTTCGTCAGAAAAGAAAATCGATATGGGTTCTATTTCTCCGTTATTAACGTTTTCTGACATCCAATTGCAGAAGTGAAGTCTAATGTTGTGTTATGAATTACATGTGTGCAGAACATTTCATGAAGCATTTTTAGCAGGGTAACGCCACGGGTAATACTGTAAATGTCCGTGACGGAACTAGGCCGAGCTTTCGCTTATGCAAACAGCGGCAGTAGCGTGGGGTCTTACCGCTGGTCGGCCGACATACATTACGTCAATGTTCGCTGAGGCTCTTTGTATTATACTCGTATATCGCTAGAAACTATAGAACATTAGTTCAGATTATATAAGTAAAACCATTTAAAAATAAGATTCAGTGATCTTGCATGTTTTAGTCATTTTATTATCATGTAATAATGGTGGTAAGCTGATTTAATTCTTTCTGTCTATCTCACTATATATAGCGTTATAAAAGCTTGGAGAGAGAAACCTTATTATTATTATTATTATTATTATTATTATTATTGTTGTTGTTGTTGTTGTATCTCCAAAGGGGGATAGCCCTATTTTACATATGTATGCTAGTGTTATAGTTTTACACAAAAAAGCATAAAGACAAAAGGAAAAGAAAAAATAAATTAGCTTACACAATGTAAACAAAACATATAACAATCCGCAATTTAGATATTGCTATTGCAAAGGAAACATCAGGCATCAATTTGAGACATACAAAAATCAGTTACAACACACATACGTAACACTTCTTAAAAGTCGTTCTCTATACCACAAGTATGCTGCTTTCCGTACCATACATCATAAATTAATACTCAATAGTCAAACAAACACAATCAAACTATAATTAAGACATTGCAACGACATCAAGCATCCCATAACTGTGACTCACATACATAACAAATCAAGCATCCGCTACCACACATACACTTCAACATAATAGCCATACTTTTAAAAGTTACAAATTTGGCTCCAAGACACTGTTACTAAATACTGTACTGTTATTTTCGACAAGGTCTTAAACACATCTGTAATAAATCTGTGAAATTCCTTTAAGCAACATTGTTTCAGAAGAACTTTTGTTATTGGTGGTGAGAAAGTTGTATCGCACATGCTAAGATGGGTTTGCAGCCGGTATCTCTTGCGTTCTTGTAGTGGGCACTCAAATAACAGGTGGTCGACTGTATGTGTGGGGTGTTCACAGGAACATGAAGAGCAGTTTGGGTTGTCAATTTTGAAATGCTCAAAATATGAATTAAATTTTCCGAGTCCAGTCATAAATTGCGTGGATTTGTATGATGGTTCATAATTCTTTACGGTTAGTCTATCTTTAACTGTTGGAAAATATAGTGATTTTGTGATTTGGCCATTTGAAACCTTCAGCACAATAAAATTGGAGCACAATCACTTCTCTCTTATGTCTGTCCCCAAACTTTTTATTCTTGTTTCCTTCAAGTCATATTCAATATCTTCTTCCCATATCTTCTTTGGTGTACCATTCTACCACTTCCCACCTGAGAAGACTATGCATTTAAGAATGTCTCTGAATTTAGGTAATGGAGTTACTCAGAGAAAATCTTCCATAAGTTTTCATCTCAAGTTTGTCTTGTTGGCGAAGGGCTGTCTCCTGTTTCATGGCATTGTCTGAGAATTAGGAGTGGTAACCGGTATGGCATAGTTGCACCCCGCGGTCAATCGGGAGACCTAGGCATGGCATAGTTGCGCACCAAAGAAATCAGGTAGCAGAATGGACATGGCATAGTTGCGCCCCGAAGAAATCAGGTAGCAGAATGGACATGGCATAGTTGCGCCACAGTCTACTATATACAGTCACGAAGCTTGAGTTTTGAGGGTACTAGAAACAATAGACTGTGACGGTACTATTTTGCATTGCCTGTAATGAGGCGATATTAACGATCCTAGTGGTGAGCAACTACCTAATGTTTGCATATTTACTACGTATTGAGCTTCGCGACTGTATATACTAGACTGTGGTTGCGCCCCGATGGACATAGTACACAAAATAGTCCACACCTGTGGAGTAACGGTCAGCGCGTCTGGCCGCGAAACCATGTGGCCTGGGTTCGAATCCCGGTCGGGCAAGTTACCTGGTTGAGGTTTTCTCCGGGGTTTTCCCTCAACCCAATAACTTTCGGCTCTGGACCCCGGACTCATTTCACCGGCATTATCACCTTCATTTTATTCAGACGCTAAATAACCTAGATGTTGATAGAGCGTCGTAAAATAATCCAATAAAATAAATAAAAGTACACAAAATAAATAAATTACTTAAAAATATTATAATGGTAGCTGCATTGAAATCAGGTAGGCCTAGCATATGATCAATTTTGCTATTTAAAATAACACTTTTTTATCGGTCGCACACAATAAATAAACTGCATTTTTTGTTTGTACACCGATATCTTAACCCAACGGTATATGGTTTCGAAAATTGGAACTTGAAACCATTGTGAATTGTTAACTCTTTACCCTTTTCACTAAACTTAACATTCATTTTAAATTAACCTCACTATACGCCACAGACGGTGTGAAAATCACTAACAAAATGTCAAGACTGCTAAGGCCCGATATTCCAACGGCTCATTCATTTGAATATGTCAGTTAGTAAAGTACTGCCAACTTCATGGTGTTCATTTTTACGGTAGGCTATCGATAATTACTGCATTGAAAGTAGAAAAACAGTTAATAAATTACTGCCAACTTCATGATGTTCATTTTTAAGGTAGACTATCGATAATCGCTGCATGAACAGTAATAAAGTATTGCCAACTTCATTATGTTTATTTTTACGGTAGGCTATCGATAATCGCTGCATAAACAGTAGAAAAACAGTTAATAAAGTACTACCAACTTCATGGTGTTCATTTTAATAAATATTAAATCGAATAAGAAATCAATAAGGTTGGTTGATTACGAGGCTCGAGTTTCCGTAGTGTCTTTTTCTCTAATTATTTCATCGGGGCGCAACTATGCCATGCCCCTTTTCTCTACCTGATGGGAACGGGGCGCAACTATGCCCACAAAACAGGGACTCTTTTTTTATCTGCTGCATCTCACCAGACCGTGGGGCGCAACTATGCCCGTGGTAACAATAGGCCTACATCTCCTCTTGACACGAGAGGCAGTGCTTGTGTTACTATAACCATGTGCGCAATTCATGTAAGTTGCTGGAGTCGTCTCAGCGAATCGAAAGAAAGATAGTAAAATTGCTCAGTGAGGTGTTTTGTTGTGATACATGTAATATACTGAGCGTAGCGGAGCGGAACGCGTGATGGATGCTGTCCAACAGCAGTGGGAGGAACTTCCGTTCCACATAGGCCCGACAGACCATCCGTTTGAATGCCAGGTAGCGCCGAGCTGGAAAGCTGATATAAAAAATTATTAATAAATACACAGTCGTATCTATTTATTTTCAATTCAACTTCCGCTTCTTTCGTATGGCCTTCGACTTTCTTCGACCTTCATTGGGTATGTACTCAAATATAGTAACTCAGTGTCGTGACGAGTTACCATGTTTATTCCGAAGTAACGCTAGAATCGACGATGTTATATCCAACCTTGATTCCGCCTGAGAAACCATTTAATGCCTCCCACATATCTCGACTGTTATTTGGGCTGCCTAAACAAAAATGAACGGCGTAAGCAGACGTTGCATAAAATGCGTATTTCAAGAACCTAGTAATCTAACAAAAAGGTCACATCTAATCATTGGCATTTAACTACAGCCTAGGTGTATTAGAATCTACTCTTTGAAATCTTCAATTGGTATGGATTCATGATTTACGACGTGACCGTCTACTGCAATAGGGATAATTTGTGGTATAGCCTATACAAAGGAACTTGTGGCAGTAGGGGTTTAGAACGGAACTGTCTTTCCAAATGTCTCTAAGAGTCGATAAATCTAGGTATTGAAGACAGTCACCACGGAATGATAAGAGTACAGGAGAGGAACGTGTGATACGGCGGGTGGAGAAACCAGCTGTTGGTTATAGTCCCGTCCAACTAAGTAACGTTGGGAGTAATTAAGTTAAATTTTAACAAAAAATGTAACATTCTTCTGTAATATATTAAGCGTTCAAATATTTTACAAATTGTGCTTAACAATAATATAGGTCTATAGTTACACACCTTTCTTATGAATTGGTTTAACAAGAGCAGTTTTTAATAATGATGAAAAAACTCCACTATTAATACAATGATTAAATACAAAGGTAGGGGAGATGCAGTAATGTCACTAATATCATTCTTAACTATTATAAGAACTACTTGTTTAGGCTAGGTTCCTTCCATTTTGTATACAATGTGGAATCGAAATAATTACATTAAACTTTAGTTTTTAGGATTTCAAAGCAAAGTAGTGCATACCAAAGTCAAAATAGTTCCATTACGGTGACAATCTCATCCATCGGCGTAGCTCAGGAAGTAACGCATTTTGCCTATTAATCTGTAGCTGCGCTCGATTCCCGCTAGGACTAATTACCTTGTCAAAGTTTTACCCCTATCTGTAAGGCTATGTTTATGTTGCAGCAACGATAAACGACACCAGTAACGGCTCAAGATATGATACTAGCAACGCAATACCTCTTGTGCAACATAAATTATGAAGTTCAATAATAAAATAATAATTTTGTTATTAAATAGATATTGCTATTATTCTGCACAGATCATAACAATAAAGGTGTTGATTGTTTATATCACAATTTGTTAATGACTTTTATATAAGGAGATTAAACTGAAATTAGCCTATATTTGCCAATAAGTAATAAGTAGTTATTAAAATAATATAGGGCTATCATTATTGTAAAATAAATGTCAACGTTCACAAAAATAAACATCTCTGATTTGTGACATAACCACATATTTTTCATTTACTCGCGTGCAAAATTCAATTCCATTGCAACTCCTCGCACAATTTGTCAAAAATAAATCTATTATGGTGATTTTTATATTTCTGGTCTCATTATGTTCCACGAACAAGAACTGAGAAAATTAATTTATCTACGTCCATGTTTCCTTTTCCAACTTGAAGCAGAGAGTCGAGCGACGAGTTTCCCGAGTTTCCGTTGCTGGTATCGTTGTTAGCAGCGAGACTCTACAGCGCTGCGCTTCGCCAACGTAAACGCACTCATTTGTTTAAAGAGAGACAGTTCTGTCTCGAGGCTAGTACCGTTGCTGGTATCTTTTATCGTCGCTCCAACATAAACGCAGCCTAAGGCGAATATTAGGAATCACATGGCGAATCCATCCATCACCAATTCCATCGACGTTAAATAACCTAGTAGTTGATACAGCGTTATTAAATAACCGACTGAAAAATATTGCTCCCTCCCATTTAGACTCCAACTCTTCTGTCCTGGATAGTAGGCCTATTGTCGACTAAGAGTCCCGTTTGTCAGATTACACGAGGACTTTCTGACTAGGTGAACGCAACATGAGTGCAATACTGTAACCGCAAAATTAAACCACCAAAAGCCAGTTTGACATGACACCCAGTATATTAAATTATTTCGCTCACAAGCAAACATTCTCATGGGAGCAGATAAAAAAGTTAATTTTTTTTTTCCACCATGTTAATAATGTCACTCGACCGCAAATATGGGGGCCGTCCAGAAATTAAGCTTCCTTGTGGCTGTTTACAGAAACAAAACACAATTTCATGGAAAGATTTATTGGAACAGATATACCCGTAGTAATTGTTGAGCTATTTCTTAACTTATTCCCCGCCGAAATTGAGACTTTTTTATACCATGGAATCAATTTTTGTATCCCTGTGTCGTAGAAGTCTGTCGCCTGGGATCGGAACCAGTGTGTGACAACCGTCTGCACCTCTTTGTTGATTCCACGGTAGCCTATGACAAATATCGCAATTCCGGTGGGGTTTAGGCCTATATTAAAAAATAGCTAAGCAGTTGCTATATCTGTTCCAATATACAGGGTGATGCACGAGGATTTACCGTCACTTACGGAGCTTATTTCCGAAGTTATTGCGAACAAAAAGTGTGGTATAAACATGTGTCCTAATCTCAATATTTTCACAGTTACACTAATTTTAAGTTGTTTGTAAAATACCACATTTCATTAGTTTTAAGGGTATAAGAATATTACAAATAGATAATGAACTATTCAGGAGTATCATTTTCTTAATTATTAGCTAGTATTCTGAAGCTAAAAATGTGTTGTGAATTCCATAGTTGCTTCGTACAATTTTTTGTGCGATTTTTAACTACAAAGTTATATTTTTCTTACGCATTTATCACAACAATTGTTACAAATCACGCCAATCTTATAAATTCTTTAAGGCTGCACATTAGATGCATAATTAAACTGTAAAGAATCGAGTTCCTAAAATCGTATGATTTGTATCAATCTTTGTGATAAGTGCGTAAGAATGATGTAATTTTTAGTTAAACATTGAAAAACAAAATCTGTACAAAGCAATTAACAACACATTTTTAGCTTCAGAACACTAGCCAATTAAAGAAATTATACTTCTGAATAGTTCATTCTCTATTTGTAATATTCTTTTACCCTTAAAACTAAAGAAAAAAAGGTATTTTACTAAGAACTTCAAATTAGTGTAACTCTGAAAATATTGAGATTAGGACAAATGTTTATATGACAATTTTTGAACAGAATGTGTTCGGAAATAAGCTCCGTAAGTGAATCGCCCTGTATATTTCCAAAAAAATGTATTTTCTTTCTGTAAACAGCACAAAGAAAACTTACTTTCGCGACGGTCCACATAATCGCGGTCGAATGACAAAAATTTGTATAAGCACTTATTTTGACATTAGGCTATTGACATGGTGAAAGGAAAAAAAAAAAACTTTTTTATCTGCCCCCATGAGAATGTTTGCTTATCAGAAAAATAAATGTATGTACCTCATGAAAAATAAATTTAAGATACGCTTCGTTTTTAAAAGGAGCGGTTTCTCTTTGTCAGGACATCTCGGTAATTATAGCGTGATTCTTGTTTTTCACATAACAGATGATTGTCAGCGCAACAAGATATAAAAGGGATGAGGCGACTCTTGTTACAGTAATGTCGGGATGAGCCCTAAAAGAAATGGGCCACGGACCACTTCCCTTCCCCCACTCTTTCTCTTCTACTATCACAAAGAACTTGCTAATTTCTTAGATACCAACCCTGAATTATGACAATAGGGGAACATAAATATATTGTAAGTTCACAGGGCTAACGGCTTCGAAGCTGGGTACCTGGTTCTAATGAAGTGCACTGGTAGCAATTTAACATGGGGGCATGAGATAGTTACTCTGCCTGCCATTAAAAATTCACTTCACTAAATCCCCAAGGAAAAAAAAAAAATTGTTACAGTAAATTTGTAAGAACCAAAAGATCAGTAATTCGTTTCCACACAAGTCATACGCAAGGGAGTTATTTCCCATGTCGTTACATCTTCAACTTCGTAACCGAAGGTTGGTTCTTTCACATTACTCCACTTGTAGATGTCGCCATAAATCTCCCTCTATTACATCGTTAGATTGTAAAATCTGTTCACTTTACAGTACTTTTAATCCTGATGTCAGCAAAACAAATTGTATCTATCCGCAAGCGACGGTTGTGATGGAAGCAATAACGTAAGATAGTGGTACTACTTTCAAATACCATGTGGCGAGGTATGAGTACTGCATCATTAAAATGGCCCACAAGCAAAACAAAATTATGATCGCACTAAGATTAAGGTCATTATACAGATTGAAACTTCGATCCCACTACACACTACACTGGTAAATGGAACGGAGATAAGAGCTTCACAATTATACATGCGGTACAAATTAATTGAATAATTATTACGTTTTATACACTTAATTTCCACAATTCCAATGACTAAACATTTCACGTATACATATTATCTCAGTCCGTACATATCTCAGTTTTAGTTGTGAATATATGCAACAGAGGGCTTCTGAAATGGGTATTGCAATGGTGCCAATATCCGAAAAAAAAAAAAAGCGACGAACCGTGGCAGATTAGGTTTGGTTTGTTCAGGATTTTTGAATGACTTGCATGTACGCTTTTTCCCCTTGACCATTATGAAGAAAACAGTGTTGGAGCCATCGGCGGGGCTCAGTCGGTTAAGGCGCTTGCCTGCCGGTCTGAAGTTGTGCTCGGGCGCGGGTTCGATCCCCGCTTGGGCTGATTACCTGGTTGGGTTTTTTCCGAGGTTTTCCCCAACTGTAAGGTTAATGCCAGGTAATCTATGGCGAATCCTCGGGCTCATTTCTCCAAATACCACCTCCTATCACCAATCTCATCGACGCTAAATAACCTCGTAGTTGAAATAGCGTCGTTAAATAACCAACTAAAAAAAAGTGTTGATGGTACTACTGGGTTGTGTGCGAAAATGTTGGAGAAAATCATCCGTCGGGTATATCAGAAACGGAGGGCACGCTGGTTGGGTTTACAGCTTGTGCACCATGTCTCTGGAGTGTAATGCTACAATTTGAGATCTTTTTTTAGTTGGCTATTTAACGACGCTGTATCAACTACGAGGTTATTTAGCGCCGATGAGAATGGTGATAGCGAGATGGTATTTGGCGAGATGTGGCCATTGATTACCTGGCATTCACCTTACGGTTGGGGAAAACCTCGGAAAAAACCCAACCAGGTAATCAGCCCAAGCGGGGATCAAACCCGCGCCGGAGCGCAACTTCAGACCGGCAGACAAGCGCCTTAACCGGCTGAGCCACGCCGGTGGCCACTCAATTTTGAGGTCATTTTCAGAGATTCAAGTACAATTTTTCTTCCCATGTGTGGTGTGTGTGGCATTAAAGTTTCACCTTACCTTCTAAATTAATTATGTTAACATTATCAACATTAACAGTCGTTATCGAAATTATAATGAAATGATCCCTTCTAAATACAGGGTGGAAGTGAAATAACCTTGCAGATTGAAAGGGACGACAGGGTACACTTAAATGAATAGCAAGCCTATATTACGTTTTGTGATTAAATGCACTGTTAATTAGAAAATTAAGTTTGCAGTTTTAGCAGTTCGGCAACACTGTACTCGTGATACAGATGTAAGAGGTCAACGAATTCGGTGTGTCTCGGTAGGTGAGCTGCTCTTTGCCTCCACGTTGATAATTGTAGCATTGTGCAGTGGCTTGAAATTGGAGGTTCTTAAAATTAAATTTACACTAAGACCGTCAACGCTATTGAAATACGCCAAAGGGATAAATTATTCTTTATTAGATTTTCTATCAATATGGACAAAAATCACGATCTTACTCGCAATAGTTACCGAATAAGAGGTTGTTATTTGGAAAAAAAAACATTTTTTATAAAAAACTATGATCTTTCCACCATGTGATATATTTTTTTTGTTGCATACAACATGAGCTATTCGCTCTGAAAATCTGCAATCTTATTTCACTTCCATCCTGTGTATATCGGGTTCTCTCTTCACTTCTGACAGGTTTACCTCATTAGTATTTTTTTACTGAAGGACTAGCTACTGCTTCTGCCATGCTATTTAGTGTCATTTAGAAAAGTCAACTTTCGGCTGTACACGACGCTGCTCTTACTGTATTGAATTTTTAAACTGAAAAAAGCGTGCTGTAGTGTTACGAATAGCACACTGCTGTTTTGGAAATGTCAGAACACGATAAGAAGCTATGGTTATACGTATTCCTGTCCGTGGATCTACACACTAAACTGAACAATTCGTCAAGCTGCAGTGACATATGGAAAGATATCATGGGACACAGCTTCTGCTCGACTCGACATTCGTCGAAGCAGGTTCGCTTTGTGCATATACCCTGAAGTAACGACTATTTTTTTCCCATTTCCTGAAGTACATTTTTGTGTAATAATATAATAATTTTTAAGTAAAATGTATTTATTTATCTTTGGAAAAAGACTTGGAAATAGGTGCAGTACGTACAGTCCGCGTCACCGTTTTTGGCGTGTGAAATAAGTAATGGGAACGTTAAGTGCGAGTGTTTTACATTTGCCGTAGTCAGTCTGATAACTGTGTTTGGCTGATGAGACGTGTATAGGAAGTGGTACCATTCTCAGCTGCACTAGCAACATGCTTACAAACTGGGCACTATATATCTAGGACAAACGCCAAAAATGCTGGCGCCAGCTGTATTTGAAAACAATACCTATCATCTTATGGAATTATTCTTTTGCTCACCCTTCTATGCCCGAGTTTACAGGTTCAATCCCGGCTCAGGTCGATTGCATTTAAGTGTACTTAAATGCGACATGCTTATGTCAGTAGATTATCTGGCATGTAAAAAAACTGCGGGACAGAATTCCGGCACATCGGCGATGCTGATACAACCTCAGCAGTTGGGAGTGTCGTTAAATAAAACAATTTTTTTTATCTTGCTCGCCATTTTAGCAAGTTGTTTGCAGAAATTATTCTACCAATGACAGGAGAATATGTGCACGTGCATTTGTTTACATCAGGATTAGAAATACAGTGAACAGACTATAGATTGCAGAGTTCTCATCGAGAGAAATAGCATATCTAACGTTAATGCGACCGTTAATGGAATACGGAACTACATTTCGGGATCCCTATAGAATAAATCAGATAAATTCCTAAGAAACAATCCAGTTTAGGGAAGTTAAATTTGTTAAAGGTAAAAGAGGACACGGAAATGATACGATAAAAGAACTTATATGGGAAACTTTGGAAAACAGACGTAGAAACACTAGAGTCACATCAAGATAAAGAGCATATAAAAGGTCAAAGAGGATGGGCAGATATAACGGCTCGGTTAGAGGAGCCAGCGTACTATGGTAGGAATGGTCATGATTTTAAAATTATATGTAGGTAACAAAGAAGGGACGTAGGTAAATTCTCATTTTAAATCGAACTTTAAATGATTAGAATGACCTACCTGCAGCGGTCTTTGAGGGATGTCCTTACTTAAGGGCAGCGGGCTATGAACGCATACAAAAATTATGGCAAAACATGCACTGACACTTTTAACAATATCTATCACAATATTTATGATAATAGTACATAAATTTTGTCACTAAATCTCTAAGGAAAGTTGAATTGAATTACATATAATTCACTTAATTTAGATTATCCATCTGTCCTAAATAATTTATTTAATTTCTGCAACAAATCGAAAATACACTGAAACATAAGATCACATAGGTACAAATTCCTGGTAAACTAATGATCTCATTGGTCCTTCATTTTTGTCAGATCTTACATATACATACAGCTATAAGAAACTCACTTTTTTATTTATTTAAGAAAGATTTGTCGGTTTTGTGGTGCTTTAAAAGATTAGAGTTTGGAAAAATAATTTTCACAGCATGTAAAATTATGAAACTAACTTAATTTTCAAGTTATAAAAATAAAAACTGAGTTTCACTATCACAAGACAATATTTAAGATCTGGTAATCTGGTAAAATTGTGGGACCAATGACATCATTAGTTTACCAAGAAATTATACCTATGTGATCTTGTGTTTAAATATATTTTGGTTTTGTTACAACAATTAAACAAATTGTAAAGGGAAAATTAACAATCTAAATAAGCCATTCAATTCACCGTTCTTTCAAGATTCAGTGGTAAATTTTATTTATAGCTATTATAAATCTTGTGGTAGATACTGTCAAAAGTGTTACTGCATTTTTTGCCATAATTTTCGTATCCGTTCGTAACCCTCTGATCTTAAGGACATTCAAAAATAACTTTAAAAGTTGTGTATTAGTGTAAATGAAGGATTCAGAACCATAGTGGGCCAAGCGCCATTTATTAAAAACGTGTAAAGCAAGGTTTAAAGTTAAGTGAACATCATATTTTAATGACGATTGACATATCATTTAGTTTTTGTGTGCATACTTTATATTACTTGCTATATGTTTCATTGAATTGTGACAAGCACTTAACTTTAACCCT
The DNA here is from genome assembly GCF_040183065.1 of Periplaneta americana. Lineage (NCBI taxonomy): Eukaryota > Metazoa > Arthropoda > Insecta > Blattodea > Blattidae > Periplaneta > Periplaneta americana. The sequence continues at coordinate 58,031,266 of NC_091120.1, forward strand.
TGTTTTCTCTGTTTTTATTATATGGCGTTTGGCCCACTATGGCTCTGAACCCTTCAAATGTTACTAAAGTTACGTTACATTATATAAATTAAAGTGGCATGTGTTTACTTAGCATGACGAGTTATTTCTTTGGTTTGAATTGTAAATTAGTTTAAAATAGCTTATAAGAGGGTCTTAGGCTAGCAATTTTAGGTTAATATAGTTTATAAGTATGATTGTACGGAATAATAAGGGTTTAATTGTTTGTTTTATTTGAAGTATTATATCAGTGAAGTAGTATTAGTAGTAATATTTATTTATTTAACCTGGTAGAAATAAGGCCGTCAGGCCTTCTCTGCCCCTCTACCAGGGGCGTGTTGTCAGTGAAGTTATGGTTTACAATGGCAGTGAATAGTTTCGATCAGTGAAGATTTATAGTGTCGGTGAAATATGTCGTAGTGCCAGTGCAGCGAATGAGATGAAAGTGAAATGAAAGTAGTGAAAGAGTATCAGTGCCAAAACATGTAGGTTTTAATGAAAAATTAGGTTTACTTATTAAGTAGGTTATGTTAATTATTATTATTAATTGTAAATATTGCGTGTAATTAAGGTGCCATTGCCACCGTGCGTTTGCCTATTTTCAGAGTAAACAAGTACAGTAGTGGCAAAAAAACCGGACCGACCCTTGTAGCTGATTTCAGAGCCTTGTTCACTCCGGAGCACTGTAGACTGGTAACTAAGACTTCCGTGGTTCGAATCCTGCCTGGGAAGGAAACTTTTTTTGTTCCTTATTCAAATGTATTCCCAATACTTTTCGATTGCTGGTAAAATTCATGTTCTGGGAATAATAAGTTAACTAAGTAGTAAAATATCGCTGCAATCGAAAAGTATTGGGAATAAATTTGAATAAGGAACAAAAAAAAAAGTTTCCTTCCCAGGCAGGATTCGAACTACGAAAGTCTTAGTTACCAGTCTATCGTGCTATGAGTGAACAAGGCTCTGAAATCAGCTACAAGAGTCGGTCTGGTTTTTTTGCCACTACTGTACATACATCTCGTCTTCTGCATAGCCTTTGAGTCGTCTACCAGTGTACCTTCAACTTCATCAGGTGTTAAATTTTAGTCTACTTTCAATCGAACGTCCATACGTACTGCTTGAAGAGAGTCCTTCCATTGCCTCATATGTAGACGTCCCGTTGCTATGAGACCTATGTTCGAGTCACGTACGTACCTCTGCGGTGTCCAGTTGTGCGTCAACCACATTCTGTCATGTGTGGGCAGTGGACCATCTTCAAGGATATCGAGTGCTGTTTTGCGGAGGAAGAAGTAGGGAGGGGCGGCGCCTGTGGGACGTAAAGGCGACACATGGCGGTCGATGGCTTGGATCCGCTACTAAAACACCGTCGCCGCGACTGGTATACTCGAGGACGAACTGTTTCCTGTGTCAGGAATCTGTGATAGTCAGCACTGTGATTGCATTGGAGCTCGAATTCTTACATTGCAGCTTAAATTTAACACTCATTAATCATCAACTCCAAGATAGAGTTTTCCTATAAATCAATTATTATGAAGAATGGGTGAAATGGCGAGGAAAAATGAGTGATTCAGTAGCCTATTCCAACACCGTCTTTTTTATCATAAACTTCACCTGAATTCATCGGAATTTGAACATGGATATGTTGATATCCAATGTGAGAAGTAAATTCTCTAGTCTTTTGAACTGACAGTACTGCACCTTTTCCCTTGTGCTCTTTTCTTGAAATTGACCAGATAAGATACCCTACTATAATGCTACAAAATAATACGTTCATACAGCCAGTGCCATCGTTTCTGGCGTGTGAAACAAGTAATTGAAACGTTGAGAGTGAGTATCTATCTTTGTCATAAAATTTGGGCGAGGAAACTGACAACTGTGATTGGCATATTGCTGAAATCATATCTGTTTAGGAGGTGATACCACTCTCAGCCGAAGTGGTAACAGATGCCACTGACCGGACAGTGTACTCAAGGACACACCCTAGAAACGCGAAGTGCGAGTGTCTTGCCTTTGACGCAGTGGGCAGATTGCTGACGAGACGTGTTGAATGGTACCGTTGTCAGCTGCACTGGCAAAAGTGCTCACTGACTGGCTTTTTATTCAAGGATACGCGCCAAAAACTCTGGCACTGGCTATAAGATTGGGTACAGTTTCAAGGGCGGTGTTGGAGAGTTGTTGGAATTTGGCAAGCAAAATGATAACGTGTATGTAAAACAAATTCTGTAATAATTTAAGGCCATTGCAGCTTTTTATAAGGATTATAAGTTGTCTTTCTGGCAACACTATACTTCGAAGAGTTTATTATTTTTAAAACGTTATTCTGTTGTGCTTTGATGGACGCGAAATGAACGTGTGCGAAATAGCTACATGCGTAATTAAAGAAAGTTAATACAAGTTTGACATTACTCACGGAGATAATTAACAATAACAATATTTACGGGATATTCTCATGTCTTGTATAGTAAAACCTACCAGTTTCAAATAATAGCTAATTATCTATGACTCAAAAACTGTTCTGTACTTGTCCTTTTAATATGGAATGCGCGCTCGTTCGAGTAGTCATGGAGAAGGAATTTTCCCAATGAAATTCCGGCCAGTGTACAGAACCGGTGCCCTCCCAGCACTGTGATGAATTTGGAGAGCTACTACAGGTAGCTAAATCCGGTTTCGAAAACCAGCTGTAACTGCTGGGAGGATTAACGTGCTAACCACACGATAATTGTCGTTGACCCTTTACGGGCTGTTCGCGCTATGGATTTATTTATTTATTTATTTACTTATCTGAGTAATTATTTATTTATTTATTTATTTATTTATTCATCTTTTTATTTACTTACTGACTGACTGACTGTTATTCATAGCTTATTTCATTCCTTCATTAGACCCACATATCTTACTGATAATTCTATTTATTCATCTTTTTATTTATTTACTGACAGACTGACTGACTGTTATTCATAGCTTATTTCATTCCTTCATTAGACCCACATATCTTACTGATAATTCTATTTATTCATCTTTTTATTTATTTACTGACAGACTGACTGACTGTTATTCATAGCTTATTTCATTCCTTCATTAGACCCGCATATCTTACTGATAATTCTATTTATTCATCTTTTTATTTATTTACTGACAGACTGACTGACTGTTATTCATAGCTTATTTCATTCCTTCATTAGACCCGCATATCTTACTGATAATTCTATTTATTCATCTTTTTATTTATTTACTGACAGACTGACTGACTGACTGTTATTCATAGCTTATTTCATTCCTTCATTAGACCCACATATCTTACTGATAATTCTATTTATTCATCTTTTTATTTATTTACTGACAGACTGACTGACTGTTATTCATAGCTTATTTCATTCCTTCATTAGACCCGCATATCTTACTGATAATTCTATTTATTCATCTTTTTATTTGTTTACTGACAGACTGACTGACTGTTATTCATAGCTTATTTCATTCCTTCATTAGACCCGCATATCTTACTGATAATTCTATTTATTCATCCTAATTACATTACCTGAATTCCTATATAACGTAATCATAGGAATTTCCTTAATTCTCCTGTCCCTCCTTTCCCGACAGAAATACGATGGTTGGAAGACTAGCAATTTATTGCAAAACAAAATCGTGTTATATATCTGTAGAAGACAGTAGTGGCATTACATGGCTGATTTCATGTACTGACTGCTCCCGCATCCAGACTGCTCTGAAGACACAGTGACTTTCACCGGAATCTCTGCTCATGCATTAATCAAGATTATTGTGTCATCTCAGAGACACTAAATATTCTCTGCAGTTGACATATTGTTGGCAAACAAAGCGAGAGGTGAACGCAGACTATTGCTTCGGTATCTGCAATAAATTGAATTTCTCCAGAATATTTGCTTTTGTCATTTAACGTAAAACTCAGGTTTGTAATGTTTTCCATTAATTTAATACCCATGTTGGATCCGATAAGCTGTGTTGACTTATCCAATGTTTTTCACAAAAGACCGTCATAAATTTATCTGATTTTGATATAATAGTGCAATATTTTATTTCATTTCATGATAAGCGTTTTCGGTTTCTTGAAAAACCATCATCAGATCATCATTAACTCTTAAGTTGAACAGTTACATTATAAACATTGAAAGACAATGGGTTATATAGAACCAAATCATATTAAAAGTGTAAAATCATGCAAAGGAATGATATCATAAAACATTACATGTGTATACAAATTTAAAATTGTTAAAATGTTAAAATAGAATAATAGAATACTTACTTACTTACTGGCTTTTAGGAACCCGGAGGTTCATTGCCGCCCTCACATAAGCCCGCCATTGGTCCCTGTCCTGAGCAAGATTAATCCATTTTCTATCATCATATCCCACCTCCCTCAAATCCATTTTAATATTATCTTCCCGTCTACGTCTCGGCCTCCCTAAAGGTCTTTTTCCCTCCGGCCTCCCAACTAACACTCTATATGCATTTCTGGATTCGCCCATACGTGCTACATGCCCTGCCCATTTCAAACGTCTGGATTTAATGTTCCTAATTATGTCAGGTGAAGAATAAAATGCGTGCAGTTCTGTGTTGTGTAACTTTCTCCATTCTCCTGTAACTTCATCCCTCTTAGCTCCAAATATTTTGCCAAGCACCTTGTTCTCAAACACTCTTAACCTATGTTCCTCTCTCAAAGTGAAAGTCCAAGTTTCACAACCATAAAGAACAACCGGTAATATAACTGTTTTATAAATTCTAACTTTCAGATTTTTTGACAGCAGACTGAATGATAAAAGCTTCTCAACCGAATAATAACAGGCATTTCCCATATTTATTCTGTGTTTAATTTCCTCCCGAGTATCATGTATATTTGTTACTGTAGAATAATATAATAGAATACAGAAGTAAATGGAAGGAACATTTAAATAAATGTCCGTACAGTAATATCGCCAGAAGATCGTTACAATGTTTTGTAGTTAAAAAGGGAGAACCCTGGGACGTCCAAAATCGAGATGGTGGCAGCAATCCTTTGAAGCCGAACAGACACTAGTGCCCAATAATGATGATCTATTTTATTTATCCGGAGGTTACATTATGATTTTAAGATCTACTAATTCCTGGAAATTGTCCCCCATATCACTGTTGGGACAAACGTTTAGATTTTATAACTTGTACAAGTTCCTGAACATTCCTCATTCTCTTTCAGGAGAAAAAACTTCACAGTTTGAAACCTCTTAAAAGTTCACAAACGTTCGTCCTCATTTCCTACCTGGAGCAATCGTCTAGAATTTACGACTTTTTTCAAACATCTAAAATTGTTTTCTTGTGTAGAAACATAGTGGACGAAACTCGCAGGTTTCCTGCATTTGTTACCCGAGTTACTTGTATCGTACTTTTTTGTATGTGGACACGGTGGTCGTCTCAAATTCTATGCATGAAATGAGAGCGATAAAGTGTTGTAGGCCTACATTTAAATTAAAATATTTTGTGAAGTATTGTAAAACATAACGTCTTCATCTACACCTTTTTATTTAAAGAGTCATATCATATTATATCGAGCCATCTTTTTCTTGATCGTTCTAATACTTTTCCTATTAGCCTGCATCGTAGCGTTTTCTGTGGAATTGATTATTGAGATATTTACACGTGTGCATATCATTGTTGTATGTAGTTTTTTTTTATCGTATCACTTAGCACATTTATTTGTAACTATTTGGTATATTATGTAATTATGGATATTGTAAACAAATGAGCACCTTTCACGCAATTTAGAAATCTTATTTCTGCAGTTTGCAATTTTGTTGTTTATTTGTTCGAGAGCAACATCAAAGTTCACATGAACATAATAATCTATGTAATAGCACGGGCTTTGGAAGTAAATCCCGAAAAGACAAAGTATATGATCACTAAGGAGCGGATTTCTATGTAATTAAATATTATTTTTGCTTGTGATAAAACACAATTAACAAAGTTAAAAATTCCGAACATGAAGTTTCAAGCTTAAAACCCGAATTTTATTTCACATAAAAACACATATTTTCACAAAAAAAAAATTATATAAATACATATTTTCAGGAAATCTATTATAAACACACAAATATTGGAGTTTCTTTACTTAAGTAATTTTTTTACAAGAACTTTTAAACATTTTAAAACTATTATATCACTCAGAAGTACGTTATCTTTTTAAAAATTCTTGGTTTCTTCGTGTTTCTAAGCGTTGTGTGGTGTATCCGTGATCCATTTTTGTAGTAATATCGCCTCAAGTTCTGAGAACTGCTAGGCAGCATATCAGTGTTATTATTAAAGAATAAATTAACATGGACAAGGAGGAGAGATCTTGCAACACATATATTATTAGGAATGTTTATTGTTTCTGAAGATGATTTCATTCCACGCTTTGTTAGTGAAACACAGCAGAGAAGAGCTCGGGTATGAACATTATTTAATTTAAACAAATCTCTCGCCTCTCGCTCATGTCTATCAAGTAAGGCAATACATCTTGTGGTTTCCTGTTATCGGGCTTCATCAATCGATATCCTTCAAAATATACTGAAAGATGGTTGTTTAAAAAACGATTTGGCTTTCCTATTAGCAAATCTAAGCTTTTTGTGTGACACCACAAATAAACTCGAAACATCCAAAAACCTGTTGTCTGAAACAGGGAGGTACGTGCCGTGGAAATTAAACTAGACTCGCTACCAGGTTCAGAAGTACAAGTATTAAAGGACAAATTCCAGAATGTGTTTGAGAAAAACAGTAGATATAAAAAATGTGTAAAGTTGCTCAAGTATTGGAAGATGTGCCTGTAAATGAAATTGACGGTGTTTGTGATATTCCTCTCTTTAAATATGCACGTCTGACGTCCTGTGATGTGGAAAGATCGTTTTCACAGTATAAGTCGTTCTTCAGAGATAATCGGCATGCATTTGTGATGGAGAATTTGGAGATGACCTTTGTTGTTCACTGCAGTTCTCGGCCAACTACTAGCACTCAAGTGTGGTTGGTGAGTACCTAGTAACATTTTTTTTTCCCCAAGCTAAGTAAGGTATTTTTGTCATATTTAAAAATATATATTTTTTTTGTATTTTTAGCAAATATTTTTGTACTTTTTAGCACATAAAAAATAAATATATTTAAAATTTTTAACACATAAAAATCCGCTCCCTAATGATCACAGTCTAGTATATACAGTCACGAAGCTTGCGTTGATGAAGTTGCTAGGAACAGTAGACTGTGCAGGTACTATTTCGCATTGTCTGTAATGAGGCGACAGTAGCGATCCTAGTGGTTAGCAACTATCTATTGACGCATATTTATTACATATTGAGCTTCGTGACTGTATATACTAGACTGTGGCATGATTATGTCAAAACAATTTTTCAACAATAAGGTGAAATGTGTTATTCTTTGCATTCATAATAATATGAAAAATTCTCACTGCTTTACTCTTTTACACTTGCGCTATAGTTTGACTGTTTTAAATATTCATGCACGTACGAGTTGATAATGGAATATTTCGAAGAAGAACGAAAGGCTTAAATCTCATCAAAATTAACAGAAAAATTAAGCTCAGGAAAAGAAACTGAATTTAACTTCGGAAGCAACGTAATAGAATAGAAATAATATGATACCATACGTTTTAAACGAAGCACAGTAATGGAATTAGCTTTCTTATAAAAAGTGATTTGCTGTTTAGCAATTATTGCACTCGTAACACACAATAAAAATGTAATATATGAACTTAAAACAGTATTGTTACCTATACTTACTTACAAATGGCTTTTAAGAAACCCGCAGGTTCATTGCCGCCCTCACATAAGCCCGCTATCGGTCCCTATCTTGTGCAAGATTAATCCAGTATTTATTAAACTTGAAAACATAAGCTCTTGCACTGTTCCATTAATATTAGCCTATTATTATTATTATTATTATTATTATTATTATTATTATTATTATTATTATTATTATTATTACTCACGTAAACACTCGCTTTTACGATAAATAGTTCCACGGCCGTTGGAGGACTAGGAAGTTAGTACTTCTTGAAAAAAATAAGTAGACAAGCGGATGTATATGCTATGAAAGGTGAAACAAGAGAAAACTGAATTATGTGTTTATTTTTACAGTACAGTCAGTATGTTTATGGTAAAGGCAAAAACAAAAGCAGTATGACTTCCATGATTATATTATGTTTATTTTTATACTAGAGCTAAACATAAGAAATCTGAGATACAATCTTTTATAAAGAATATATACTTGCGAATTCTAGTAGGCCTAGAACAAGTGGACAGCTTCAAATACTTGGAGTATACTATAAGCAATAACATGAGCTGCTGCCAAGAAGACAAAAGGAGAATAGCAATGGCCAAGAAAGCTTTGAATTGAAAAAGGAGCATCTTCTGCGGACCTCTGAAAAAAGAACTAAGAAAGAGCCTAGTGAAGTGCTTTGAATGGAATGTGGCATTGTATGAGGCAGAAACATGGATAATATTATGACGAAGTGAAGAGAAGCAAATAGAAGCATTGGAAATGTGGATATGGAGAAGAATGAAACGTGTGAAGTGGACAGACAAAATAAGAAACGAAGCTGTGGAAAGAGTGGGTGAAGAAAGAATGATGCTGAAACTGATCAGGAAGAGGAAAAGGAATTGGTTGAGTCACTGGCTGAGAAGAAACTCCTTACTGAAGGATGCACTGGAAGAAATGGTGAACGGAGAAGAGTTCGGGGCGGAAGAAGATATCAGATGATAGACGACATTAAGATATAAGATCATGGAGACAAAGAGGAAGGTAGAAAATAAGTTAAGATTGAAGAAAGCTGGGTTTACAATTAAAGATCTGCCCTTGGGCAGAACACTGTGAATGAATGAATCTTCTGAAGTATTATCGTATACTAATGCTTTAAATTTTGTTGAATATTTTATAAAAATAAGGATATGATAAAATATATTTCAACAAAAGTTGTTTTTTTTTTTGTGCGTAAAATTAGAATCTGATGAAAAGAGTTCAAGCTCCCGTTGAATAAACACCAAGTTGAATTTAAAATAACATTGATTACGGTACCTCTACTGTGGAGGACTAGTAACTGTGTCCGTGTGAGAGGGGTCTGCCGCAACCGCGGGGAAGAGGGTAGGTACTAAAGGTTCGGGATGGGGGTGGCTTTGCTATGACATTGACAGGCAACTACCAGTTCTGAATATATATTGCGAGAGTGCAGTCAACTTGAGTTTACAGTATTCTTTACATTGTTCAATTCAGAACTTCCTTATACAGTAATTACAGTAAATCTGTGCAATTCAGTGTAGTGCGTATATTTAGAATAGGATTAGTAGTGTAGTGTAGTGTAAAAATAGTATAGGATGTGTATAACTATAGTATAGAAATAATAGTGCGAGATTATAGAGCAGTGATATTAGCAAGAACGATAGTCTTAAACACTTTCGTTTAGTGTGGCTAATAGAAAGGCAAACACAACTATTCATAGTGTCATTGTTTTTCCTTCAAATGAAGAAACTTTCATTCAAAATTGTATTCTCGCAAATGCGTTGTTTTTGACCAGACAGCAAGTAAGCTAAAAAACACTCTATATTATTATGATTTCATGGCGGATAATTGTAGCCTCATTTCCGCTTTAGCATTTCATTTGTTTCGGTATTTTGTTCTGGTTGACGTAACTTACAGTATGCGCAGAAAATTAAATGATAAAAGTAATAAATAATAAATCATGATGTTGTTTCTTATTATTATTGATTTATGTTTTCGCTGAGTGCAAAATCAAATTTATAAACCGTTTAGGACTAGCGGAACCCCTAGGATTTGCCTGTGGAACCCTAGGATTCCGCGTTACATTCTTTGAGAAACGCTGCCTTACTGTAACCCACGTCTAATCCCGTAATCCTCTTGGCTCGATAATTGAGACGCTGAGTGCAATAACAGCTTAACTCAACTTAAGCTTAAGTTCTTATTCCGGCGATGACTTTTCATAATCTTCCATGTCTTTTCTATCGGCTGTAGAAGTTGTATTTCATTTCGTTGACCCTAAATGGCAGGAGAGTTGATTGTGCGAAGTGCTGTGCTAAATCAAAAGGTTCAAAATTCTCAATTCAAAAATATGTTACACTCATGTTTTATACAACAGGTTCTTCGGCAGTATCATGTACTTACAATACCGTCTTCCAGCCATTCACTTTTCAGAAAATAATATATCACCAAAGGAAGAGCTTAATCTGGCTTAGAATTATCAAAGAAAATTTATATTATTTCATTAATGAAATTCTTGAAACCCTGAAAATGCCTGTTCTCTTCAAAATAGAGTATTTTGGATTCTGAACCAGTGCTGGATGAAAATCATCCTGAAAGTGAAATCCGTGAACATGAATAAGAATATTTGACACTATAGTAGAGGAGTTTTCATCTGTAGCATAGTTTCAGAACTGATTTTCTTAACACATCTTCTACTCTTCATCTTTCACGGTCTCTGCAGCTCATCTCTGGAATTCTCTACCACAACATGTCAGAGACTGTCGGACATTGTCTAATTTCAAAAATAAATTAAAATTGCACTTTTTCAATTCAGATTCTTTTCAGATCCTTTTCTCTGCGATAGTTTTGTAAAAATATAGGCTATATATTTCTTTCCTTCCTTCCTTCCCCCTTTTTGTTCTCTTTATCAGTCGATGAATTTATTATCATAGCCTTTTTATTGTGAATTTTATTTAATATTCGTATTTTTTTTCTTTTTTATTATTATTTTATTACATTCCATTTTGTTATATTCTACCTTACGTTTTCCATATTAACCATTTGTACTAAATGAGTTGCTTTTACTATATTCCAATATGTTTTACTGTCGTTTTTCTAGTTTTGTATAATATTCATGTTGTTTAGTGTCGATTTTATTATGCTATTATTATTATTATTATTATTATTATTATTATTATTATTATTATTATTATTATTATTTTGTAATATGTTAGTATTCTGTTCTTTAACTTTTTGTTAAATTTTAACTGCTTGTATACTTCGTGACCTGGTGGAGTGTAAGAGAAGGCCCTGTGGCCTTAACTCTGCCAGTATTATTATCATTATTGTTATTATTATTATTATTATTATTATTATTATTATTATTAGAAATTTAAAATTAATCTTATTTTATTTCTACAATATATTTCTATAAAAAGTGTAAGGGCTTACCTGCTAAAAATTCTCATTTTGTATTATTTTGATAAGCTGAAGCCTTAATGTACTATTATTTCTTATTATTCATTCAATAAATTACGTGTATGTTAGTGAAATAACACTTTTGTACAGGTTTTAATTCGTAAGTACTCTAATTTAAGAAGTCTCAGGCTTTCTATGCAGTAACGACTTAAGTTTTCCATACTTTATTTACAAATATTTAAAAATGGATTGTGTTTAAATTATAACAGATATTGGATTTGATTAATTTATATAGTCTAAAATATTATAAAAAATAAATGATACGAGTAGGCCTATATGTGCTACTAACATTTCTACGTTGTTGTGAAACTTCGATATAGTTTTTCTCAAAATATAGAGTTTCAACTTAAGCTGTTATTGCATCCAGCGCCTCAATTATTACCTCATTGTACTTCTGCAATTTTGAAATTATTAACTATATGGGAAGAATGAACAAACGTAGCCTCCCGTTATTGGCTTATTGATAGACAATCTGCTTAAGAACTCGATGAAATACTGGATGACAGAGAAAGCTCTGGAAAGACAGAGAGAAGCCTGAGATTTAGGCCTACAAACAGGACAATGTACTCAACATGCAAATGTCCATAACGGTGAAGAAAGAATTGTTGTTCAAGTCAAATATGAAATGGCATATCCGAGGTCTGGTGAATAGCTGTGACATGACACATTTCTCGAATTTCTTGGCATAAATTAACTGCTACTGAATATTGTCGTGTAGTGAGACCATAATTGCATTTCGTCTTGTGTTGTGACGCATACTGGCTCACGCAATATAATGGACGTTTGCGTGCCTTAGCGGTCCAGTTGAAGACAAACCAGTGCGTGGAATGTACTAGAGAACCATAACCAAGAGAGTTTGAGCTGCGCTTGGACTAATATCCTAAATGCAGCCACATGCCTCATACCAACAGCTGAGTGGAGGCGACGGTTGCAGATTTGGGCTACCTACATGAGCTATTTGTGTTGAGTAGAGACGAGGAATGTGTCAGCTTTCAACATGGAGACCCGCGTACTGATACTTCCTCTCAATGTCGTAGATTCGGCAAAGATGCGAGCGGGTGTGCGAAATTTTTATTCCTCACTTCGAGAAAAACAACGCCAGATCATCTGTCCCTTCAAAATATTCTTAGTTTTAGTCTATAGATTAACAAATTGTTCCAGTCTTGAAATCATGAAATTCTAAATTTATTATTAAAACTAAAATCCGTAGAAAAAAACAATTAAAAGAGAGCACAATTTTCCAAACAAGTTGTCGTTTTGAAAAGATATTTCCCTTCTCTCTGCTATTAGATACGCCCTCGCAGAGCTACGAGCCAAACCAAGAATGTGAATAAGATGCAAAAATAACGTAGAACGGTTTAGTTTGAGTATGAAGGGAGAAAGTTGCATCTTTGAAGTGAGTCTAAGAACATGATGTTATGTTTCCTGCACGATAAAACAAACAAAACTGTCTCAATAATAACATTCTGTCAAGAAAGATAAGGGTTCTAGTTGAATTAAATTTGTTTAATATTTCTATCAAAGTAAGAATATTAGAGTAGACTCTTGCCTTTGTTAGGTTGCACAGATGTCCCATATTTCCAGATCAATCCCTCTTGATTGAGTTTGATAATTTTCATTAGGTTTTTGTTTAATCAGAATACAGCACAGTATTAACAATGAGTGTTTTTACTCACGAACTGAGCTGTCCATACGGACGTATTCATTATGCAGTGTATATTAGAGTGTCTATAGCACATTAGCGTGCACTGTAGAGAATGAAGTTAAATTGAAAAATAATCATAATATGGATATTTAAACACATTTTTCAAAATGGTGGCGGTTCATTTCGATTAATGTATGTAATTCCAATTACCAGTTTCGTCCTTCGTACTAGTAGGCCTAACTCATGTTGAAATAATTCTGTACCTACTCTATAAAAGAGTACCTTACGTACTGTAAATTCAATCTTCACTTCTGCTCGATCCGAAAAGATAAAATTACTCAGACATTCTATCTACTGTCCGTCCAAGTGATTATGTCGCAGGATCGTAGAAAGGAGGGAGATCACGTGACAGTTAATTACTTAACGAGGCCTGTTATTTAAGTTATTTTAAACAGTTGTGTGGGTATAATATTACGTATATGTCCAATTCCTAACAGAAATTAATGTTCTCAGAAAAGAGCTAAGACAGCCCAGCCACTAGCCTTTACCGAGAGGCGAATAGAAGCTGGTGGGGAAAACCGGAATGCGACGTAGGCAAATGGACGACAGTACCTTTGCGAAAATGATGCAATATTGAAAGCTCTTGCGTCATTGGAAAACGCGAACATATTTTTGGAACGTACTGTGACGGTAAGGTTACTATGACTTGGATCTGTGTGGAAGACGGTTGAACTTCATTCGTAGAAGGGGTGGGAGTGAAGTACATTCAAAAACTCAGGTACAATAAAAATTGAAGTAAAAATAAAATGATCTCCCTATACTAACCTGCTTTAATATTAGGTCTACATCTACCACAAGTTTTATCGTATTGGGTTTTTCCTTTAAGGGGCATCATTTAAGTTTTACAAGTTGATATTTTTGTATCGTTAAATTTGTACATGTTACACAAGTTCGTTTTCTGTCTCAGAAATGAGTACTGTTCACATTTCAGGAGAAGATCCGAGCAAGGAATGTTTTTACCACACTCCAACCTCCGACAAGCAACCGGCCGGCCAATGACTGAGCCTTGTTTCTCTCGGCCGGCCAATGACACCACCTCCATCCACCTGCTTCTGCAGAGATGCTGAGTTACTAGCTTACTTCTCCTCTTACCCCGTTAGGACGATACACCCCTCGCAGGGATTCTCTCGTGAAATTTGTACAGTACCTGATTGTCAGCATATAAAATTCTATTCATAAAATTCACGCAATCCTTTTACCTCTTGAGACATATTGGTTATATTCAGGAAGAATTTCATTTTAATAAACATTAAGGATGCTTTCGACAAGCTACAGCTCTATCTCATTGTTTAATTTGTAATAAAGTATTTATTTCCGATTTTTTATTTGTTACCAATGGAGACAGATATACTATAATAAAAACTTCTTATAACATGTATTAATTGGTAGGGAAACTTACTTTTTTTTTTACATATCCCACAATTGTGAACGTCGTACGTTATCAAATATTTTCTATAGGACGAAGACTAGATGTGTCTGAACTTCTTGCACTTCTCTATATCTGTTTGAGGAAAAATAACTGTGTTATAATAAAGTATAGGACACGCGAAAATTAGGAACTACTTCCCCCCTTTTTTTGCTTTTGAGTGACCCTATTTAAATTGTTGAGAAAAAGTTTCTATTAATTTTTCAGGAAGTCTATTTTGTAATGTAACCTTATATTTTTGTCAGTGGAATAACATGTAGTGGTTTTCTGTTATATTCTTCACCACTAATATAAATTTATAAAGTTGTGCAAAATGATGGAACGATTGCACAGAAGATAGAGTTAACGTGATACTATACTTTCGCACCATAAATTCTATTCAGAAGTGGACATAATTTGAACTCTTGTCTTCCGCTTGTAAAACCGATTCGCTAGCTGTTTTGATAACAGTGCTCCTTGAAAAATAATATGATAATGACATTGATGGATAAAGAGGAGAGGAAACGAGGCTGTAGAGCGTGAAATCAATATCATTAACAAAGAATGAGGTGAGGTAGGTTCAGCCTTTAACGGGTGTGATTATGGACACCTCTGTTCCTTTTATTCGCTTTACTGTTAAAACGCATAGAAGGCGAGATAAATCAGCCTGGATGGGCAGTTTGGTTTCTGGGTATGAGCCTGGATCTCTTTTATCTTCGCCACCACTTTCATAATAGCCCTGGGGCCCAGTCAGCCTACTGTCCAGAGGATTGGAGCCCTATCGTGTGCTCTGTCTGGAGGGATAAGCCGGCCATTCATCTTCATGGAGTGCCCCTCGGCTGGTCTCCTTTTAACAGTAGATACAGATATGTTTTACTCACTTAAACGATAGCTACTTACCAAACTGTATTCTACAGAGCATATGAATAATGAGAGCAAGTAATAAATTCAGTTGTAATTACTTATTTAAAAATATTGCCGCATTTTAACATAATGATGTCGCAGTATTTCAGTGAGCTGATGGCTTCTAACTAGATTAAAATAAGTTCGAGCTTCGATAGAATCAATGTGATTTATGATCTAAAACCCTTAGCTACCACTCTATTTTGGTTCACACTAAATTTTCATTTCGTCGTTTTTCCATTCACAACATAGCCTAGGTCTCTGTGTGTCCTATAATGTTAATAATTATTTCATTACCGTAAAAATCGTCTGTAATCCATACTCAGTGAAACCAGGTATTCCCTAGACTTCGCGGGATCGGGCCAGGAAAAAAGCCCTCCATGATAAAATACAGTGCCATAAAAATGGTATATTTTTTCTTGTTGGCCTATATCAGCAACGGGGAACAGCCTCTCTCAGAGAGCTTAGCTTCTTCCGCTGCCTTAGTTGCTGCTGTATGTAGGTACGCATGCTGAATGCTCTGTTTACACACGAGTTCCCCGTCCCTGGCCTATGTGATTTACGAGTTTTATAACAATTAAGTTCTTTATCATGTTACCAAAGATTTTTGTGTTTGTTATTTACTAGACTACTTCAGTCATAACCAGGCTTAGAGACTTTAGACCCGATAGATGAAAACAGTGCGATTCCAAGTTGGATAGCTAGACTGTAGTGGGTGGGGGCAGTGATGGTAGCGACCTACCTGTCGTCCCATGTGCTTTATTTACTCAGTCATACTCATAAGGCAGGGAGAGGAGGTACTGTTCTGACAATAAAAACAGTCCCGTACACTTAGTTCACTTTATCAAAAGACAGGACAGAAGATAGCTAGTAGTCTAGTTTTGATCTGTACATGTGGTTATCTATGTGATTAGTCTAAGAATATATGCGATATTCTGTGACACATGCTAGCAGGAAAGAAGTCTACGGACACTGCTGGGGTAGCGAAGATAGATTTCAATGACTTATTGTTTTTTCTTTTTCCATTCATTACATCATCCACACCTGTGGAGTACCGGTTACCGCGTCTGGCCGCGAAACCAGGTGGCCCGGGTTCGATTCCCGGTCGGGGCAAGTTACCTGGTTGAGGTTTTTTCCGGGCTTTTCCCCCTCAACCCAATATGAACAAATGCTTGATAACTTTCGGTGCTGGACCCCGGACTCATTTCACTGGCATTATCATCTTCATCTCATTCACACGCTAAATCACGTAAGATGTTGATAAAGCGTCGTAAAATAACCTACTAAAATAAATCCATTACATCATGTGATGTAGAGCGGAGCTTCTCCCAATATAAACTTTGTCTTGCCGACTACCGAAGAAAGTTTAGTTTTGAGACCTTCAGAAAGTGTGTTGTAGTAGGCTACATTGTAACAGTACCATGTATTGTACTTCATAAGTTGTGTAAGCTGTGCAGAATTATTATGTGTGTTGAGTAAGTATTGCACTTGTGCTTATGACAGAAGCCGAAAGGAAATGCATATTAATTAATTTTGAAAATTTCGCATGATAGGTTTTTTATTTTAATCTATGTAAAGATTAATTTTTTGGTCCTATAGAATTTTTCTCCTCTAACAATAATTTTATTTTAATGTTTGATCAATTAGTTGCCTTTTTTTTGGAACGTCACTGTACAGTACCAGCAGACTGGACTGAACTTGGTTTCATGTACACATGTCTCTTCTTCTGCCGACTCCAACACAATGAAAAAGTTGCGTATAGTACGGACGTAGTAAACTTATTCTATCGGGTCCAAAATCTCGATGTCTGGTCATAACACAACGTACATGAACTAAATGATTTATTGCATAACAAAATAAGATGGACATTAATATTCATACAAAACCTTGTTATTCATAGTGTTATTCAAAAGTCGCGAAAGATTTCAAAGTTATCTTTGTTAAGAAGGAAGATTATAGGAAGATATTAAAACAGTTTTGTGGGACTTATTCAGATACAGCCAGTGCCAGCGTTTTTGGTACGTGCCCTTAAGTGAAAAGCCAGTCAGTGAGTACTTGTTTCCAGTGCAGCTAAGAACGTTACCACTCAAATACACCTCACGCCAGCAATCTGCCAATCACAGTTGTCAGTCTTATTGCCTACTGATTGCGTCAAGGGCAAGACACTCGCACTTTGCGTTCCTGGGATGTGTCCTTGGGTACTTGTCCAGTCAGTGGCATTTATGCTACTTCGGCTCAGAGTGGTACTACCTCCTAAACAGATGTGACGTCAGCAATCTGCCTATCACAGTTGTCAGCTTTCTTGTCCACAGACTGTGGCAAAGACAAGATACTCGCTCTCAAAGTTCCCATTACTTATTTCACGCGCCAGAAACGATGGCTTTGGTAATATAAATCAATTTCTGTGAACGCCACATTGTAAAGTACCTCATCTGCTTTTACCTAGCAGCTTGATTCACACTGGACTTTCCATAATTATGAATTTTGTCTTAAATTCCTGGACTTCTTGTAAAACCACCTCAGCATTCACATCATTATCAGCAGACTTTTGTCTACCATAAAGTTTTTTAACTATTACGGAATTTTTACGAGCTTCCGCAAAGACGACAAATTGGAGGGTCTATACATAAATCCTTTTAAAGTAACAGTGTTACTGTGAATGTAATAGAAATTGTCCCTTCACACTGAGAAGATTCCGAACTCTTTGTTAAGAGATTTTTGAGAAATGATGGTTTTATCAATAAAAGAATGGGGTTTATTTTCAGAGAAACTTCTGTTGCTATTGAAATTATTTATTATGTGTTTTAGACGGCAAACACATAATAAATAATTTCTATATCTTAGCTTATCGGAACCTATATAATATACCTGTAAAATTCTGTTGCTATTGTTTCACTATTGTTGCTATGAAAAGTTCACACCAAAAATAATGGTTTTTACTTTTTCCTGTACAAATCCTAATTGGCCTTATTTAGTATTCTTCTAGCATGTCTAAGTACGGAGATGCTGCGACAGTAGACTCAATGAAAAAGAAAGGTCAAATTATCATACCCGGCGTAAGACCACACCATAGGGCTGTCTTGAATATGCTTTATGACTATACGATGATTTTGACAGCCTCATATTCGAAGATTGTACCGATTACTTTTCCAGATAAATGAAAAGTTGCTTCGTCAGGAAACATGATATGAGTAATAAATATTGGTTTTGTTAATGCGCTCTGAACTCTTGATTGCAAATACTTGTCGCTGAGGTTTGTCAGTTGTCTTATTTCTTAAAGAATTTGTATCTTATGGGGGTAATAATTATGTTGTGTCATTTCCGTATCGACAACCAACAATCACCAGTGCCATCCAAGTATCAATGACGGAAATATTTTAATAGAACTACTTAAAGAAAACAATAAAAAAAATTCCCGTGTGTTTTTGTCTTCCTTTCATAACCAGACGAACTTACGGAAGTTCTAGGGTGCCATTTTGTATATTACTATATAGGTCTGTTTATTTCACGATGTATTTCAACGAACCGGCCATGATTTACGCAACAATTCTTCTAACTTTGATGATGCACAAAAGTCACGATTATAGGTTCGAATCCCTACTGTAACATAGATGTTTTATTCATAGTTCACATGAAATATGATCGAAGAGCTACAATGATGTGTCGATTCCACTTCAGAGAATTCTTCGTGGCAGCGGTAACGAGTTGAAAAGCTCGGAAACTCTGCCAAGTGTATGAAATTCCTCGACTGATAGAAGAATTTCAACAACATTCTCTCTCCCTTTCTTTCTCTCTCTATTATACGGTAGTTTAATTAATAGCTTTTATCGAAAAGGGAAAAAAATCCAGCTTTTATATTCGATTGTTTGAAAATAATGACTTCGACTTGAAGCGTGACTTGTTTTCATAAATATGTACCATCCTGTAATAGACATTACTACATGCCACTAATAATATTACGTCATAAGAATTGCATTTTTTTTATTAGGAAAGGAGATCTCGAGACAAACGCCCGTTAGTTTAATTACCTCCATGTACTACAGGGTTAACACGATTCGAATGGTAATTGCAAAGATTAATGTTCAGACACGGTAACACTTCCAATTACATGTATTTTTACTCACGTCAGCCATGTTCAAAAGATTATTCTCACTATAATCAATTTTCACACAGATTGACGAATGATAGTGGTAGTGAGCAAATATGCAGTTTTTTTTTTTAACCTATAAAATAGTTTTCATCTTATTCCTTCTACATATTGGACACGGGACCGTCAGGTCATTGACTGAGCCTTATTTTTCCCAGCCGGCCAATGACACCACCCCTGTCCACCTGCTCCTTCAAGAACGCTGAGTTACTGGCTTACCCTCTCCTCTTACCCTGCAAAGATCGTACTCCCCTCGCAGGGATCCTCTCGTGATATTTGGATAGTAGATCATGTTTAGGTGGAGAAATAAAGCACTATGTACGCTGCATCTATGGCTCTAGTAATAGCGGGCTGGTCTTCTATCCATGCTGTCCAGGTTCGATCCGCTGTGGTGAAAGAAGTACTGGGTGTTCAGTTCAAAGTGTGTCATGGCTCGCTGTATGCCGTCATGTGGCTAGCCGATGAGCCTAGAGAATTCAATCTTCCTACACTTCCGCAGAGGTGTATAACCTATGAGGCAGAGAAGTTGCCTAGCAAGTACGGCGTTCATTCTGAAGAGTACGTACCGATACGTACGGTAACGCCGGTAGTGGCAGAAATGTGAACTGTTTGGAAATACGTACTGTCGCGATATGGGGAGAGGGTTAAGATGATTACTTACGTATTTGTTGACATTAACGTCGACGGTCAACATGGACACGGAGCATTTTATTTGTGTTGTGGAATGTTACCGTACGCAACCAATGATAACAAATACCCTGCGTACGACTTGCCGCGCAAAACACAGTTCAAAAGAGGTTATGGCAGCACACAGACCGTACAGACCGCCATCTGTTGCTACGACGTTCAAGTTATACCGTACACGTTCTCAAGTTCAGATTGAAGAACGCCTGAAATAATAGGCAACTTCTCTAACATATAAGCTGAAACTCGCTTCAAATCGGTGACCCAACAACAGTGACGTCATGTCACACTTTGAAATGAACAGCCAGTAGACGTTGCATAAGGATTTTCTCTCATCTATCATCTGCAATAGTAAAAATAGGCTGGGATGAAGCCTTGGGGTATTACGTGCGGGTTTCCGATGCTGATGGTTCGGGCCCTGAGGGTTTATCAGGCTACTCATGTGCAGATGGAACATGGCTCTATCAAGGGCTGAGTTAGGATGGGCCACCTATCACCGTCAAATTCATGAATGCCACCTAGACCATTTGTCGAATTTGAACAATCATCGCATGTATAAGGCACATAAAGAGCCAAAGCGTGCCTAAGTGAAAGGACCTATTCCGGGTCCAGCCCCCTTAAAGCCAAGCCAAACATCAATATGTTGGAGTTTGTACGTCCTTGACTATTTAACACTGTGAACAGATTATAGTTTATATAGTTCCTTACTTTCTATAAACAATAATGACCTTGAAAAAAGGTGTTTTATATACCTGCCTTCTTTATTCTGGTGTCCACACCTGTGGAGTAACGGTTAGCGCTTCTGGCCGCGAAACCAGGTGGCCTGGATTCGATTCCCGATCAGGGCAAGTTACCTAGTTGAGGTTTTTTCCGGGGTTTTCCCTCAACTCAATATGAGCAAATGCTGGGTAACTTTCGGTGCTGCACCCCGGACTCATTTCACCCGCATTATCACCTTCATCTCATTCAGACGTTAAATAATCTAAGATGTTGATAAAGCGTCGTAAAATAACCTACTGAAATAAAAATAAAATTTATTCTGGAGCGAAGTTCTTTTATGTGCTGTAAGTCTACTGCACGGGTATCCTAACTTCAGTTCCATCCCAAACGGAGCAATATTTGGACGGATTTACGCAATAAGAGCCAACCGCCAAAAACCTGTTTTCGAGATATTGGCCATTGAAATAAATCTGTTTTTTATAAAACATTTTATGCAAGAAGTATTGTAATATTCATACTGTTACAAAAAAAAATAGCACGAATAATACTAAAAAAAAGACTAACCGATTTTAATAACAGACTAGCAGTTGAATTAATATTGCAAAGCAAAATAAATAAATTTTATGCAATAAACGAATTTTGCTTATAAATAGCAGCAAAATGCAGATATCGCATTCTCGATTTCTCCGAGTTAAATAATCCAGGCAACAACAGATTTGTGCAAATATCTCAATTTTTTTTTCAAATTGTCGGTTGGTCTATTGTTGCGTAACTTCGTTAATTTAAGATTCTTAGATCCCTTGGAAATCCCTTTCCCCTGAACGGGTTCATATCTTTCATTCATCTTCTACTCATATGGCGGAACTTATGAAACACACTATATATTAAAATCCGATCATCAGTTCTAGTGCAGTGAGTGAGTTGTCAGTGAAATGAGTGTAGTGCTGAAAGGTACTTATGCACATATATGAACATATCATACTCGTGGGTTTTAGTTCGAATTTAGGGTTAGAATACAAATTAGATTTACTTTAAATGTTATTTTAAGTGATCGTGTTGCATTTAATTTAGGATGCTCCCTGTTATTATTATTATTATTATTATTATTATTATTATTATTAGTAGTAGTAGTAGTAGTAGTAGTAGTAGTAGTAGCTATTATTATTATTAATTTATTATAAATTGTATTTTTATTAATTGTCATTATTGAATGTAATTAGTTACCACCGGGTATATACCCATTTGCAGTGTGAATAAATATATACATAGAATATTAATTTTTATTAAAATACTATAACTCTTTCATGTCTTTCAAATCGGTATCAAGTGCAGTGATTTTCTCATTTAGGCGTACATATTCAAGTAGGTATCATCTTACTCTTACTCTTTCTCTACAAACTACAGTTTTAAAACAGTATCTTACACCGTCTCCGAAATAACCGCTGTAACATCTTGTATTGAAATGTTAGCTTGTACGAACATAACTTCCAACGAATTCAGCTGCAAAGTAATCTGTGCAATAGATAAATCATACTGACGATAAATCGTGGGATGAAATGTGGAGTACTCCACTTGTTGTCAGAATGCCTAACAAGATGAACAAACAGCCATTATCACCACGAATGTTTGTTGAAGCAAGATCCCCCACCTGTTCATCTTTTGTACCTAATAACTCAGCTGCAGGGGCTCACGTTGCAGAGTCATTGGCCTGCCTGTAAACACATTCTATTTATTATTGTATGTGAGTTTGTATAAAATATTTGTAAGTTTTATTCTACTCTGAAAGTTTCATTGCTTTTCATCGTCGTGTCATTCAGAATTTGCCAAGTAAACATGGAGAAAGAGTAGTACGGTATTATAAATTATAGCTTAGAAATACCGTAACATTAAGAGATAAAATTGAATTATAAGACTTGGTGAAACTAAAAAACTGATAATGCAATAGATGAAATAAAAGCACTTCCCGCAGGCAAACCGTCTAATTAACCGCGGGGTAAAAAATATCTGTGGAACAATAAAACGAACATTAAATAAAAAGGTGGCAAAAGAAACACATTCAATTTTATAAAACGTTAACGCTCTACGGTTCAGAATCCTGCATATTGAAGATTTAAGTGAAATAAACGTTGCAGTAAAGGCATTTTTACGCTCAGTTGATGAGTGCAAAGTAACGCAATGTTGTAAATGCGGAAAACAGCCAGAACCTCTTTAAGAAATAAAGTAAACGCATAGTAACGAAACTGAAGAAATTCATCTAACAAAACAATTGAAGGACGTACAGTACGATTATTTAGTCCTGACACTCCCCGGCGATGTGCGCCTGGGTCAGGCGAGTCCATTTAGTTTCGCTAAGGGGTGTTTGGGTTAGTCTCTCGCTTGCCGTCGGAGCGATCGGATGTCATGCGTGCGGTAGAGCGGTATGTTTCTAGTACAATTAAGCTGTACTGCATTCCTTTACCGACCGCTCGCCCTTATTTCTACTCCTGAGCTCTTCGCACTAATCCTATTACTTCCCCTTTTTCGCGTCGCTGAGCTCTCAGGACTAAATAATCGGTCTGTAGCTACCACAGAATAAACTCTCCAACCAGAACCAAAAACAAGATACAACTTTACAAACGTAGGAAGAGATGATTTTTTTTCGAAAAAAAAAAAAAAAAAAAAGCTAATTTACGAACAAGTAAAACAATGTAGCCTATATTTTAAAATACACTTTTTTTTTACAGAAAAAATTTAATATCACTGCTGTGCGAGTTGTGATGTCACCACAAGCAAATTGACCAGCAAATACGAAATTCTTAAAACATGGAGAAAAAACATATTTAGCTGGTTACAGCGTTGTTCTGGGCGGATATTCAATTATAGGCCTATAACAATGTGTAAAATATCCACTACGGAATAAGATAAATTACATAGACTATTTCGTTTATATGACGTCATTCCATTTTCGGCCAATGAAATGTCATGAAATTTTGAATTCAAACCAATCACAGACATACATTGCGATAATTTCTGCAGCTCGATTTATCACTATCAATTTATCGCATGGTCGTTAGAGCAAGGTTTATAATCAAACATATGTTCTGGATTTAATACGAGTACCTGAATTTTTAAACCTGTATTTCGCTTTTCTCAATTAGCATTACTGAATAACATTCAATTTGTTTATTGCAGTTATTCATCTATTTCGACTTCATAATGTCTGAATAGATTAAGTATTCATAAATATACCATTATTAACATTTTGTGAGCGAATTTTACGGATATATTATTTATATTTTTATTTTATTCACGAAATAGTCCTAATAAATTCTCTCGAGTCTGAGATTTCCCAAATAAATCAACTGGTTTCACTCGTGGATTTATCGGCAAATTTCATTACTATAGATAAATGGTCTTTGTTTACTCTTCAATTTACAAATATTATGTTTGTGTTGTCTATCTTAAAGGTACTGAGTTATTGGCATTTTACGATGTTACGCGCCAGTTTGACGTGGATTTTGTATCTTAGCTCAGTTTCGCAGATAAAGATTATTAATCGTTTAAAAGAAAACGAGGAAGAGAAAGCACAGGAGTGGGAGGAGAAAAAGACAGGGAGAGTAGGGATATGTAATTTTTAACGACAGTAATAGCACAGTCTAGTATATACAGTCACGAAGCTTGAGTTGTGAGGGTGCTAGGATCAATAGACTGTGCAGGTATTATTTCGCATTGTCTATAATGAGGCGATATTAGCGATCCTAGTGGTTAGCAACTATATATGGATGCATATTTACTACGCATTGAGCTTCGTGACTGTATATACTAGACTATGGTATAGTATAATCAAGATAACACAAATGATTACGTTAAAAACGACCTGTAAATTGCACTACAATGTATTGACAGTATGAAATTACATTTAAAATGAAAAGGGAGATCTTTCGCTGGTTTTATAAACAATGAATTAGCTGAAGGTATCCGTTATGGCTACACAGTGCATAACATGCTGCTGCGTTGTCCTCTTTTGCATTATTTCTCACTTATGAAATTCAAAACATATCCCGGCAGTTCTGCATATTCAGTGTTTAAATGTTTTGGCGTGAGAATGGAATTCGCGTGACTGGCTTTACATGACGATATCACTGCGTGGATATGATGTGTTATTTTATTTTCTTCCTCCTCTAGTCACCTTCCACTCTAAAAAGGCACATAAATCACACAAATACATTATAGCAGTCTGACTCAATTAAATACCGTTCCCCTACAGTAAACAATTCTTGCAGGAGGCGGAAAATGTTCCCTTTCGCTGCGTGACGCAGGTTTATACTGCTGCTAATAGTTGCTGCGACTACATTGAGCGTGCTCACTTCGATACTGCGTGTTTTAATAAAAGTCCACATTGATTAGACCATAAGAGAGACGAGCCGCTCTTTAAAAACACAGTACAGAAAGCACAAATGTAAATTTCACTATTTTGTTATACGAAGATAATTCTTTAACCATACAGCCAATTAGCCTATCTGTCTGTCTGTCCAGCGAATAGGAATTATATAGAAGGGACACTGAGCGAATTTTCCTGTTTAGTTTCTCTGTGCATCCACAAACGATTAGGGAAAACACGGGAATTTTACTGGAAGCAAGTAAAGAGATAGGTTTGGAAGTAAATCCCGAAAAGACAAAGTATATGATTATGTCTCGTGACCAGAATATTGTACGAAATGGAAATATAAAAATTGGAAATTTATCTTTTGAAGAGGTGGAGAAATTCAAATATCTTGGAGCAACAGTAACAAATATAAATGATACTCGGGAGGAAATTAAACACAGAATAAATATGAGAAATGCCTGTTATTATTCGGTTGAGGAGCTATTATCATCCAGTCTGCTGTCAAAAAGTCTGAAAGTTAGAATTTATAAAACAGTTATATTACCGGTTGTTCTTTATGGTTGTGAAACTTGACTCTCACTTTGAGAGAGGAACATAGGTTAAGGGTGTTTGAGAATAAGGTGCTTAGGAAAATATTTGTGGCTAAGAGGGATCAAGTTACAGGAGAATGGAGAAAGTTACACAACAGAGAACTGCACGCATTGTATTCCTCACCTGACATAATTAGGAACATTAAATCCAGACGTTTGAAATGGGCAGGGCATGTAGCACGTATGGGAGAATCCAGAAATACATATAGAGTGTTAGTTGGGAGGCCGGAGGGAAAAAGACTTTTAGGGAGGCCGAGACATAGATGGGAAGATAATATTAAAATGGATTTGAGGGAGATGGGATATGATGATAGAGAATGGATTAATCTTGCTCAGGATAGGGATCAATGGCGGGCTTATGTGAGGGCGGCAATGAACCTCCGGGTTCCTTAAAAGCCAGTAAGTAAGTAAGTAAGTTTCTGTGTGCGTCGGCGTTTAGTTTTTTTTTTATTGGGTTTTTTATTGAGTGGAAGAGAAGGCCTTACGGCCTTAACTCTGCCAGCTAAAATAAATCATTATTATTATTATTATTATTATTATTATTATTATTATTATTATTATTATTTTACGACGCTGTATCAACATCTAGGTTATTTAGCGTCTGAATGAAATGAAGGTGATAATGCCGGTGAAATGAGTCCGGGGTCCAGCACCGAAAGTTATCCAGCATGTTTAGTTCTACTTTCAAGCGCTAGAGGTTATGTAATCGAGCACACGCTAAGATAATAATTAAATGAGCCGTTCAGAGCAAAAGTGTTGTACGTCAAAATTGGGTAATGAGGTTTAAAGTAAAAATTCTGTAAAATACAGGGCAAAGTAGCAATTAATATGTCCTTCTTGCTATCCACTGACTACTAGTAGTTTAAATTAATTGAATATTCATTGCTAGTTTGCGCTGTATTTTACAGAATGCTTACTTTAACCCTCATTACCCATTCTTGACTTACACCACTTCTGCTCTGAACGGCTCAAATATAAGTTGAGACACAGGATTCAACATCGCCTATCTTATTGCATGATCAAGTAACGCTTTGCTTCAAATAAATTCAAGTTAACAGATTTTCCTCATTTCTCAGTGATAAACTAGCTGTAATAATAATTTGTATGTTTTATATGATACAAATTATATTATGAAATAATACAGTATATTATAAAAATATGTATCAAATTGTATACAATGTATAGGCATATGGTTTTACTTCTCATAGGAGTTTTGTTTTTCCATTTTCAACGCTATCAAATCGTTACATATTTAATTGTTGATGGGGTCAACGTCTCAACTCTCATTATAAAGGAACTCAAGAGTCTAGACATTACAGTTAATGACGGATTTATTATTTCATTGATCCAATTTATTTTATTTGAGTACATAATGTACCTAGATGTATTATTTATATGTCTGTTATATTCCGCTGTGTCGACTGGTAGCTGGTGTGATGTCAGCGTCAACTCTAGGGAAAAAGCAAAATCTCACGCTCAAGCTAGTTTCAAGGTCATTGAAATCAGTCCTGTTACATCAAAGGTACCGACGCGAAGTGTCCATACTTGTAATTCCCTATACGCTGGTCTGTCTCCCTGCCCGCAACCTGTCTGTCTGCCTATCTGTGTGTCTGTCTATCCATCCCTCCATCCATCCATCTGGCTCTGTCTGTATATCTGTGTATTTATTCATCTATCCAAACATGCGTCCTAAATTTTCTGTCGTTTCCTGACTTAATCTGAAAGGACACGGGCCATATGATTATTGTGCAATGCCAGATCTCCATAAAGAACATCACATTGAGAAGAATTTATTCGTTTTGCGAGATTCGAACCCACAATGTTATCCTTTAAACGAAGCCGTTGCATAAGTCGCAGATCACCATGTTAGCCTCTTGCTTCGTGGTTTACGGGTTCAAACCCGGCTTAGAGAGATGGATTCTTAAATGGTGATAAAATATTTCGATGTATCTCCGTGAGGGAAGTAAAACTGTGGTTCCCGTGACATGGACGCTACGTAAAAGAATGTTGCCTCTCATAGAAGGTTGAAATTTTTTCCGGGGTTTTCCCTCAACTGAATATGAGCAAATGGTGGGTAACTATCGGTGCTAGGCCCCGGACTCATTTCATAGGCATTATCACCTTCAACTCATTCAGACGCTAAATAACCTACGATGTTGATAAAGCGTCGTAAAATAAGCAACTAAAATAAAAAAATTACTACTACTACTACACTAACTACTACTACTATTTATTTATTTACTTACTTATTTATTTATATTTTTATTTATTTATTTATTTATTTATTTATTTATTTATTTATTTATTTATTTATTTATTTATTTATTTATTCTGGTGTAGTTAAGGCCATCCGGCCTTCTCTTCCACACCACCAGAAATACAAATACAATAATAGAAATAAAAAGAAAAATCACACTATAAACAAAGTAAAGCCACACAAAAATTCACACAGGTTTCAGTAACACAAACTTTAGATGAGTGATTAAGTATAATAATTAATTATATCCTAACTATTTAACTAACATAAACAAGAAACTTGCAATTTTAATCTAGAGTAAAAAACACAAATCAACATTTCTAGCAATACCTAAAAAGCATTAATTAAGACAAATATTTCAAATTTAATTTTGAATTGTGATAAAGTCCGGCAGTCCCTGACGTCATTAGGTAACGAAAGTCGAATAGCCGAAAAATGTATTTATAATAAAATACTACTACTACTACTACTACTACTACTACTACTACTACTACTACCACTACTACTACCACTACTACTACTACTACTACTACTACTACTACTACTACTACTACTACTACTACTACTACTACTACTACTACTACTACTACTACTACTACTACTAACTACTATTATACCGCAGCCAAATTGATTATCATATTTTATATCATAAAATCGCCTTATACTAAAATATGTCTATGTCTCAAATATCATAAAAATGTAATGAAATTTAAAGAAAGTGTTAAAATGTTCTGAAACAGAAATAGCATGGAAAATAAATTAAGTAAATAAATAAACGAATATAAATAAGTAAATTAATAAGTAAGGAAGTAAATAAATAATTAAGTAAAAAAAAGTTAATAAGTAATGTTAAAGAGAGACGTTTGTAGATAACGGCTTCTCACCAATCTGTTCTGAGTTTTCCCGGTTAGATCTTGTAAGATTTTTAGTGGACAACGTGTTTGGGAGGCAGATTTTCACAAGGTGCTTCGGTTTCACTAGCAGTTACGTCTTTCCCATTTAATCTGCATTTTATTATAACCATATTATCATCTCAATGTCTCACAAAAGTCATTAGAGCAAAAAAGAAAATAAATAAATAATTTATTTAAAAATGTAACACTTCTCAAAGAGATATAATGAATAGAATAGAGTCCACTGTACACAGTAAATATTAAGCACCTAGTAGTTAGAGCCATATATGGCATTTAGAATTAATATGTTGACCAAAAATAATTACAGAAAAAATAATTGTACCTACAGTTGTGCTCAAACCTTCTGACGTTTTGCAAGGGCCAGTAATATGCGAGTGTGACGTCACAAGTACACTTTCTGTCTCTGTCTTTCAGCGGCAGTAGTTTTAAAACTGTGAAGCGCGACCCTTTACCTGAGATTGGTTTGATAGGGAATTACAGACACTTGAATAGACGAATCTTTAGCGGAACTATTGAAGCGTCCAGTTTTTTGGAGGTTACTTCCGTTTTACATTCTGCTTTGCCATCATCATATCATGACTTAACTCATTATAATTTATTCTTAACACCTCCAGAGAGTAACTGAAAACTACTGCAAGTGGCCTACGAAAATCTCTGAAATTTATATTGTTTTCTGAGCCTTGAGGTATGGTAGGCCTACAGAGGTTATGAAACATTTATCATTACAGCAGTTCTCATATACAGCCTGGGTATGAAAATAGTGAAAATGTGTTCGGAAGACATAAGAAATCGCACGTTATGAATATTGAAAATATTTTCAAAATAACTTTGTCATACTTTTTGTTTCCTATTAAAAATATCGCACGTAGATGTGGTTGCCATATATGCAATGGGCATGCAGATCACGAACGCTTGTAAGAGGAAAATAGTATGATCTAAGAAACCACATGATGTTTTAGAGAAATAAATTTCGAATGTCTATAACTGGAGTCTGCTGTGATTAAGCTTTAACAGCTTAACTTCTCGTATAAAATGAATGAATGAATGAATGGGGACGAAGAAAGAATGAATGATGTTTAAAATGGCAAGCAGGGTAAGCATCCCATGCCTCCATTGGTTCCTCGACAAGCAGTTCGCTAACTTTAGATCGAGGTACCCAGCTATAAGCCGTTTGCCCTCTCATCTAACAGTAGTGTATTTCCCCTGTGAATGATTTTATGAACATGTAAACGCTATCAGTTGAATTGTGAATGAAATGAATGAAGTGAAGTGAGCACCATGCCTCGCAGATGTTAATGAGAGGTGGAGAGTCCAGTGCTCTGGTCAGTTCTGTCCTAGTCACGTTTTTGTAGTGGCGCTAGGGAAACTCGTAACCTGTTACCAACAAAGTGGTGGGCTACTCGTTTCCGTAGAAGCCGTCTGGCTGCCTGGTTGGCTGTGGCAAGTGTCGTGTGTCGTTTCGTAGGGTTTGTGTCAGTAGTAAGTAAGGAAATAGTGAATGTCACTATTTCGTCCTGTAGTCTGTTTAGTTGCCGGTCAATGTAGGATTCTATTTTCTGCATAGCAGAACGTAGAACCCCCTCGACCAGCTGTTCCGTGGTTGTTTTGTCTGTCTGTGGATCGTCTGTAGTGGTTGTCGTAGTCTTAGCTGCATCCGCATAAGACAATTCGGGTTTGGGAAGTGTTGGTTTGAAGACGGACTGTGATGGTTTGGGTATAGGTTTCGGTATTGGTTTGTGGGTGTCTATGGGGACATGCGTGGGATCGGTGGAGGTTATGAGATTAGTCCTTGGATATTTTGGACAGCGAGCTTGGCCCGTATAATGGGTGTCGCTGTTGCACGTGGCGCAATACCTAATCTGGGATCATGTCTTTAAAGTTGCCAGTTAAGTGATTGTCTGCTTGTCCAAAATTCCCTACAAAAAGTTAATCCTTCATCTGCTGCTATCACAAAAGAACTAGGGAAGTCTTATTGTCTGTGTTGTTACAGTATTAATGTGTACCCCCAGGAGAAAGTGGCACATTAAATTACCCAACAATGGGCAGTCCGTAACGACTACATAGCGTGCACGAAATTCTGTGCGGTTTAGCGATTTTTCATTTATAAAGGATAACAGACGATCTGGAATTAACAATGAATGATGCTACCTCGTTTATTTAGCTTTATAAACCTCCCCCAGGAATGAAGCGTAACAGTTTAGATCCCTCCACACAAGTTTCGAGTGCGGCAGCTTGGATGAAATACCCACTCGACAAATGAGATTTTATTTAGTTACCAAAGCGACCCAAGGCTTCCTGCCATGTCCAGAAACCTGATACGTCACCACCACGTATGGTGTTCGAAGCTGAAAATGAATATTCATCTTCAAATCCACTACAAAACCACGATTCATTATTTCAGACTGGCTTCAAAAGACGACATTGCTTTCCATTGTGAATAGTGACTCATATACTCGTACACTGCCGATTGGTAGACGAATTTATGTGCATTTCTTTTCTTAAAATCGTATGTCTATATAGACCAGCGTTTTTCAACCTTTTTCAACATGTGGCACATTAAGGTGCATCTACACGGTTCAATTTTCCATGCGTTCACGCATGCAGTCTGGGGAGAATATTGAAAGAATCAAGGTGAAAACGAACGTTCAATTAAGTTGCATTCAGATTTTGTGTCTACACTGTGCGCCGTGTTGAACGTCATCTTCGCTGCGTATACTAATAATAAATCTGTAACCGAAATTTATTTGGCAATTTTCGCTTTTCCAAAAATAATTGGTGCCAACATGTATAATTAATCATCCTGAAACGAAAAAATCGCTTTTTTTACATTTTTGTTTGTATGTCTGTCTGTCTCTCTGGATGTGTGTTACCTTTTCACGCTATAATGGCTGAACCGATTTATTTATTTTTTTTATTTTATTATTTTTTTTTTTTTGCAATTCATTTTTTAGTTTTCAGAGAAGTCTGTATTGTATCTTAAAAGTATTGGCATTTATAAGACAACCATATTAATTTGAAAAACATTGAAGACAAATTACGAGACACAAACCATGATGCACACGTTCTGAATGGTTGAAATATGTGCATTATTGGGAAACTGAAATATGAATATAATAAATATAATTAAATACTGTAATTTGCAACTCTTCACATTCATAACACATATTTACCTTAGTTTTATATTTTATTATTTTTTATCCCTTTTATATCATGTTACTTCATTATCTCATGTGTGAAGACTTGCAAACATATACGAGGCGTGTTTTTAAAGTAAGTTCCAAAAGGGTGTAGAAAGTAAACGGGAAAATATTTACAAACCATTTTTGTAGCATTGTATTCCCCACACTTCAATTACTTCTCACCATAATCTCCACCATTATTGAGGCATTTATCGAGTCGTGGCACAAGTCTTTCTATCCCCTCATTGTAGAATTCACCCGCCTGCGAACCACTCCGCAACATTTGTAGAAAATTCAAGGAAAGCGAAGAAATTGTGAACCTCCTGTTCTCATGAATTTTTTCATCGACAGCACGCACCAAATCGTCATTGATCAAAGATGGCCGACCGGTATGCTGCTCGTCATGCACAGAGATGCGGCCCTCGTTGAACTTTCTAACCCATCTCCTGACCATTCCATCACTAATGGCATCATCACCATACACCTCACAAAGTTGATGATGAATGTCAGCTGGTTTGATGTTTCTCGCATTCAAAAAACGGATAACAGACCGCATCTCACAGTCGGTGGGGTGCTCGATCACTTTAATCATTTCAACTGATCACAACTAACCACACACACGGACTGAAGCTCTGAAACTGCATGCACAGCTTGCTTGAGGACTGAAGAAGAAAACACGTATGCGCAAAATAACGATTGCAGCGATGCGACAGCTATAATTGAAAATGGAACTTACTTTAAGAACACGCCTCATATATTTTGTAACCTACACGTGTATTTTAATTAATTGACAATAAGGGCAGTCATACAAGAATGTCAATGTGTATCACAACCATGTTGGTTTTTAATATGTTTTATTCTGCATGCCACTAAATATGTTTTGTATTTGTAGAGATTATGTAGAGATTACTGATACTGCTGAAATGTACATCGTATCTGGTGATGTTGGCAAAGGTTTAAGACCTTCAACATATGCTGTGAAGTCAGTGACTGAAATAAATACTTTTAAGATGAACCGATTTATATGAAACTTGAAATATAAATTAAATTCGTTCTAACTTAGATTTTAGGCTATATGGCATTTAAAATGCGTTATTTAAAATGGGGTTATAAGGGGGTCTGAATTAAATAAATCGAGATATCTCCCGTATTGATTTTCATGAAAAATGTTACATAACAAAAGTTTCTTTAAAAATGATTTCCAGTAAGTTTTATTCTATGCAACATTTTGATAGTACTGATATATAATGAGATAAATGAGTTTTAAAATAACAATGCATCTTATTTTCGCCACTTAATGGGATGTAATGAAACGAAAACAAATGACTTCGTCTATAAGAGGCCTTGGACAACAACAAACGGAAGCTATTCATTTAACATGTTTCTGTGTTTGTATGAAGTAATCTCAGAAGCTAATTAACTGATTTGTGTAATTATTATTTCACCATTGCAAAGTGTAGTTTCTCTAGATGCACATAATGCTATAATGTTATTACTGTAACTTCTGAGTGAATCGAGAACGGGTAAGATTAAAATAGATTCTTATGCACAGAAACCTTGATAGGCTATTCTGTATATTATTCGTTTTCTATATTTCTTGAAATAATGTTTATGTAGGCCTACCACATTTATTTTCATCTCAGAGAATTAACGAACAACGAGAGTGTATTGATTTAGTATGCAGTAATAGTACGTTAGCTTTGCATTCCATTATTATAACTATTCTCAATTGAATTGTGTTGAAATAGGTAAAATGAATAAACTATGCAATAAATGCATAAAGTTCAATTCTCTGCCATCATTTAAAGTTCAAGCATATGCTTATCATTTAATTGGAAATCTTCTTCCAGCTGAGAGTAAGAGCCTTCAGTTCTTTCAAGTATATTTCATTTCAGACTATGACCAATTGTCTATTAGGTCTAATATAGTAGAGTAAGGGAGGGTATTGTCGGATACCATTTTGATGTTTCAAAATAAAGGTAATTGAAAAAAGTTAGAACTGGAATTACTTTGTATTATAATAACCTCTTGGGGTTCCTGCAGATTGTACATAAGTATTAGGTAATTTACATAATATGTATTTGCTGTGTAACTTGCAAAGACAAAACAGAAATAATATCATCACTGACAGAATGGGAAGCTAATGTCGGATACATTAGACATTATTATGTAAGAGGTATGATAATGCATTTAAAATAATATATTGCATATAAGAAGCTATTACAATAGTGTTCTGCTTAGTCAACTGATATGCAAGCCTTTTAACATCATTTCTGGTTCATCCAAAATATTTTCTCTCCATCATTAACACATAGCCAACTAGTTTCTATTCAAGTGAAGCTGGGAGTATTGGTTTTCGTCCAAGTTTCGATTTAACGGCTTTGGTGGGCTCAGAATTGGACCGTACATAATCAAATAATCTTGATCGAGGTACATTGAATCTTTTGGAAGCAGCAGGATAGCCCATTCTTTTCTCCCGTACTGCGACAATGGCATTTACCAATATCTTCAGACTTCCATTTTTTTAGACTGAATCTCTTTTTTCTTTTACTTTAGACATCTAAAAATATCACAAGAAGAAACAATTTGTTACTTCATAATATTCGATTAATTAGAAAATTAATTGCTTACATTAATTAAAAATACCCATGAATAAAAATGTAGTGGTTTGTTATAGAAAACATATAAATGGGTTTAAGGCAGCTTTTATGTAGCGAGCAGCATTGAAAGACAGCCGACAATGCCCTCGGCTAGTATCCGACATTGCCCTCGGCTAGTATCCGACATTGCCCTCAGCTAGTATCCGACATTGGCCGACTCTTCACAAACAGTAAAACAAGCCAGCTGCATGAAACATGTTGTCGATAGCATTTCTGCAATTAGAGAATTAAGAAGCCTTATCTATGGTATATCAAACAGTGCATACCATGTTGTGTAAATATAACAATAACCTTGTAACGAATAAATCTCATTACTTACCCTCAAAAAGTTTTTCTTTTTTTGCAGACACGTTGAAAACACGCTATTCACACACAGTGAAGCACTCAACAGTAATGGCTATTCAAGCAGATGTTCGCCTACTTGTAGAGAACGTAATGCATTATTTTCACATCAGATTGCACCATTCGATGGAAAAGAAATATGTTATCCGAGATTATCCGACATTACCAGACCTATCCGACAATCCCCTCCCTTACTCTATCAGTTTTTTTACTTTTTATTAGGTTATTTTACGATGCTGTACCAACATCTTAGGTTATTTAGCATCTGAATGAAGATGATAATGCCGGTGAAATGAGTCCGGGTTCCAGCACCGATAGTTACCCAGCATTTGCTCATATTGGGTTGAGGGAAAACCCCGGAAAAAATATCAACCAGGTAACGTGCCCCGACCGGGATAGTATCAATCTTAAAAGTAGAGTTAACTGAACAACTCCAGGAAGTATTGCTTGATAATAACAGTTGAATTCATAGTTTTAAATACAACTTTCAAAATGACTCAGAAGCAAACGACTTACAACATACAAAAGCTATTATTCACTAAGTAATTACAAAACTGTATTTGGATTTGTCAATATTTAATTCTGAGAAGTGAAGCTAAGCGCACGGGTATGGCTATATTAAATGGCAATCCTACTTCATTCGCTATACTGTGGTTGAAAACACAATAGCACTCCTATTTGCGATAATCTTCAAACGTCACATTAAAAGGTCCACCATCACGAAACAAAACAATTTTCAGTTTATTCAAGGCCACCTAGAATATTCAGCTGCTCGCTACATGCTGCTGTTGAACGAAATACGCATAAGATACACACCGGCGGCGATGGGTAGCTTTCAATTGCCGCATGCGCTCTCATTTTTAGTGGAAAAAGCATTCACAATTGAATTCGTTTCGTTCACTCTTGTATGCATTGCTTGAATGCGTAAAAGTTGAAAGGAAAGTTGAACCGTGTAGATGCACCTTCAAGATGTAATTTAAAATCCCGCGGCACACTCATATAATCTAAACCAGTGGTTCCTAAAAGGAGGTAAGAAATTTGAGGGCTTTAGGAGGGAATATGTTAACTGAATGTTGACTTATGCCACGTTCGCTGAATGTTGACTCTTGTGGACTCACGTTTTACCACTCTTATCACTTTAGTTTTTCCAGTTTTTGCTACAACATTTATTATTTTCATTTTGTCGCGGCAGATCAGCGGTTCATTCGCGGCACACCGATTGAAAATGGCTGTTCTAGACAATGGCGAAGCAATGTTGTCAAGTCTTCGAAATTCTTAAAGAACTTCCAATTTTTTAAGGTATTTTCAAAAACCAGAGTTTTTTAAGAAATCTTCCTAAACGTCAATGATAAATGATAACTACAAATGGTGACTGTACTCCATGTTAGAAGAGACCATCTATTTGGAAAAGTTGTACTGTCACAGTGAAGTTCCCACAGATCATAAGATAAACGACAGACGCAGATCATTGATCCAACTATGAGATTACTCTCCCCTCAATTTTCTTCGTTCTTTTTGTTGACAGTATTAGTTACATGCAGATAAACAATTATTCTTTTCAATGTTAGCATTAATTTTCCTGTAGTATAA
The DNA here is from genome assembly GCF_040183065.1 of Periplaneta americana. Taxonomy (NCBI): domain Eukaryota; kingdom Metazoa; phylum Arthropoda; class Insecta; order Blattodea; family Blattidae; genus Periplaneta; species Periplaneta americana. The sequence continues at coordinate 58,067,969 of NC_091120.1, forward strand.
TCGTTTAATGAACCTTGTCACTGTACTCCTCCGCACCAAGATATTTATAAATATGTCCAATAATTTGTTTTCTTATAAGTTCAACGCGTCCAACTGGAGAGAGAAAACAGTCCTTGCCTTGACTGTCAATGTTCTGAGACCCTGATTCCCATGGACATCACATGAAAATTACATACAAGTTAAGCTTCTGATAATATGATAATTCAGAAATTAAAATAGTTGAGCTTCAAAGCAATCTGTCATATTCTCTTCAATAAATCTTGCAACAGTGGATGCCGTGCGGTTACATAATATTCGCCAACACATGCTTGCGATAAATATTGCGAACGTGAATCAATTCTTCCATTATTCTCAGTCTGTGGATTCGTGACATCTGCTTCCGATCAGTGTCCCATCCCTTTTTATTCCCTCCTTGAATGATAAGTTGCAAGTTATATTTTTATTGACATACGGTGACGCCACACTTTCTATCTTTAACTTACCACTATTTCGTCCCTGTCCTAGAGTGTGGGAGAGCCGGTACGCAGTTTATTCACTTGGCATATTTAATTTATTGCGTCTGTAAAGTGATAAGGGAAATATTATGAATTTTCAAGAAACTCGACAATTGTTTGAACGGACTAGAATTCGGCCTTATTGAAGACATCACTAAACTCCGATATTTTCATTTTATTTACAGTTTGTGAACACAATATATGCAATGGAAAAGTCAATAATATGTGCAATCAAAATTACAAAATAAAACCAGCAAGTCAACCGCTGCGGAGTAGTGACTGACAACCCACTCCCCTCCCGACGGATGAGGTGGCCTACACCTCAGACCGTTGGCCAGACGGGAGGGGTGGTGTACACCTCAGACCGTTTGAGGGGAGAATATGGGGGGCCGTTGGGATGGATTTAGAGGGATTTCGGGACTGGTCGTTAGTGTGTTAGGGGTTAGGTAGGTTCGGCGTAGGTAATGTCGTTGGGCTACAACTCATCCCAGGGGCGCACAATAGACCTCAGGTCGCGGTGCGTAGGGATGTTCCCCTCTCGGCCTCATAGAGAGAAAAAAAGTGCCTGATCGTGAAACGAACGGGCTCAGGTTCAAATCCTGGTTGGGACAAGTTACCTAGTTTTCCCTCAACCCACTAAGAGCAAATGCTGAATAACTTTCAGCTCTGGACCCTGGACTCGTTTCGCTGGCATTATCACTTTTATTTCAATCAGACGCTAGATAACCATAGGAGTTGATAAAGCGTCATAAAATAAACCAATTAAAAGCAGGAAATGAAATAATAGAGCAATAAAATCGTAACAAAAAACACTAAACAACCTTAGTATTAAAAATCTCATTCGTATAATAAAAAGGCTTGTTCATCAACCAATCAAAGATAAGTCTATTAAAACATCTCCTTTCTAAATGAAAGACATAAGGAGGAAATTTATTTGAAATTTTTAATGTAACTCATTGTTTTTGATAGTCTACATTGGTTAGGTCAAAAAGGTCACGGTTTCTGGCATCATGTAGATCAGGGATGGGCACCGGAAGCGAATTCGAACTCTAAACGGAGACGGTTAATATTCATCCGTAACAGCATCAACGCTGCGCGGTGTTTGGCGGGGAAGAAAGGGGTTGAAGAGAAATCCTAATGTGGCTCCACGTGAGAGAGTAGAATTCGCTCTTTGTGACCAGACCTGTTGTATATGCAGGCCTACATCACTCCTGTGTGGTAATAATATGTGGATTATCTTTAACAAAATTTAGATTGTAATAAATATACTGTGATGTTACGATCATAATATTTTCATACCCAAATAATGGATTGTAGTGTGCCTAAATTGATGAATTATTTACAATTCCAATTGCTTTTTTTTAATGTAAAGACCTTTTCTTTTGATTTATAAGGTGCCCGAAAGCTTCCACCTTAGCCTGAGACTTATTGTGCTTACTAATCCTGTTATGTAAAAGATATTTGTTGCCGAACGGCCGAGCTCTTGTACGAATACAGCATGATGCACCGTAAACGTTTTAGAGCTGTTTTTAGTGATTGATTAAATATTTTTATTTTACTTATTTCTGGTTTAACAATGTTTATAGCCGGTTTGGGGGCAAATTTTGAATATGACTTGAAGAAAATTATTGCTTTATCTACTTTAAGACAGTTAGGTTTAATAATGAGTATTTTATCTATGGGTTTTTCTGTTTTTAACGCGGACAAAATGAGGACGAAATCCAATGCCGAATGTTACCCAGCAATTCTGCTTCATTTGGTTGAGGGAAAGAGTCGGAAAAAACCCCAACTAAGTAAATTTCCCAACCAGGATTTGAACCCGGGCCACTCGTACCACAGTTAGACATGCTAACCGTCACAGCGGAGAACCACACAAAAACCTTACGAATATTAGTACTGTTACTCCAAAAACACTAGGCCATAGAAAACTATGCTATGAAAATAAGAAAATAAGGCAATTCTGTTGTACTTCTTTCCTACATAAATTTTTATATTATTATTATTATTATTATTATTATTATTATTATTATTATTATTATTATTATTATTATTATTTCGATCTCTGGGCAACACGTTTCCATACTAGTCCCACCCTCTCTCTGTCTCCCCTTACCCCTCCCTAAATAGAACGCTATGAAATTACAAAAAAGAAAGCATAATATATATTGAATTGGAGCTCATTTTTCCTTTTAAATCAGATAAAATCAGTGGCCGTGGCGTTGGTGGTTTAACACGGAAACCTCAGAAGACGTGTGAACAGTGATAACGTGTAAATTCCTGAAGGTATGTTGAACACGTGAATGCATGCCTTCATTCTCACCATTAAGATTCCTGAGTACAACTTCCGGCAACAATTGGCTGTCATTTTATCAGAGCTGTTGGTGCCGTCGACAATAGTTTGTACTTGATTTATGGTTCTAGACATATTTCTTGGTCATTAACTCAAGTACGGAGGAGATAATGTGACATTAACACTGGCCGTTATCGACAAATTTGACATAAGTTTTGCCTGACCTAGCCTACATTACTGAACGATAAGTTTGAAAACATACTCATGACGTCACATTGTAGTAGTGAATTCTGCTGATAACTGTGTTGCACATTTAGTCACTAAATTTGTATGAAATGTTCGTGATATACTGTAGCTCTACTCATTTCTAACAAGTAAGGTACAACTCTAATGCTGCTTGGAAATTAACGGCCGTGGATTCAAATATCACGACAGAGCAAAGGTGTTTATATATTTTAAAATGATGTTGTAGGTTATGTTAAGGGCACTACACACGCTCGGACGATCTGTCCGGTTGGCCTCAACAGTCCAATTAATGGAAGCGTCCACACATACAGGTCAACAATACGATTTTCTCAGTTGGGATTTAATTACCGTTCAGATCATGTCTGGAAAAATGAATTTCGATGTACTATAAATGGGGCAAATACACTTCACCTTCTCCTGCTCCTGAGTGTTTCTACATTATAAGTTTTTTTATTTCTTTTCGATGAATGCAATTTCAGGAAAATGAACGCTATCAAGGCCGGTGTGGTATTAATAGAACATACAGAGAAAACTTACTTTTATTTCCTGTGCGGTGATCAAAATATTTCCCCCTATGAAGTGAATTTTCTATAGTGATCTTATTCTGAATATTACTCGTAAATATCGTCTGGATTTCAACTTAAAAAAAAGTTAACCTTTAATATAAAGATAATACTTATATTAAAACATTTTACACTGTACCTGTTTTAGCTTTAGAATAATGCCAGAAATACTATACATTTGTTGTTGTCATAACGTTTGTTGCTATTGCTATTTTTATAATACGATTTTGTCATTGATGTGTGATTTATCTAGTACCTTAAATCCTAAGGTAAGATAGAAAACGTTATCGTGATACAGAACGATTATTTAGTCCTGACAGCTCAGCGACGCGAAAGGGGGGGGGGAAGTAATAGGAGTAGTGGGGAGAGTTCCGGAGTAGAGATAAGGGCGAGTGGTCGGTAAAGGAATGCAGTATAGCTTAATTGTACTAGAAACATACCACTACCGCATGCATGACATCCGATCGCTCCGACGGCAAGCGAGAGACTAACCCAAACATCCCTTGGCGAAACTAAAATGGACTCGCCTGACCGAGGCGCACATCGCCGGAGACTGTCAGGACTAAATAATCGTACTGTACCAGGAATTCGAAATACATTTATTCATTCATTCATAGTGTTCTGCCCAAGGGCAGGTCTTTCACTGCAAACCGAGCTTTCTCCAATCTTTCCTATTTTCTGACTTCCTCTTTGTCTCCTCATATGATCCATATATCTTAATGTCGTCTATCATCTCATATCTTCTTCTGCCCCGAACTCGTCTCCCGTTCACCATTCTTTCTAGTGCATCCTTCAGAAGGCAGTTTCTTCTCAATCAGTGACCCAGCCAATTCCTTTTCCTCTTTCTAATCAGTTTCAGCATCATTCTTTTTCTTCATCCACTCTTTCAACACAGTTTCGTTTCTTATTCTGTCTGTCCATTTCACACGTTCCATCCTTCTCCATATCCACATTTCAAATGCTAGTCTCTTTACTTCGTCGTAATGTCCATGTTTCTGCTCCATACAATACTACACTCCACACAAAGCACATCACTAATCTCTTCCTTAGTTCTTTCTCCAGAGGTCCGCAGAAGATGCTTCTTTTCTATTAAAAGCTTCCTTTATAAAATCTACACAGAAAGAGCGCACATCTTTTTCTTCTCCAAGGTTGCAGCGACGCAGACGCACTAGGAAAAGACCCACAAAAAAAAAAACAACAACAGTGTTACATGATGTAACATTTTCGATGGTGTTGAACAGTAACCTTGTATGTAAAAGAAATGAAAGCAATAAGATTTCACTTCATTCCCATTAAGGAAATTTCTCGAACTTTCTGCAGACACATCTTAAGTCAAGACATGGATACAAACTTCATAAAAAGAGATTGAAATATCCTCTTATGTCAGACATTTTGTTCCTTATCAAGATGTTAAGATGTTTCTTCGCTCTTCTGTAAAATTCAAGTTTTAGATTTACGAAAATAAGAGGTTGCTGTTCAACATCATCGATTTGCGATAATACTAAACACAAATTACATATTCATAAATCAAATATTTTCTTTTTATTTTATGAGCTATAATATTTTTAGAACTGAAAGAGTCCTAACACACTTACTCAGTATAGTTTTACTCTGCTCTTAAATAAAAATTAAGAGTATTTTACAAACGGCTCTGATAAGGGTCGTGCCTGCAGCATAATGACTGGTGGATTTTACACAAGGTGTCTTTATTCATAATTCACCCTTTCGACTTCATAATTATATAAGTAATTTATTCTAGCTTGTCTTTACAGTTTCAGTGGAAATTTTAACCCAGCAGGCAGCGACATTATAAATCACGTGGAAGCATTAATTTTATAATTACTTGTGATACGTTTGAAGTTTTCGCCATTTTCAATTAGACGAATAACTTGCAGTTTTTGTTGCATGTTGAAGACGTTCGCTTGACGGACATCTCTTACCGTCTGTGATGTATTCGGTGCCAGTGTCCGAACTGAACTGGCATCGTCATTGTTTACTAAGCCATCGTACTCTTACACCCATTTATAGAATTCGAGTCGTACAGTGGAAGCTCTTAAGTTCGACAGAAATCAAGTTCGACATCCTATAGTTCGACTGCTTATGTAGGAGAATTAGACACGCCCCTATACGGGCACTAAGAATGGCAATTGGTTCTGTGTCTTGTAGTGATACTTTTGTTAAAGGGAAACAGAATATTTTATTGATTAGGACATCCATATTTAATCACTGATTTTAAATTAATGAACTCTTCTTTTTCTATTTGAGAATTGTACCGTTTGTGAGACGGAACTGTCGAAACCCATAGTCGAGACGCTGTTATTCCCGGCGTGACATTCTCTTTGCTTACGTCTTAGGAAGTGAAGGCTCTATAAAGTCTAGGTAGGCAGTATCGTTCGCCATTGTTCTTTCGTTGCCTAGCTATCAGACGAGGAATCTATTTGCCACACCTTTAAACATTATTATGTCGTAGCTGCTATGATAATAAATCAAACGCACTGTAATTCAGCAAATAATTGAGAGGCAAATAACGTCCTCGTGTGCTTTCTGGGAACGCCAACGAAAGAGCCAAAATAACGAGCGATTATATTAAGTATTTATCGAGCCTTAGGAAATGCATAACGTCATCATCAGCGAATCACAAGACGCACACATTTAAATGTAGCCGACCTGCAACGTGATTTGCTGCCGGAAATAAGAGCGACGGGACTATAGAAGCGCATACAAAAGTTTGGGCGGGCAGGATGCAAGTAAAGTACTGTATTCGTTGATGGATAACCAATAAGAATTTATATTTATTTCATCTGCCACACCCACTACCCTTATTGGACAGAACTTTCAATTCTGTTCTGTCGAACTTAGGAGAGTCCACTGTACTGTACCATGTCAGGTGGCACAATTTTAAAATGGACATTATGTACTATTAAGTTATTTAGATTAAATAAATAACGATTTCACTGTGTTAACGTTTGAATTATACTGCTATTTTGCCTGATTGACTAGTTTAGATATTATTTCCATCTTTTCTGAATTCTGGAAAGAATGTATTCAAGAATGAAGAATTAAAATGGAAGTTAACAACAAAACAATCATAATACATAACTTTATAACAATGAACTTTAAAACCGATTATATTATTATTTATATAAATATTTAAAAAGCAAATAAAAATGTTTATGTCAATGAGAAATTCTTCTCTCTACATTTTTATCAATTTGAACACTGCAGTTAATGCATTATGTTTTGTAACGTTGAACACGAATTCAATTTAAAATAAACATTTTCTCGTAAGGCTTTTTTTTTACTCTATTTGTTAACAGTTACACTGCGTAAACTATTATATTTGCAAAGCGTTGTGCTCAGCCCTTTATATTCATTGGAGGTGAGAGCTGACGGACGTATCACACTCTGCTTCCGCTAAAACCCATTAGAACCAAAGGATCACCGCTGCTCGTATAATCCCATACTTTTATGCAGTCTGTCCAGTAGATTTTTAACATTGCACAAAATGTAAAACTGATTATAGGTGAAATTAACTCTGTTTCCATGTAATGCTGCGGGAGTAATATGATAATACTTTTCGTTCATGAATTGAAGAGCTTGCTTCCAAACTCCATCTAAGTCATTTTCTAATGATTATCAGGAGGAACAGAACAAACAAATTAATTATGTTTATGAACCCCTCTTTAAGTTAATTTTCCCAATATAATTTCAACATCACTGAAGGGAGTTATATAGAGATATTATAGTGAAGCAAATGTATTTAATCTTAGTAAGAGATATTAACACCAGTGCTTTCATGGAGGTCATACGGGGCCATACATTGTATGGAAACCTAGAATCTTCTAATGAACCGTAGGCCTATGGGGAAGAGAAAACTTTGTCTATATGGAGCCATACAGTGTATGGATGCCTAAGTTTTATACATGGAGATAATACACTATCTACCAAGAAGTAATTGGGCACTGTTTTTGCCCCTTTAGAACCTCGTGGTACCACCTCTTGTTGCTATAACAGCTGCCACCCTGTCAGACATGCTCTCCACTAGTTTGTGTAGGATATCTATTGGAATGCGTCGCCATTCCTCTTGCAACATGGCACTCAGTTGGACAATGGAAGTTGACCGCATCTCCCCAGACCTCAATCGCCAGTCCAATTCGTCCCAAAGGTGCTCAGTGGGATTGAGATCAGGACTCTGTGCAGGCCAGTCCAACCGGTGCACATTATTGTCTGCATACCACTGCGTAGTAGCCGCCGAAACATGGGGCCAACTTCCATTGTCCAACTGAGTGCCATGTTGCAAGAGGAATGGCGACGCATTCCAGTGCATATCCTACACAAACTAGTGGAGAGCATGCATGATAAGTTGGCTGCTGTTATAGCAACAAGAGGTGGTACCACGAGGTTCTAAAGGGGCAAAAACAGTGCCCAATAACTTTTTGGTAGATAGTGTATTTTTACATAGAGATCTGTACTGATCTTAGATCATCTCTTGCAGTTCCTAATATATTACCGTCTTTGATGTTCATAAACTTAAACGGTCCACCCCTACAGTGCTGGAATCCAGAAGTATGTATATATAAAAATTGTATTTTTCCAGAAGAGCTACACCAAAGGAGGCAGTTTTCGTTTGCTTCACTGGCTTTTGTGTGATATATATAGTGATAAACATATGATTTTAGTTTGCAGCTACAAACACTTTCAGCATAAAAATCGTTTGATGCTTACCTGTTTATTCTAATGCACTGTTGTAGGTTAACACTCCCCCACTACTTATTACTAATTACCAACATAACATGTGAGAGGTCCAGGACAAATTATTATGGAAATGGTCTATTTCCCTGGTATTGCGTCTTGAACCTCTAGTGTAATATTTGTAACAAGTTGAAGGGACTACAATATTGCATCTTGATTACACAGCTTTTAACACTATATCACTTCGGAAAACGTATTAGTATATTTCACATGTTAAATTTTATATTACCTTGTTAACATGTTTCGACCTGCTATTGGCCATCTTCAGATCTGGTTGTTGCTGGTCTTGGCGCCTTTTGTTTTTTTTTCCTGTGGGAGTGTGTTTGTTTAGTGTAATGTAGAGTCAAAGAGCTACAAATACTTTCAACATAAAAATGTTAACAAGGTAATATAAAATTTAACACGTGAAAGACATTAATGTGTTTTCCGATACAATATTGCATTAGAATATACCGTACGGGTATCAAACGATTTTTATGTTGATTGTGGCTGCAGACTAAAACTAATTGTTTATCACTATATACATTTAACAGAAGCCAGTGAAGCAATGAGAAATTGTACTTTCTTTGGTGTATAGTAGCTATTTATTTACTACTTCCTTGACATGAAAACATCCATCAAATGACTTTTGGAGGGATAGAGAGAGAGAGAGAGAGAGAGAGAGGAGAGTAAAATGTATTTCAAGAGAGTAAACAAGGGGAGAGGGTGTACGGCCAAGAAAAAAATTACCATGACAGCACTGATTAACACAATAACGAAATAAAATGATATAAAAAAAAAAGAATTGAGTGGAATTTAGAAGTAAGCTCTTCAATTTCATAACATTGACCGTGAAGTTTGATACCTCGTTTACTTGCGTTTGTTTGAAAGTGCAGAATTTGTTGTACTTTACTCTTGATCTGTAACAACAAACCTTTCGTTTTCGCACATTTTTGTGCAAAATATACACGAGAAGGTAATACCAGTCACCTATGTTGTTTGCGGGACATTTCAGCATTGTACAGTACAACAAATATTTATTCCATTAGGGTGAAATTAATTTATACCGAATGGATATAGGCCTATTCTAGCGCCGTGAAATAACGTCATAAATAAATCTTTAGGAAAATGTGTACTGGTTGATACGGCAAACATGCGTATCGGATTGAAGGCACTGCAGTTGCTCGGTTAAGTGGAGTTCACCGCAATAGCTAGCGCCACGAACGCAGCGGTGGCGTAAAAAACATACACGCTGGCATCAGTCAGCCTGAAAACAGCGGTGAAGAAGGAAGAATTCATTTTTTTTTCATTAAACGTATATTTAATTATTTCAACAATCCTCCGCGATAAAAATTATTGCTTCACTGTCAGGATTTACAAATTATCACATTTAGCGATCTTTCTCCAGTGTTGGTAACCTTGGATACCAGCGAGTTGTATGTCAAGACGTATGTCGTCACACGGTATGATTGCACCAGTAGCCGATACGCATGTTCGCTGTTTCAACCAGTAACATGGTGGCTTCATAAATGCGGTATGCCCCAAAACAAACAGTACTGCAATGATTGCTCGGTTACCGCTCATATTTTTATAGCAACCAAGTACTTATTTGTCAATTTTAGACAAAGTAGATTTAGTGCTGTAGTTATGGTTCTCAAAACAGAGGAAAGAGTTTTTATTGTTGAGTGTTATTTTCGGTCAAACGGATTTTGATGTGCTCCAGGAACAGTTTGAAGAACGCATAATTTCCCATGGAACACATTTTCCTTATCCAATGCATTCGTCTGATCTTACACCACCCTGTGCCTACGTATGGAGTTTGTTAAAGGAACCCATCTTTATGGACCGACAACAGTTTATTGTGCAGTTAAGAAAAAATACAATGGCTTTCTTTCAACTCTAGCAACCTCTATTTTCAAATATGTTAGAGAATCTACGTGAACATTATGAATGTTGTATAGAAAATAATGTAAAACATATTTAACATGCGTTTTATGTAAAAAAAAAAGGAGCCGGTGAACATGGAATTTTGTCTTGCAAAGATATTTTTATGTTCAAATTTATTAAAAGGCTTTACCTAACCTATGTTTGTGGAATATTAGTTACATAAAGGCACATTCGTTTCGGCACACTCTGTAGTTAATATCATCGTCCTTCACTTCCTCTCCATCGCACTACATTGCGTTTGAATTAATCTTTTAAAATGTTTTCTTTTCGTTCATTGATTTTCTCCGAACGTCGTCTGAAAGCCTGATGGCATGTACAGTATTTCAGAAACTTCACGATACTACGAATCCTCAAAGTGTAGTAATTTATAAAACTTATGTGAGTTCTAAGACTGAAGTTATTATTGTTGTTACCAAAATATTTATTGTGCTAGAAAAATCAGATATTCTGAACATTTTAATACTACAATAGATTTGGAACAATATTAAGTTTTAACCAGAGACAGGATTTTAATGTAGGGCCTGCTAAAAATTTGAAAAGACACCGAGCATACCTGAGTATATATGACGTAGGTCAGAACCGTTTTGAGGCCTTGTTCACAACATTGAAATATAAAAATGGACAGCTGGGTCACAAAGACTGGAAATGCATGTAATCCGTAATTCTACGCCAGCTGAAGCTGAAGCCGAGGTCAATTAAAGCGAATGTCGCTGATACGAAGTGCGCACCATTCATTACAATTGGCTACTACTTTCAAACGCATTGGCATTACTTATACCAGAGTGGGTCTATTTGTTTGCTCGTTTATAATTTTAGCTAGTTAGAATATTAACTTTCAGTAGACTACATAATTTTTTTTTTAATTTTATTGGGTTATTTTACGACGCTGTTTCAACATCTCAGGTTATTTAGCGTCTGAATGAAATGAAGGTGATAATGCTGGTGAAATGAGTCCGGGGTCCAGCACCGAAAGTTACCCAGCATTTGCTCGTATTGGGTTGAGGGAAAACCTCGGAAAAAACCTCAACCAGGCAACTTGCCCCAACCGGGATTCGAACCCGGGCCACCTGGTTTCGCGGCCAGACGCGCTGACCGTTACTCCACAGGTGTGGACTACATAAAAAAAATCCGGTCTCTAGATATAACTTCCAAATATCTGAAAGTGATCACAATCATTATCATCATCATTTACTTTAACTACTTTGCCTTTTGGTCTGTTCCTTCTTGACTCTGTTGCGAGGTCAATCGAGGCATATTTTCATAAACATTCCCATTTGAATTGCATTAGCGACTGTACTGCCATCTCGTATTCGTTTACAGCGGATGGTTGGCGATCCTGGCGGTTGTTCTCTTCAAAATTCTGCCGATTTTAACATAGCGATGATCTATCTGTTATATAGCAAACTAAACAAGAAAAAAACGTTGCGCGACTGCCTATGGGGAGCCTAGGCCTAACAGCCGACTACTGCTCTCACATCAACATGCCTCAGCAGAAGTGAACGATCATCCAATCAGTAAGGCTTGTGTAACTTCCAAAATTCATGACGATGTTGGGTGAACACCGGTCGCAAGCATTGGTTGGAATTCCATTAGTGATTTTCTCCTAAGGACTCGTAACATTCCGTAATGTTATTCAAAAGCTTGACGCCTTAAACCACGCAACTATGGCACGGGATGGTAAGAGGTTAGCAAGAAACAAAACTACAGTACTATCACAGTCTAGTATATACAGTCACGAAGCTTGAGTTGTGAGGGTGTTAGGAACAATAGACTGTGCCGGTACTATTTCGCGTTGTTTGTAATGAGGCGATATTAGCAATCCTAGTGCTTAGCAACTATCTATGGATGCATATTTACTACGTATTGAGCTTCGTGACTGTGTATACTAGACTGTGGTACTATTTAAGACGTCCCAGCGATGGCTGCGTGGTATAGACTGTCAGTCTGTCAAGCAGGAGGTCCAAATTCGAGTGCCGGATAGGCCTCAGTGTTATCATTGAAAAATTCGTAGTAACACTCGTGGCGGTCAAGGTCGCAATTGATTTCTTGGGCGATACTGCCGTTTCCCAATATATTCAGCATTGACCCATAACAGCCCCAAATTATTTTCTGAAATCTTTAACGTGTTTTTTTCATCATTTACTCTCTCTTGGCAAAGTACACAGAGATGATGCCTGAAGGTTAACATAACTAGTCAAAAGTTATTAAATTAACTAAACATTACGGGATTCACGAGCCATGCAAATAAGGGGAGACGAACTTGTGTGAATAGTTTTTTTTTTTAACTAATGACGGGTACTTGACTTTGAAGCCAGTTATGTAGAGCTGTAGATTAATTTAACAACATGGTGCGCCATAGGAGGCTGGTCTACGCTAGCCAGAAATGAAATGAGATGATGATGGAGATTAATTGTTGCGATGGCACAGGGGGACTGGAGCTTCCGGAGAAAACCCCTGTGTTACCTGGACTACGGGCTTGTCCAACACAAGTTATAAATCGGGGTACACCGGGGTTCGATCCCGGGTCCACAGGATTATAAGTCCAGCCCTGTAGCTATTGTACTCCAACCAGGATAAAGTCTCAGGGGAATGAGACGCAGCGGGGTAATGCTATGAATGAATGTTGATGTCCTAAGATATCATAAGGTCACACACACGTGGGTACACGCATCTCTATTGGCTAACTCTCAAAGCACAAACAATAACACTGATACACATATATTTATACTACCCTAGTTACAAAATTAGATCACGGTTAATTTCTTGGTCTTTTAATCCCTCCATACAGGAAATAACATATGCAAGAGAGCGCATGTTTTTTAAACTGACGTTATAACGGTAATATTACTGTTCTCCAACCAGGAGGTCAACCGTGAAAGGAATGTGCTTACTATTGCGTCATCTATTGGAGCGAAGTAGATAAGACCAGGAGATTAAGAGTGATCTAATTTTGTAACTAGGGTAGTATTAAATATGTGTGTATCTGTTATTGTTTGTGCTGTGAGAGTTAGCCAATAGAGATATGAGTACCCACGTGTGTGACCTTATGACATCTTAGGACATCAACATTCGTTTACAGCATCACCCCGCTGCCTCTCATTCCCCAGAGACTTTCTCGTGGTTGGAGTACTGTTCTCCAACCAGGAGATCAACCGTGAAAGGAATGTGCTTACTATTGCGTCATCTAATGGAGCGAAGTATATAGATAATATTACCGTTATAACGTCAGTTTAAAAAACATGCGCTCTCCTGCATATGTTATTTCCTGTGTGGAGGGATTAAAAGACCAGGAGATTAAGAGTTTTCTAATTTTGTAACTAGGGTAGTATTAAATATATGTGTATCAGTGTTATTGTTTTTGCTGTGAGAGTTAGCCAATAGAGATATGCGTACCCACGTGTGTGACCTTATGACATCAACATTCGTTCACATCACCCCGCTGCCTCTCATTCCCCAGAGACTTTCTCGTGGCTGGAGTACAGTACAGTACCTATCTACTTCACTCCAATAGATGACGCAATAGTAAGCACATTCCTTTCACGGTTAATCTCCTGGTTGGAGAACAGTACTACTGTAGAGTAGACAACCGTGGCGACTCGTGTGAATTGTCGAATCGGCATCTTTTTATTATTGTTAGTGAGTTAGTTCGTGGTGCAAGCAGCGGCGGTAACGTCAAAGAACCTGTGCTGATTCTGAAGACGCAGTATTTCGTGGAAAAATGTTGCGGTTTCTTGTCCTTTGTCGCTGTTTTATTATATGCTGTCTGTGTCTACTAATGAATGTTTTCAGTTAGACTGCAGCAGCGTCAGATTACTGGCACTTGAAACAAGACAAACATTGCCACGTGCTTACGAAAGCGCAGCGTACTGTACGCAATAAAGCCTACGCATAATGATGAATGCTTTTACTGTGTCGCTATCGAATAGTAAACAATTTTATCGCACTCCGCGCTATCGGATATCGGCGTTTGTGTCGGCACTGCTTTCGGAAAAATTACCACTCTAGCTCAAATTTCAACTGTTGTAGTTACAATAATCATCTGAAAATAAATAATTTTAATTTCTGCTTGAACCTGTAGTTTAATTTTGTTATACTAATAAGAAGCATTTCATAAGTAGTTTTACGCTTATATTAAATTGCTCTGTTTTCCACTTTGCATCTAGTGGTAAAGTAATCAACAGGTTCGATTTTCGTCGGGAGAGCGGAAATTGAACTTTCTCTCTCTTTCTCTCATTGGGACCGGGGAGAGTTTGTATACTTTGGTTTGTATTTGTCCTGTGTTGTATTTGCAAGCGATATCCTTGTGCCGAGCTGGTAAAATGGTCTATTCTGTATTTCAGATAACGATGGGTAGTAAAACAAAAGAGTGGAGTTCACCATCTCCTGCAGTATCTTACTAAGTAATGTATTATAGGCTTCTCTTATTTAGGGTGTAACTGAATTACTTTTTCAAAATTTAAGGGGATGTGGAGGTTGATGTGGTTACGATTTTTCACCAAGAGACCCTTGAGAATTGTAGTATCTAAAGCACTGTGAATGTTACTTTTCCTTAATTTGTGATGGCGAACTTTCTACGTATTCAGTAGGCTAAATAAAACATCAGACTAGTTTGAAGAACTTTATTGACTTTCAAATTTACAAATGTTCAAAGTGACGATCGCCAACTTCGTTACATAGTGTGCAACGACAAACCATGCTTTGTCTTACTCTCTGGAGGATTCCACGCTCCCCTCTTATGTCATCGAACGCTGCAAAGATGAACTCAGTATGCTGATTTACTGTTTCTACCGATGTTGCGTACACAATAGCCTTCACGTACCCCCATAGGAAAAAGTCAGGAGTAGTGAAGTCAGGGGTGCGCACAGGCCAAGGTCTGGGCATCTCCTTCCAATTACTCTCTGCCTGAAGATATCTGTGAGATATGCGCGGGCCAGGCGATCGAAGTGCAATGGAGCACCGCTGTTCTGGTAACCACATAGGTACTAGCGCGCAATTCCACCGAAACGTCACTTTGGACATTTATTGTAAATGTGAAAGCCAAAGCTCAGTGTTGAGTTCTGGCGTCCTGTCAGTCCACTTTGAAGTATGTGGATATAAAGGGAAAAATTTACCCGGTATCAGTTACAGTTCCTGGGTAGCTCAGTCGGTAGAGCGTTGGCGCGCTCAGCTAAAGGTATCGGGTTCGATACCCGGCCCTGGAAAAATTTTTCCCTTGAAATTACTCATTCATTGCTTAACAAACCAACAGATTGACAGTTCAACAGTCTCCTGGTCAAATGCGGGAATAATCGTGTTGTTATTGTCAATGCTCGCTACATGCTGTTTCTATTGGGTTGTACCATTTGTCAAAGTAAAGAAAATTAAGAATAGTAAAAGCCACCGACGTAGCTCAGTCAGCTAAGGCGCTTGCCTGTCGATCAGAAGTTGCGCTCGGGCGCGGGTTTGATTCCGGTTTGGGCTGATTGTCTGATTGGGTTTTTCCCGAGGTTTTCCTCAACCGTAAGGCAAATGTAAGGTAATCTATGGCGAATCTTCAGCCACATCTTGCCAAATATCTCGCTATCACCAATTCCATCAACGCTAATTAACCTCGTAGTAGATGCAGCGTCGTTAAATAACCGAGTAAATAATAAAGAATAGTAAAACAAAAAACCCTAGTCTGGTAATATTCTCAAAAATCATCAGGGAATGACTCAGTGATGCCATATCAATAATCACATATGATAGTCTTCAAAAAACTTTGACAGAAATTGGTTATCGATTAGACATCAGAGCAAGAAGAAGCGCGCATGTGGAAACTGTAACTCTCACCTTCTATTAATCTTACAAAACGAAAAGAATAAAAATAGTCTATGTTTATTGGTTTCAAAGTTATTGCAGTGTATTTTGTTACAATATTTTATATAAATGATGTATTTCCCTCCAAATGTAACGTTGTATTAACTGTCGTTTGACGGTTGTAATTTTGTCGTCACTTTTCTCGGTGTATACGACAGCGTAGACAACACAATATTTTTTTCTTGAGAAGTGAAAATTACGCAGAAACCATTACTTACAGGCTGTCTCTGCCATCAGAGTCAAATCACTTAACCTTTTATTGCTTGCATTTCGTACAATATAACTGTTTGTGCAGCTATTGTTTGATTTACACATAATCATGCGTGTGACTTTTTTGTCTCTACTTCTCTGTCATATAATCACAGTAGTTGTTTGACCATGACAATCTGGATACGACAGTTTTTTTTTTCGTAGAAAAAGCAGTGAGTCACAACTGAAACAAAAAGATAATGTTTGTCTCAACTTAATGTACTTTAAACTGTCTGTGTTTGCTCAGCTTCTGAAGTCTATCAGAAGCATCGCGACTGTAAAGTCCATTATATTAATTTAGAAACACGTCTTGAACTGAACCTCCATCAATTGAGGTTAAGTAGACTAATTCCATTGTTTACAAAGCTATACATTATAGTGGTTTTTTTTTTTTGGTAAGGCTATACTTGCCTTTTTGTAAACCTATTATTAAACAATGACTATAGCTCTCGCTAGTATCTTTTAAATTACATAAATGAGTTGTCTGTAAGTAACGGAATAGAGACAGCTTATGTACAAAAAGAAGTTCCTACTCTCTTGAACAAAAAATGAGAGGTGTCAAAGAACGCCCTTAAGCTTGCTGTATCGAGGAGCATGCGATCCAAGCAAAGACTGGCAGCCCTAGGTTCAACGTACCAGTGTAACCGACTAAATTATTCTGATTCCAAGAACTGAAAAGATATGTTTATTTATTTTTTCTTACAAAACTGAACATATAGTTGAATCTTGAATTATTCTAGTTCATGCGCTGGGATTCAAATTCCAATTACTCTGAAATAAAATTTTTGTGTAGCCTACAAGAAACAGCGAAATTAGGGAAGAGATGTAGGGTGGAAGAAACATAATAAACGCACACTTAATAATAATAATAATAATAATAATAATAATAATAATAATAGTTTTATTTTCCCTGGCAGAGTTAAGGCCTTCAGGCCTTCTCTTCCACTCAACCAGGATCAAATCACATACAGAAAAATACATACCGAAATATTAACTTAAAATAATAATAAGCATAATTAAGTAAAAAAGAGAGGTTGAATACATATACACAAATAGTATTAACTCTAAAATAACAATAATAAAAAATATATAATAATAAAAAAGAGACTGAATATATAATCACAAACAGAATAATACATTCTAGTATACAAGTATTAACTTAAAAAAAATAATTAATACATATGAATATAATCTCACAACTACAGGAATAGTTAATTAATACATATGAATATAATCTCACAACTACAGGAATAGTAGAATTAGTATGATCAGCACAGCACGTGTTACATTGAGACAACGACAATTATCTAGATATTAGTGTTAATGGAAAAATAAAGTAATGACTGTGTAAAATAATAATAATAATAATAATAATAATAATAATAATAATAATAATAATAGTTTTATTTTCCCTGGCAGAGTTAAGGCCTTCAGGCCTTCTCTTCCACTCAACCAGGATCAAATCACATACAGAAAAATACATACCGAAATATTAACTTAAAAATAATAATAAGCATAATTAAGTAAAAAAGAGAGGTTGAATACATATACACAAATAGTATTAACTCTAAAATAACAATAATAAAAAATATATAATAATAAAAAAGAGACTGAATATATAATCACAAACAGAATGATACATTCTAGTATACAAGTATTAACTTAAAAAAATAATTAATACATATGAATATAATCTCACAACTACAGGAATAGTAGAATTAGTATGATCAGCACAGCACGTGTTACATTGAGACAATGACAATTATCTAGATATTAGTGTTAATGGAAAAATAAAGTAATGACTGTGTAAAATAATAATAATAATAATAATAATAATAATAATAATAATAATAATAATAATAGTAATAATAATAATAATAATAATAATAATAGTAATAATAATAATAATAATAAATAAAAAAAATTATACCTAAAAAACTAGTTCTGTGCATTTAAAATATTTCTAAACAACCTAATTTTAAATAACAGAGGACTAAGACTGCCCCTGATTTCCACACTTAGGACAACCATAATAGTTCATTGTGCTACAATTGAATTGAATTTCGACATAGGTGAGAATTGACACAGAGATTTTGTCTTCGAACCGCTCAGTCAGAGTTATAATTCTTTAAAGTATAGGTAGGACGAAGTGTAGTAAAGCAGGGTTTGGGGGGGGGGGGATTAACATGGTGAAAGCGGCGTTGACGGCTTCTCAACAGAAGGGCCTGGCTGTAGCGTCGCGGTTAAGGGGTTAGGTACAGCTTACAGCTTTAATATTCAACATTTGTTTCCTCCTGTACTGTATCTTATACAATAAGGAAAATTAGTATGTGTAAAACACTGTCCTTTCGTTATATGAAAAAAAAAACATTTTTACGATTAAAAAAAAAATATTATTTTTTTTTTTTTTTTTCCAAAATGTTCACTGTGCTGTGATGAAGCGTTTCCCACGTAACTCAAAAACTATCCAACATTCTGCGATGAAATTTTTTGTGTGTAATTATGAATGTCATATCTACAATATGATGCAAGATCACTTCTCTACTTTTGATATATTGGCTAATAAAAAATAAATTCATTTAAAAATGGTCAAATATCAGTATTTTCTTCTAACACAAAATAAAAACAATATTATTTATTAGGCAATGTATTTGAAAGAGCATGATATTGCAAACATGAGTTTCAACAATAAAATAAAAAGAGAGAACTTGAAAAAGTTAACAAGTTTATGAGTTATAAGGGAAACGTTTCATCACTGCACAGTGAACTACCACCATTATGAATTTTGAAAAAAAAAAATATATATATATATATATATATATATATATATATATATATATATATATATATATACTAGCCGTACCCGTGCGCTCCGCTGCACCCGTTAGAAATAAATATAAAATAATTACATAATTAAAATAGGACATTTGATCCAGGGAACATTCGTGTTTAATAGAAGGATAAATCGTTTAATATGTTACTTAATTTAAATTGCATCCAAATAATTAAAATGCGATCATTTTGGTCCACAGACACTCATTTGGTGCAATGACAATTCCTTTAACATGTTTCTTAATTTTTATTACATGCAACCATAGTTTAATGAAGATTGACATCATTTAGATTTAATGTGAATATTTTATTTTACTTGTTATAGGTTTGCATTGAATTATGGTAATAACTTAATTTTAACCCTTGTTTTCTACGTATTCAGTAAATGGCGCTTGGCCCACTATGGTTCTGAACCCTTCAAATAACTTAAATTATGTTATATAATATTACATATTATATTATATTATATCAGAAGTTACTGTAATAACATTATAGCATTATGTCCATCTAGAGAAACTACTCTTTCCAATGGTGAAATAATAATTAATTATACAAATCGGTTAATTTAGCTTCCGATATTACTTCATACAAACACAAAAACATTCTCTGTAGGCTATCTTTCATAGCTTTCGATTGTTGCTGTCCAAGGCCCCTTATAGACGAAGTCATTTGTTTTTTAATTCATCACACGGCCTTAGATGGCAGTTATTTCAATTTTAAAACTCATTTATCTCATTAAATATCAGTCCTATCAAAATTTTTAAGGAATAAAACTTATCGCAAATTATTGTTAAAGAAACTTTTGTTATGTAACATTTTTCACAAAAATCAATAATAAGCGAGATATTTCGATTTATTTAATTCAGGCCCCTTATAACCCCCCTTTTAAATAATGTATTTTGAATGCCATATAGCCTAAAATCTAAGTTACAACGAACTTAATTTATATTCCAATTTTCATCGAAATCCGTTCAGCCATTATCGCGTGAAAAGGTAACAAACGTACAGACAGACATACAAACAAAAATTTCAAAAAAGCGATTTTCGGTTTCAGGGTGGTTAATTATATATGTTAGGACCAATTATTTTTGGAAAATCGAAAATTACCAGAAAAATTTTGGCTACAGATTTATTATTAGTATAGATATATATATACAAATAATTTATTGTAAATCGTAAAAATATTTTTTTTCATTTAGCAGGACAATGTTTTACACATACTAATTTTCATTATTGTACAAGATTCAGTAATGGAGGAAAAAAATGTTGAATATTTCCAAAACTTGTACTGCTGTAAGCTGTACCTAATCCCTTAAGGTGCTCCCTACAGCGCAAACATTGCCATCCCTACTTCCTCCACCTCCTGTCCGCGACTCTGTTTTCATTCTGTTTAGTCAGTCGTTACCTGCAGAATGTAAACATTCAATAGCGAGTAGTTTACAGAATTTTGAAAATGGCACTGTCTACAGTACCAACATACAGCTTCAGTGAGGAATGGGGATATAGTTATTTTTTTCTTGAAGGAGATAATAAAGCTAATTGCCTATTATGTTCCGTTCAATTTCGTTGTATACATTAGAATATAAGATGTCATTTCAGTGCTGAACATGGTAAAGATTACGTGAAAAAACAAGCTTACAGGTACGCAATTACGCAAAATTGTTGTTGTGTTGCTTATTTTATGGAATATGTTTTTATTTAAGATTTTTAAATTTCATAAATGACAAAATGGTTAAACGATTTGTTGCTAACATTTTCATAAAAACATTAGGGAAAAGTGGTCGAGATTTATATACTAGTTATTTTCAATAGAAAAATGTATTTTAACATGAAAAATATTGCATTTCGTATAATTGCAATGTCTGTGAGCTTACATATCATTGCTGTGAACTGCATTTTTTTAAATGAATCACTGTAGCCTAAATGAGCTGCACGCGCGAGGTTAAATGATTGTCATCTTGTCTTTGCTCTGCGTCTATGTACTAACACAATCCAGCCGAATATTGAAACATCAGTGCAAACAAGAGACGTCTGCGATCAGTTAATCACTAAATAGGCTGGATGACTGTTCAATAGTTTGTGTGTGGACTTATCAATCTTATCGTAATTTATGTTTAGAGTGGTGATTATTTTTACAATATGAGTTTATGTACTACCCGCTACTGAAGCAAGTTTTTGATTGAGAACGATGCATGGATATCAATTGTGTCTAAAACTTTTGGAGTGAGACTGACGTCAGCCTGACGTGGACAGTAGACTAATTGTGAGAGTTGTTTTTTTCTGTATCAGTTAATTTCTTCTCGTTATTTTATATGTAACTTTAAAGTAATCGTTGTTACTGAATATAGGGGAAACTCGGCTAATTGCGCAGTACGGTTAATTCCGCAGTAGTGCACATATGATTTTACTGCGGCTTTACAATAACGCAAGTTTTGAGAGGCTGTTAAATGGAGGCATGTCCTCTGCAGTACTATAGAAAAAAAATCAAGGATATTGCTCGACACCTCTGTCGGCAATACAGTGAAACATCGAAAGTTGGCTGTTTTTAGTGTTTTGCTACACAACTGTGAAGAAAGTGAGCATTTTTACATGTAAATTGTTCCTTTTATGTTACTTTCATAATGTATTTCATAATTATTTACTACTGAGGAATTAGCCAAGTCCCATTGCGGATTTATCCGCAGTGTAGCGGAATTACCCGAGTTCTTTTTCAACTGTTATGTACAACTAAATATATTTGCATTTTAATATCTCTCTTTATCTCATTTGGTAATGAAAGGTTTCGTCCATGTCTACATACCTTGATAATATTTTTCAATAAACATTTTGATAAAAAATTTGATAGATTTACTTCTTAATAATGCGGAATTGTTGTTTTATCGTTCAGTTAATATATTTTAAATAAGTGAACATGATCTTAAGTAACAAGATGTTACCATGATTTTAAACTTTAAAATTCTTAAATTTGTCTTTATACCGTTCTTGCAGGGAAATATTTGTTTCTTTACATTGCTCGATCATCTGCGACATATACCTTCACGTTGGTGCCATATACTTTTATTTTACTGCCAGTCTTGTCTCTTAACGACCATGAGCGGACGTTTTTAAACGTAATACTCTGTAATATTTAAAAGTGGAGCGCTTTCAGAGTTATACGCCAGAAAATTCTAACTATCTCTCCTCATAGCACCAGATTTCTTAGTGGCCAACATACTGCGAATATCTTTCTTGCTCCGTCCTGTGCTGGAAGACAATAATTTCAAGCAACATTTGGGAGAAATGCGGGACTTGCATTTCCAGAATACCCAAGATTACTCTGATAACTGTTTTCTTTATTATGCATGTATAATCCAAGAGCAATATTTCCACCAAACATTACGACAATTTTCATTAATTCATTTTTTTTTCCCAAGCCAGGTCTTTCACTTCAAACCCAGCATTCTCCAATCTTTACTATTTTCTGCCTTCCTCTTTTGTCTCCGCATGTTACCATATGTCTTAATGTCGTCTATCATCTGACAGTATATTTTTCTGCCCCGAAATCTTTGTCGTCATAATAAACCTAGAACAAGTATCGTGTTTATTTTGCTCAGGTTATCATTTAACCTATGTACAAGAAAAGGATATTTCTACAATACTGAATTGTTTTTTTTTATTTATGCATGTACTGAGAATGCTATGTCAAATAATAAACTACCGCTTTTTATCTTTGGGCCGTAGCGTTGGCTGAAACGATAGAGTGACACCGTAAGGGGACACTAGGCCTAATTATGATATAAATAATAATAATACTTACAACTTACTTACAAATTGCTTCTAACGAACCCACAGGATCATTGCCACCCTCATATAAGCCCGCCATCGGCCCTATCCTGTGCAAGATTAATCCAGTCTCTATCATCATATCCCACCTCCTTCAAATCCATTTTAATATTATCTTCCCATCTACGTCTCGGCCTCCCCAAAGATCTTTTTCCCTCCGGACTCCCGACTAACACTCTATATACATTTCTGGATTCGCCCATACGTGCTACATGTCCTGCCCATCTCAAACGTCTGGATTTAATGTTCCTAATTATGTCAGGTGAAGAAAACAATGCGTCCAGTTCTGTGTTGTGTAACTTTCTCCATTCTCCTGTAACTTCATCCCTCTTAACCCCAAGTCTTTTCCTAAGAACCTTATTCTCAAACACTCTTAATCTCAAAGTGAGAGTCCAAGTTTCACAACCATACAGAACAACCGGTAATATAAATGCTTTATAAATTCTAACTTTCAGATTTTTTTGACAGCAGACTAGATGACAAGAACTTCTCAACCGAATAATAACAGGCATTTCTCATATTTATTCTGCGTTCAATTTCCTCCCGAGCATCATTTATATTTGTTACTGTTGCTGCAAGATATTTTAATTTTGCACCTCTTCAAAGGATAAATCTCCAATTTTTACGTTTTCATTTCGTACAATATTCTGGTCACGAGACATAATCATATACACTGGTCAAAAAAAGTTAAGCATAATTAGGCATATAACTGTTTTTATTAATTAAAATAAAATAGATAAATTATAATTGGGTTTCTTGGTTCCACAGAATAAACTTAAAAGTAGAAATACACTATTTGTTAACAATGGACTCAATATGAAATGAAAAAGTTGCATTGTTTGGAAACAACGGAAAAGATAAGGGAAGTTGAAATTCGTACATCATCAAAGAAAAGGAGATGGTGCTTTCAGTACCCTGTTTAATAACTTGTTGGTCCTCCACGAACCCTGAAGCACTCTTGTATGCGACGGGGCATACTCAGTACCAATGCATCTAAGCTCTCCTGAGGCAAATTGTCCCATTCTTCCAAGGCAGCATTCCTGAGTTCTTGAATCGTTAATGGGTGATGTGGACGATTGGAAATGGCTCTCCTGAGAAAGCTCCATGCATGCTCTATGCAGTTCATATCCGGTGAGCATGCTGGCCAATCCATTCTTCGGATCCCATGTTCTACAAGATACCGCTGCACACTATGAGCACGATGAGGCCGAGCATTATCGTCCTGTAGAGTGAACCCTTCTCCTACAGTCTCTGCAAAACCACTTACTATGGGTTGGAGGATGTTGTTCTCATACACGGCAGCAGTCATGTTTCCCTCTATTGAAACCAGTGGTGTGCGGCGGCCAAACATGATACCTGCCCAAAACAAGATTGAACCACCAAACTGTTGGTGACGTTCCACGGTCATTGAGGGATGATTTCGTTCCCCTGTTCGTCTCCATACGCGAATAGAGTTGTTGTCAGAGTGTAGGCCCATTCTCACTTCGTCTGAGAATAAAGTTCTGGTCCATTGGCCTCGTGTCCAATTCTCATGTGCTCTAGCCCATCTTGCACGAGCACCCCTGTGATGTGGACGGAGTGCTGGAGTCTTGAGTGGTCTTCGAGCATACAACCCTATGTCATGAAGTCTATTGCGCACAGTTTGGCTACCTACAACAACACAGTGGCTTCGCGCAGGTCATGGCGCAGAGTTGTAGCTGAGGCTATAGGGTTCCTACGTGCAGATAACCTTACATACCGGTCCTGACCTGGTGTTGTTTTGCGTGGACGGCCTTCGCGAGGTCGATCTGCTATTGACTGGGTTTCCTGGAACTTTCTCCACAGTCTGGAGACAATACTCTGATTCACATGAAGGATGTTAGCAACATCAACTTGTCTCATGTTATGTTCCATCAAAGTGATGATTTTGATGCGGTCTGCCATTGTAAGGGTGTTCCGAGCCATTGTACTGCACTATGAAGCACTATGAAACAAAACGACACTGATTGAACTTTGCTCGAATTACAGACTTTGTTTACTGCACTATGAAGCACTATGAAGCAAAATGACACTGACTGAACTTTGCTCGAATTACAGGCTTTTCTTTACTAGCCGTGATTTGGACGTTACCTAGTGATGCAGACTAAAACAAATGAAAGAGTTTGAATTGGTAAACATAACACGTGCCACATAAAACCAAAAGAAACATAAATATCAGGTATTATTGGGTAAATTGAAAATATGCTTAACTTTTTTTGACCAGTGTAGTTTGTCTTTTCGGGATTTACTTCCAAACCTATCGCTTTAAATGCTTCAAGTAACATTTCTTAATCGTTTGTAGATTTTCTCCTAACATATTCACGTCATCCGCATAGACAATAATAATAATAATAATAATAATAATAATAATAATAATAATAATAATAATAATAATAATAAAAGTAATAAAAGTAATAAAAGTAATAATAATAATAATAATAATAATAATAAAAGTAATATAATAATAATAAACTCATAGAATTTTAAGTTTTTTTTTTTCGTACAATCGTTTAGGAAATCCTGCACATGTACAAACTGACAACATAAAACATGTAAGTTTAATATTTTCCGTATAGGCTATTGTATATTATAACGAGGATGTAAAATTTAACGAAAGGGAGAAAACCCCGCCCAATGATACCACATCGAAAGCTTCTGAGACAAGCATAACATGTAATAGGGCCTATACCAGAAATAATTTTAGCTATGTAAGGAATGGAGATAAATTAGTTGCATAAAAATTTGAAACTAGGGCCTGAGGAATGCGTTTCTGCAAATATAAACACGAATATCAAGCGTTTCCGAATAATATTTAGGCCCACCCACGTAATTTGGGACGTTGAGGGTGCTATTTTGGGACGGCGCTGGTTATATTTGTAGTCGCACAGCCACGACTAGCTGAGTCTCGTGTGAATGAATATGTGGAGGAGTAAACACAAGGTGGCTTGGTGGGGAAGTGAAGACCTTGTACTGGATTGTATATATTGTTCCCTCTCTCACGCTTTCCGTACTGATATACGCCAGGGGTTTACAAAACGGTGCCAATCACTACTTTACTTATGACTAATTAACATAGTCCCCTTTAGTTGAAGTGACAAATGGATCCGAGTTCGTCTGGCGTGGGAATTGAAGGTTTATCTATCTCTCTTAAGGACAGAATATGTCACTGGCTTGTGTTTCTCTTTTAGGTCTCAAACGATGTCCTCGAACTACTTTGATCATGGTAGGAACGATTGTAGTTATGGTTGTAGTGGTGGTGGTGATATCACCTAGTACTATGGTCCGTCGCAGGAGTCTCTAGAGTGACTTGGCGCAAATGGAGGCGGAGTCTCTCTGTACCGGAGTGTATTGCGGGCAGCATCAGTTCGAGGCCGTGAAGGGATAATATGCTCGTGGTAGAGAGTTCAGAACTGTACAAATTCGGAACATGGTACTCTAAAATGAACTTTTATTCGCAGCTCTGCTTTGATCAGATTTTCGGACACTTTGTTTCTGCAATCTGTCAAGATATGACTCAGTAAATTGAAAATTATTTCACAGAAGGCATTCGATACTGTAATTGACATTACAAATGGTAGGGGTCTACTTATTTCAGTAATTCACAGCGATTTCTGGAAAAAAAAAAAAAAATGAATCTACTTTTTGTCTCCAAACTGTTACTGGAAGCAATATGTCCGTACACAGTTCTTACGATAACATAGTTAATCGTTTCATACATCTCCATCCATCTGGATATCCAGCTCGTCCGGACAGCACTAAATCTCAATTCCTGAACATTTCGACGTCCAGGTCAGGATAACAATGTTGCCTGGACCAAGAGTCCTTTTCCTGGACTGTCCAGGCGAAATCTAGACGAATGGTACCCCTGTATAAAGTCCTAGATCTAGAATACCTGTCTCTCTTTAAGAAGGAAAAAAAAAATTCTCTATATTAGGGATACACCGGCACGTACCTTTCGCAATTCAAGAGAAGTTCCGAGCAAGGAATGAGAGTTTTTCCCCCCACTCTTATACACTATCCCGACACGGAATCGGCCGTCCAATGACTGAGACCTGTTTGGACCAGCCGGCCATTGACTGAGCCTTGTTTTTCCCAATCGACCATTGACATCACCCCCATTCACTTGCTCCTGCAAAGACGATGAGTTACTATGGTCCGTACAGGAATCTGTGTAGTAACTTCGCGCATATAGGGGCGGAGTCTATCTGTGCCGGAGTGTATTGCGGGCAGCATCAGCTCGAGTCTGCTAAGGGGTAAGTTGCTCGTGGTAGAAGGCAGAGTAGAGCTCAGATAGAAATTATCCCCTCCTGCAAGCGATTGCTCGCTTCGTTCACGCAATGCCTTCCACAGAGCAGTCATTGGCACTAGCCCTCCCACATATCACTTGCGCAGAGATCTTGTTTCGACTTTCTACTCCACAGATTCCCGCGACAGACCATAACTTACCCTCTCCTTTTACCCCGCAAGGATCTTACTCTCCTCGCAAGGATCCTCTCGTGAATTTAGAATAAGTACGTCACCCAGTTTCGAGATGAAACCATAGTTGTGTTGCTTTGAATGTTTAATTTTCGTTGCGGATTTCCAAATGGAGAGTATGGGACTTTATAAGGCAAGTAATTAATGAAGGTCATGCAATGTATTTCTCTTCATATATATTTATTTTTTGCATATTTACATCGAAAGTCTATCGCATTTTTAGAAGTCCAGTAGCAAAAACCGATATCATACATAAATTGGGAAAATAATAATTGTGAAGATGACTATATTATTATACTGAATATAACTGTAAGAGAATGTGCTGATAACTTGGTCAAATGTATGTACGGTATGTATGTATATATGTATGTATTAACACTGCAATTGGGTATACACCCGGTGGCAGTGATATATAATATACAATAATAACATTACAATAATTATATTAATAAAATTTACACTAATTACAGCAATAAAAAATAAAAGAAATATAAATTTAATTCTAACTATAATAAAATATTCCTATATTCCGAAATTAATCCCAACCCACTAAAATGTTTCATTATGGTTTACTCAAAAGTATCGTACGTGTCTATTATCACTTTAATATTGCTGAGCTCGCTATTATAAATCAAAGGAGTGATCGTGCAGGTATGTAACTGCTCTCGATAGCGAGTTATTACTGAGAGAGGCCGCTCGACACGGTTAATATTATTCTCAACTTTGACGCCCTCGTGTCCGTAGCGAGGGGAGATGGCTCATTGGTCGTGGTCACGCAAGTTATATTGGTTGATGGCCTAATTACTAATAACTAGAATTGCGGCCTTGTAGAATACTGGTCACATAATTTTTGCAGAATACGAAGCTCGGGTATTCTACGGTAGAAATTGTCGTAGTATTGGTAGTACGCTATTGGGCAGAAAAGAAACTTGAATGCATGTACAGGAATCGAAGTTTTTTTAAATTGAAGGTTACAGAATCATATAACAACAAAATAAATGCTTTTTAGGACTGGTGTGAATGGCACTTTGGGCGTATGTTTGATATCAAACAGGTATTTAGCTTGAAGTTTCACACGTGTGAAAAGAATTTGTGTTACTTCTCTTAAGCAGTCACAGACACTTTTCTATTAGCCTACTAGTGTTCTTTTATTAGAAGTAGACTTTTCTGGAATACAATGTTTCTGGAACTCGTAAAGATCCACAAGTTATCTGAATAATTATATATTAAAAGATTTAAATTCTTAGAAATGTTGTCTTCGGTCGTAACAAAAGTGTTTGAGTATGCAGTTTTCATTATGGGGTGGTTTATTTAAGTGTCAATCTGAGGTAGATAATATGGTTTAATGCTCAAATTAACTTTTTTATGAATTTTATTTAACAGTCCGATTAATTTACTTCAATGTTTGATTAATTTGCTTCAATTTTTGAAGTAATAACTTAAGTTTTTCAGCTGCCTCTGCATTAGGGTAAATCGATATGCATTATTTGCATTTGACTTCCTTCTTGTTTGTTGTTTTTGTATCGTACAGTTCACATACTTCAAAGTTACAACACATTCTG
Source organism: Periplaneta americana (assembly GCF_040183065.1). Classification (NCBI taxonomy): domain Eukaryota; kingdom Metazoa; phylum Arthropoda; class Insecta; order Blattodea; family Blattidae; genus Periplaneta; species Periplaneta americana. The sequence goes on from NC_091120.1 coordinate 58,097,037, forward strand.
AGAATATTTACTTGAACACTCAATTAGTGATCCTGCCTACAGAAATCCTATTTCACTTAGCTTCTAGATCTTTACGGTTGAAAGTATTAGACTCTTCATGGACAAATTCTCATGCTCAAAACGAGAATCGAACCCGGGATCTATGATTTGTAGTCATGAAGCTGACGGCTTCACGACAAAGTCGTATGTTATAGAATCAGCTTATATCGTCATTTTATTTTAATAGCATTGACACAATATGTACTAGATGTCATCGCCTGTTGTTTATGCAACTCGCAGAACCTTGGTGCAACTAAGGTTGCATTGTATTCTACAAATGCTACTGCGAAAACTACCGTATTTTATTCTGGCATTTCGATTTATGTGGTAGTCTACCGCAGTTTTACAACTCTACTAACAACATTAGCATTCGGCTGTGGCTGTTGTTACAGCAAGCATTTGAAATTCTGTTTTTTTGCTTTGACCACACATCCCGGAACGGGTGCCCATACTCGGTGCGGAGAAGACGTATTTTACATCAAAAATATATTTAAAGACTTAGTTTTTGTTGCTGTTGTTGGATGATGATGATGATGATGATGATGATGATACATTTGGCACTGATTGTGAGAATGACGACGATGAAGCAGATGGTGATAACGAAGGTCACAAGGCAAATGAGAATTACAACGACGACTATGATGAAATAGATGGTGATGGGCGATGATTTTTAATAAATTATTTAATGACGCTGTATCAACTGTGAGGCTTTCTATCGTGGAATTGTAATAGATGGTATTTGGCGATATGAGTCCGAAGATTCACCATAGTATTTTCTAACATAGGCACACCTTACAGTTGAGGAAACATTGGAAAAAATCAAACCGGGTAATCAATGCTGAATTTGAATTCGCATCTGAGTCCAGCCTCGAAACTTGAGTCCAGCTTGCTAACGCCTGAGCTGCACCTGTGGTCCTTGATTATGCATGAATGCTGAAACAAATGACAACATAATGACAATGAAGCGTATTATGACATTAATAAAGATAAAATTTATAGAGCAGTCTACGATCATGGAGTAAATTGTATTGATGATAATGGTGGCAATGACGATGATTTAGAGCAAAAGACGACGATGATAGAACAAGTGACTGTGACTACAATGATACAGAGCAAATGAAAATGTGGGTGATATGGACCTAATGACAGAGACTGTGATAATGATTAAATGACGATGATCGGAGTGAGTACCAATAATGACGATCATACGGAGCAAATGACAATAAGAAGCTAGTGACATATAACGATGATTTGACCCTAATTATGATTATGATGATAATGACAATGATAATAATAATAATAATGTAAGTTAAAGACGGTAATTATATGTTGAAGAAGAGAATCCGTACGAGATTGAAATCGCATTCTGCAAGAAGTGGCCCTGCTTTTACTGAACACGATGGATCTAGACTTGACAGTCGAGAAACAGCTCCAGCTCGTTGTATGACCCAAAACGAGCAAAATAGAGGGGTCTAGGAGCAGGACAACTTCGAAAATAAGCCTGGAGAAAAAAGATCAGTTAATCATTGTGAAAACTTTTCTAGGGTAGGTAAGCACGAATTGAAATTCCTTGGTCTTTCTGTGGATGAGTTGGTAACCCTTCCAAGTGAAAACATAGCTCGTTTTCTCAAAAGAAGAATAGCCGGAGACTGATAACTTCAAGACTGACGAAGAATGTTTTGGATCAACCTCAGGGTGGCAGAGAATTAGTACGATCCAGAAAAAAAAGATAGACGGGTGAATTCTGATAGCGAAACAGACCAACAGGCTTATCATGAAGATGAAGATTATGACGACGACGACGACGATGATGATGATGACATTGGTGTAGTTTATGAGTTGGATTCGCGCTGCAAGCCTACGCTCGGACGTGGTGATTATGAAGTTTGACACATGGCGATGATAATGATACTATCACGGTTTCGTAACTGTCTTGATCATCTATAGAAGTGTTCTAAATATTAAAATGTTTTAGTTAATTACTTGCCTAAAGGAGATGAAAAATGTTGAAGAGAATATCTGTATGGTAAGAGGAACTTTCTGTTCCTTTGCCATTTTGAGTTATTTCTTTTTATTTAGTGGCAAATAGAATTTTTTGTGGAAATTATTGCAACATCGCAATAATAGTGATGAATTCAGGGGATGGACCAGAGAGAATCTCCCGTCCGGATTCCAATATGCCCCCCCTCCCTTGGAGATTTCAGCCTTCCGTAACTAAAAGTATAATTTACATAATATTACGTTTCAATTTGGTATCACTTTTCAGTAACTAAAATTCTGTTATCTTGATTTTCAGGTAGACGTTTCCTTGAAAGTTTTTTATCTGTCAAGCTGTAAGTCCATCCGTGTTGTCTTCATCTGTTGCTGTTTGGGGTGAGTCAATGAATAAAATTCTTGAACACGAAATCAAATGTCAAAAGCGATGGGAAACTAGATGTAATTGATTGTGTTTCAAAATTGTACTCGGGGTGGTGCATTTTGTGAACTGTGTAAAGGCATTTAAAAATGAAAGAAAAACCTCGGAACTCTTGAGAAAACAGGTGGGGTATTCAGATCATTGCCTTTCGAAAACCTAAGAAAAGCTACTGGGACACGTAAATTTAATCCGTGAGTAATTACTACTTAAACAATATTTAGGCTGTTTATGTAAAAACGACATTTAACACCGGCTTTATGTGACAGTTTTACATATGGATAGTTTCCTATTCATATTCACAATGTTTTATATGGTAATATTAACATTTTAAAATTAATCCCTATTTTATCGTTTATTCTAAAACAATAATAAAATTATAAGCGAACGAGTGCTTTATTTCTTCAATTGACCCCGTTCATATCTCTTTCATAATCTGCTAATAGCCTACTCTTCATTTAAAAAAATCGATAAATTATTGTTTAGGGAGAAAATGTAAAGTCCCAATTATGGTGATATAAGTATGTGTTTTTCTTTGTCTTTTTACTTTGTATTAAAAAAAAATATTTATATTAAAATTCTGTGGAATTCCCCCACACCACGAGTATGTAATCTTTCTGTGGGGGGGGGGGGCTAGAGAGATTTTTATATAAAAGTATGTATCTTTGTTCTAGCAGTAAAATGTATTATTATTATTATTATTATTATTATTATTATTATTATTATTATTATATAGAGTGCCTCTGTTGTTGTTAGCTAAAATCTGAATTAATGATTTTTTTCTTTCCTTTTGCTGTTAGTCCACTTCCCCAGGCTTACTACAAATTCCACCCCCCCCCCCGCGGGGAAAAGGTCTGAATTAAACACTGTCAGTAAATTCAGTAGAACTTATCAACACATGGAAACACATCCTTTGTGATATACGCTCTGCGGTACTCAGGCCTTAGGGTAAAGTACGTGTCTACCATTTCTGTAACAGTGATGCCAAACATACATTATTTAAAGTGATTTTATTATTAATTAAGCAAAATATTTGTTAGAACTGAGAACTCTAACGTAAAGAGTGTATAAAATGTGTAGCATATTTCTAAATGTGTTAAGGAGATAGTGGGATAAAAAATTATCATGTAATATAATGATTTCTGGGAAATCTAAGAGCAAGGAACAAATTGTAGAGGATTTTCACATTCGAATTATGCTAAAATTCGATCCTTTAAAATGTCAGTCATTGAACACTTTCCAATCTGTATTTTTTAAATATAAAAGATGCATTAGAAAATGCATGACATATAGAGATTATGATATGACGTAATTTAAGACGTCTTCTTTTTTCTTGGAAGTCACATGCAATTGACTCCCAATTTGTTATCCTGACTTGACTATTTTCAACAAATATATTTCATTATCACTTCTTCGAGTATATAATTTTCTGCACTGTTGAGTCGTATTGCGTTAAGGAGCTAACAGAGCCTACTTGGGCGACTGACCTCGTACTGGAAGAGAGTAGGTTCGATTGCGCACATAGGCAAAGTATTTTCTTTCTAACATAATTCCATAACGGCTTGGAGGATGTCTCAGCGTCCCAACGAATGATGATGACGACATTCTTTCTGGGAATAATTTATTTGCATCTGCTGTGGTAGGTATGAGTGCATAAAAATTTGGCAACAAACTTCGTGAGGTAATTAATGGTGTGAAGACAATTATTTTTAACACACCAACCATATCCAAAAAGTCAGTCTTCGTGTCACATTATACCTTATTCTATACTATATTCTCCTTATATTATGTAACTGGTCTTGACTACGAGTATTTGTAATTTTCTACTATTTTTATGTAATTTCTAAGGTAGACTATCTTCTTTTTTGTGTTGTTTTGTAATCTATCAATCTATCATATAATTTTGTATTTCACGTATATTATTGAAACCTGGTTGAGTGGAAGAGAAGGCCTTATTGCCTAAACTCTGCCAGGCAAAATAAAACTATACTAGGCTGCTGCTGCTAATACTAATACTACTACTACTACTACTACTACTACTACTACTACTAATACTACTACTACTACTACTACTACTACTACTACTACTACTACTACTACTACTACATGCCCCGACCTCCATAGATTCTGTAATTACACGTATATTTAGGGTTAGACAAGTAAGTTAATAAAATCCTTGACATACAATTAATTTTTTTACTTGGTTATTTAACGACGCTGTATCAATTACGAGGTTATTTAGTGTCGATGGTATTGGTGATAACGAGATGGCATTTGGCGAGATGAGGCCGAGGATTCGCCATAGATTACCTGACATTTGCCTTACGGTTGATAAAAAGCTCGGAAAAAACCCAACCAGGTAATCAGCCCAAGCGGGAATCGAACTCGTGCCCGAACATAACCCCGGATCGCGCCTTAGCCGACAGAGCTACGCCGGTGGCTACATACAATTAGTAAGTTATATAATAATAATAATAATAATTATTATTATTATTATTATTATTATTATTATTATTATTATTATTATTATTGTAAGAATTATTTATTGTCATTACTGTGTAATGTTCTTCCTTAATTTTACGTGGTATGCCCTTTTTATATAGCACGCTTTTCTGTAGAAATGAACAGTGATGTGCTCCGTTACCTCACACGTCAGTCAACATGCAATATGACAACACAATTCTTGTTTTCCTTATTTCAATACAATTTTTCCGTCATACTTATCCCTGCTCGTACGTCATGTCTGCTAGTAAAGGGAGACAGTACTTGTTATTGCATTTACGAGAAAGAACATTTGGATCAATTTCGTTGTCATGCGAGCCTGCTTACGACTCATATTATGCGTTGATGTATGCACAACGGTGGGGTGGGACATTAGGATCGATTTCTTAATGTATCTATAGTGTTCATCACTTAAAGTTATCACACGCTGAAATGACAATATTTTTTTTTCGCAATCGCAATTTCTCAAATATGATGATGTCAAAATTGACTGAAATAAGGTTAATTACACATTGTTTCAACATAGTTTTTGATGGCGTCATTTTTCCTTGAAGAAGTACATGATACGGAAATGTACGGTTCTTGCACAAAATAAATACATGCTTTATACAGCAAAGTACACATTACGTCCGTAACTTTTTGTTGTTTTTTTTTTCCCCCTCTTTTAACCAACTTGCACTTCCTTTCTATGAAATTCCACGATGAGTGTCATTCAGATGTTCTGTCAATGGTAATAGAAACACATCATCATCTTCTTCTTCTTCTTCTTTTTCTTTTTTAAGATAAGTCGTCAGGCCCATTTCTCAGAGGTCATTCTACCATAGGCGATGAAGTTTTCCGATATTCTGATTGCCCTGATGGTTATACAGAGTGTTTCCGAGCTAGTGTTACAAACTTTCAGGGATGATGGGGAAGGGTACATGTATCAATTTGAGATAAGGACCGAGTCGAAAGTTACAAGCAAAAATAGCCTAGTTGTGTGGAAATGAAATAATTTTATTCCTGTGTATACCTTATTTATGTGTATTTATTTGTACATCTTACACATACTGTATTCATCTGACGTTGTTTACGTTGTCTACTTACAGTATTCCATTCATTGCGCTGTCTGAGGGATGGGAACAGGAAACTACACTAAAGCAATGCAGATAGCGTAATGTGTAACGGACATGGTCGGTCCTGATATGCACGTCTGTAGACAGCAATGTATGTGTACAAGTTGCAGTGTCCAGTCGATCAGTCCTAGTGAACTGGAGGAGTACACGAGAGCGGAATATGCAGACCTGATTTTCGAATACGGATGAGTCAATGGGAACGGTAGACAAGCTCACAGATTGTATTGGTACAAGTACCCACGTAAGAGAAATCCAGCCCATACCATCTTTCCACGACTGTTCCAAAGGTTAAGGAAAGAAGAGCACGTGGTGCCAAATTACAATTCCATTTTCACACAACTATTTTTTCTTATAACTTTCGACTCAGTCATTTCCGGACCATGGTTCCTAATCTCAAATTGATACATGTGCCCTTCGCCATCATCCCTGAAAGTTTGTAAGACCAGCCCGGAAACACCCTGTATTATAATGCCTGATAAGATAATATTCTTGATTCCATCCGAAGAATGTGTTCATACCGTTTTTCCTTACACGTAGACTTAAAATACTGTTTAGTTTAATTTAAACATTTTCAATAATTGGGATACTTGAGGGAAAAAGACCTTTGGGGAGGCCGAGCTGTAGCTGGGGGGATAAAATTAAAATGGATTTGAGGGAGTTGGGATATGATGGTAGGGACTGGATTAATCTTGCTCAGGATAGGGACCGATGGCGGGCTTATGTGAGGGAGGCAATGAACCTCCGAGGTCTCTGAAAGCCATTTGTAAGTATAGGACATATTTTATGATAGAAATCCTATGACTTCTGGTATCATGTGATATTATCACACGGTGCTCTATAAGTTTCATCTTGTTTTATCATTTTGTTTATACGAAATTATGGATAACTACTGTTGAGTACAACTAGAGAAGCTTCCCATAATTTCGAATATTATCTTGATATTTGAATCAAGATGTCCAGAGTGGAAATATTTATCCATTCAGTTGGTGTATAATTTTTCTATATACAAAACTCGTATTGTAGACTACTTCTTGATTAAAGTTTGGTATGAAGCATGCGGACAACATTAAAAAATACATAACATTTCTTAGTACAGTTACAGGTGGAATTAATATCATTCGGAATGTTAGAATAATATGTCAAAATACATAACATTTTTAAGAACACTTAGAAGGAAAAAATAATATCACAAGCACGGCAGGAATTTAATATGCATGTTAGATTGTCCAGCTTTATGAGATGGAGTTAGACCCTATATGAAATGCTCTTCAAAGTTTTAAGATATCTCTAACACAAACGTTCATTACAAATAAATCCTTTTCATCTCGAATTCTTAGGTATAAATATCGAACATTTGCATTGAATTTAATTGTCATAGGTTTTTAGTTCTCGCTTTTGTGATATGTATTATAATTAATTAAGTCATTAGAGTAATAATTAAGTATGTAAGACGTTTAATACCTGAAAACTGGTATTTTATAAAGTGAGAGTGACTTTTCTTAACCCTCCTGGTCCCAAGCTTTTCAGCACCTACCTTATACCAAGCGAGGTAGTTGAAATCCCCTGTGGATTTGTTCAGCAATTGCAGATATTTATGGAAAATATTCTGTTTATTAATTATATTATATTATGTAGCTTGAATGCACTTTATGTTATAGTAAACAAAATAAGTAAGTAAATGAACAAATAAAAAGTAAGTACAACAGATGCCATATTTAGTTTCCAACAAGGGAATTTAATCTTCCATCGTATCTCGTATTTATTGATTTTGAAAAGGCATAAGACAGTTTAAATCGAGACAAATTTTTGAATATATTAAATGAAGAACACATAGATCAACATTTAATAAAGGCAATACAAAGCTTATATCAAAATTCGGAAGTTCAAATAAAATTAACAAATGGTAAAATATAGGAATTCATATGGAGCAATAGGCCTAAAGGTGCCCGACAAGGTTGTGATCTATCTCCGCTTTTATTCAACATATGTATCAACAGAATAATTCAAGAATGGAATAAAATTGTCAATAATGCTACACAACTAACAGGAACAAATCAGTCAAAACAGTAGATCTACTACATTATGCCGATGATCAGGTACTTTTATTAAATTCTGAAGACGGACTGCATATTGCAGCTCATCAATAGCAAGCGAATATGACATGAAAATTTCCACCTCAGAGACAAAGACAATGGCAGAGAGTGTGAAAAACATTCAACGTGTGAATATTAAAATAAATGGGGAAATAATGCAAGTTTCTGAATTTACACACTTAGGAAATTTATTTACAGAACATAAAACTGATCTAGACCTCAAATTACAAAAGATATAATAAAATGGAGTTATTAGAAGACATTTTGGAAAACAGATGACAGTGAATACGAAGTTAAGACTGCACAACACAACGTCAAAAGCAGCACTCAGTTATGGAAGCGAAATTTGGATATTGAATAGACGAAATTCACAGAAACTTGAAGCAACTCACATGCGTCTTTTTAAGACCGTTATTGGGTATAACGAGGCTGGACCATAAAGGAAACGTAGTTATCCGAGAAACGTTATAAGTTCCTTGTTTAACCGAAGAAATTCAATATCAGCAACAGATGAATATTGCACAAGGAATGGGAAGGGAGAGACTTCCAAAATTAGTCTCAATATGTAGACCAACAGGACATGGAGATCAAGGAAGACCAAGATATCGATGGAGTGATTAAGGCCATCTTTCTTAGATTATCGTTACAGATTACATGGCCTAAAACGAAGATGTTTATAATGATGATAAATAAATAAATGCGTAATTAAGTAAATAAATAAATTAATTTACCTTTCTATGTACAGTTATATCTCGTGAAGGAAGAAGTAATTTGGTAAATTTTAATCACCAGTAGCAGAGACTGAGTGAACTATGTCAATACAACTAAGGAAATTTGCACTAGCCATTCCCAGTGATGGAGACCAAACTTCTTGTAATGTACAATTTCAAGAATGAGAGCATATCCTTCCAATAGTTCTTGCGGGAACATTTTTTTTTTTTTAATATTTATAGTGAATGTCCTGTACCGAAGACAGTCGCTAAAATAAAAAAAAAAATATATATATATGTTGACTATTTCGTTTATATGACGTCATTCCATTTTCGACCAATGAAGTGTAATGAAATTTTGAATTCCAACCAATCATAGTCACACTTTGCGATAATTTTTGCAACTAGATTTATCGCTATCAATTTATCGCATGGTCGTTCTTTTGTTTAGTCGTTGTCGTCAACTGTTTCCCCGTAAATTGATAATCATGAATACATTAAGATGCAACTACACGGTTAAACTTTTCTTTCAACTTTAAAACAATGAATGCAAGATTGATATTTAATATTAATTAATATATTTACGCAGTGAAGACGACGTTCAAAACGGCGCACCATGTAGACACAAAATCTTCATGCATCTTAATTGAACGTACCTACCTTTTAAACTTGATTCTTTCAATATTCTTCCCAGATTGCACGCATACGCGATTGGAATATTGAACTGTGCAGATGCAGCTTTAGTTCCGTTACACACTACAGCGAGATTGCGTTTGTAGAGAGCTATAAAAAATGCTTTCGTGTAGCATTGATTGTAAGTAACGGTCGAAATAAGGCACTGCTGACATTGGTCCCCGCCCACAGGTAACTTAACCTATAATTGTAACCTATAAAATTTGTATTTTGTAATGAAATTAAACAATTAATAGAAAGTCAGATGTTCAAATTTATGTAACATCAACGCATATCAAATCCAAAGACCTTGCATAGTAATAATAAGGTCTTTGATCAAACTGCCTTCCGTATGGCGTAATAAAATTCGTGTTTTAATTAGGCCTATCTATACAGAGATGGCTACACTGTGTAGCAAGATGACGTCTCGCTGTGAATACATAAGCATTGGTATATAGCTGTCCCCACTGTTACTGTTAAATTAAATTATGATTTCAGCAAAGAAATGTCTTATAATAAAGAAAATCCAAACATATATGTAAACGAAATCAAGGTTGTTTTTAATAAACTAATAGAATAATAAACATAGGTGAATGCTCAAACAATGCCCTGAGATTTTCTGACTACGCCGCTTGGGTCTGGAAGGGTTAACAGCTCTTTTCCGTTGATTTTTTAATGACTGTATGTGACAAAAGAAAGTCTGATTACCTAGATGGAGCCTATCGCCTTACAGATCTTATTTTCGTTGTCCCTGAGAGATGTAGGCCCAGTGAGTAATAAAGAATAATAGGAAAAAACTCAAATAAACAATAAAGCTGAAGGTAGCGTTATACGAGTATATGCGACTGGCAACCTGCCATGAATCATACGAGACAGAGTGGGCCGTAGCTCCCAGACTCTGCACTGGGTGGAGATTATCTGTTAAATAACAAAAGAAACAAGAAAAATCTCGTTGAACTTCGGTGCGCCGCAGTGTCGCTCCAAAGCCTCTGTTTTTGTCGAGACAAAATATGTAATGTTTATATCATATCTCGTAAGCTATTGTATGTCAATTCCGAAGATTTTTTTTTTGTTTATGCGTACAAATTAATGCCGTATTTAAAAGGAAAAGCAAGTTTTATTTATAATTGGAATACGTAGAATATTACATACAAGAAATGGATGCAGTATGATGACACGGAATAATTAGTTAACATACATAAGTGTACCTATCACTAAACATAAATACGAAAGTTATAGAATAAATTTAGATGTTTAAAGTAAAAAAAAAAAAATTATAATTGATTTAAAAATATTTACGGTAGTAAATTGTGAAAAGGAGCCGATAAATAAGGCTTAAAGTCTTAGGCCCGTATTCATAGACATTGTTAGCGATATGATATGAATCCCGTACAAGTAACCAATCGATAGCCGGGGCTAGTTTAGCACGCTCGTAGCGCGGGCTAGCGAAATGTCTATGAATAGCACCCTCAATGGTTATCACGATTGGTTTAAACATGCACTAAAACCAGACATAAGTGCAAGTTTGAACAAATAAATTATTGAGATTTGCGATAAATTAATTAGTTTAGGAAATTGTATATTTATTATGTATAACTACTTTTATATGTAGATCATTTTTTTAATTATTAAGTTTTGTACTTTTGTGAACTAATATCAATAAATGTATCACTATCATATACAAGAAACTTAAGACTGCAACAATAAAAAAACGTTTGTAAAAGTAATGCGAAGTAGATGGAACGAATATGAAACTACTTCAGTTGCACTACTTCGTAACAAGCAGAATTAGTTAATTGTTCCAGCAATAATTTTAAAAAGTTTGTGCTGTATTAGGCATACACCAGCACGTAGAATACGTCATCCAGTTTCGAGGGTGAAACTACAGTGCTGTTCGTTTGAATGTTTTGTTTTTGTTTCGGTTTACAAATGGACAGTATAAGGTCTATGGTAAAAGAATAAATTAATAAAGGGCACGCAAAATAGTTCCTCTTCATATGAAGTAACATTCCGAAATTAGTGCCAGCTCAAAACAAATTTTTCACTATGGCTCACTCAAAGTTTATCATATATGTACATTATCACTTTAATATTGTAGAATTCGTGATTACTGATCAAACAAGTGATAGCATAGATCTGTAACTGCTCTCGGTGCTGCGACAGGCCGCGCGATACAACTAATTTTATACGCAAATTCGGTGCCCTCATGTCCTTAGCGTAGGAAGGTGGCGTTGTTGGGCTTGTATACATTTTGGTTCATGGACTAATTACTAATAATATTATCATTCGGATGTGGCTCATATTGTTGTTACAGTAAGCCTTTGAAATTCTGCCATTTTTTGTTTGAACGGGGACCCCGGAACGGGTGCATTGCCCATACTCGGTGCGGGAAAAGACGCATTCTACGTCAGAAGTATAAGGTACTGATGCAGTACTAATGAACAGTTTTGTGTTTCTTATTTTATCAGCACATGTCCCGTTTATTTGATATGATTACGCTTCTTTGTTTTATTTCAGTAGGTTATTTTACGGCGCTTTATCAACAGCTTAGATTATTTAGCGTCTGAATGAGATGAAGGTGATAATGCCGGTGAAATGAGTCCGGGGTCCAGCACCGAAAATTATCCAGCATTTGCTCATATTGGGTTGAGGGAAAACCCCGGAAAAAACCTCAACCAGGTAACTTGCTCCGACCGGGAATCGAACCCGGGCCACCTGGTTTCGCGGCCAGATGCGCTACCCGTTACTCCACAGGTGTGGACATTACGCTTTTGGAATGCGATGATTGCACAGAATGTTTATGTCTGCCTGTTTTATATATACGAGCACCAGTTTTGGATGTGTGCGAACTTCATCTTATCTTATTAGTCATCTTAACTACAAGATGGCTCATAAGTAGTGATACTGTTCCGAACATGGGTTCGAATCCTTTGTCGGATGATTACCTGATTGGGTTTCTTTTCGAGGTTATCCGCAACTTTCAAACGAATGTTATATAATCTCACAGAAAATCATCGATCTCATCCCGCTGTCACTAAGTCCTATGTTTCATATCACTTTATATTGTAGGCCTACATGTTTATTATGTTCAGGACCCTTGTGGTCACTCAATTCTTTGAGCTGATGTCTTTAATGAATAAATAAAAATTGCATTTATACGTTTGCAGCGCAGCTGTTACAGCGTCCTTAAATAACGGCTAAAAATAGACCGATCTAATGATATTATTGTTATTATTATTATTATTATTATCATCATCATCATCATTATCATCGTCTTACTCATTAATAGCCTACCTACATTTTGCTTCCTTTGCAGTTCCCATTTTATTTTCCTGAACAGCTTTAATGGCCTCCCTCATATTTTCTCTACTCCAAGAATTTCTATCAGTGTTCCCAATACGTCTACTTATAGTTGAAACTGTAAAAGAAACCGAATTACTTTTAAAAATTCTAGCGTTTCAATGTATTATGTCAAAGAATGGAGATATCAGAGTAAAACCGTCAAGCACGGTGTAAAACGGCCACCGTGCACGGCCGTTTTACACCGAACACATACGTATAAACAAACAAGCTTATAGCATAACACCGCCATCTTGAAGTTGTTTTAAACACATGCATGTTGAATTTTATAACCTTTATTATATCAAGCAGTAGAAAAACATTTCACGTTATATATATTATGTATTAAATTATACCAAATTGTAAGTAGATACCTTAGATCAGAACCTCCAAAAACAGTTTTTATATCGAAATAATCACAAATTTTGAAGACAACCATCCACGACTTTACAGATCACTTTCGGAAGCAGTTCTGATGTAGTGCACTACATAATCAGTATTATGGCATCACTGCTAAAGGTATGCTTACACATGGCCGTTTTACCCGGGTAGGCCGCTTTACACTGGTCTCCCCTACTCATAATTTCTACAGTATTCTATTGTTACTCCTCATGGGGGAAGACATTTTCTCATGAAATTCCGGCCAGTGTATGGGACCGGTGCTAACCACACGATATCTCCATTCTGGTTTGATGATCGTCCACCTCTGCTTCGGCATGTGGGCGTGAGGCCAGCAGCCGGCTGATCGGTCTGGGCCCTTCACGGGCTGTTATTATTATATTCTTACATGTGCTATGGCGAAAAAGTGAGTTGGTTGCATATGTCAAATGCTGATTCATTATCCTGACAAGAATGAGGACGGAAGTGGCCAAAGGAATGACAGTGTTGTTGATTATTATCATTATTATTGCACTAATTAATTTGACGATCTCCTTTGTGGAAGTAAATGCACAAATGAAACCAATATCTGCACGCACAGTAACCGACACAATGACTTCGTGCTATGTGGACTAGTGAGTTTGCCGATTTTATCTAAATTAGAGTGCGCTAAGCTTGAGCAGAACTCATTTGTTTAGAATGCCGAGAGCACGTGTGCGGCGAGCGGACCGAGAAACGTCTCACATTGTGAAAGCACCGCCAAAGAAGTGATTGATGAAGAGTAAATCTGCGTAATTTGCAGTTTATGTATTTCTGTGGTGGTTCTGCGTAAAACTGAGCAAGAAGTAAACCCCGAAACAAGAGAGAGGCCGCGTAATAAAAGGCGTGTTTCTCAAGAACAAAGACAAAACCCTTCTTATCTCTATTATGTCCTGCCAACTAGATATCTGAGATGGTTTACTTTGTGCTTTGGAGTCCCTACTAACTAAATATCTTGAGACTATGTTAACTATAATGACCGCTGGGAGTTGCTCTTGTATGTTGTCATTACCCTAAATTTTGGAATAGTGACTGACTGAAATGAATAATTGATGAATGAATGACGAGTAGCGAACTTGATTATTCAATCGTTCATCTCCTTTATAGAGATTCGTTATATACTTTTCTGAGTTCTGAGTGGAACACTATACGAATCCCTAGAAGTTAATGTTTTAAGATATGATACATTGCAGTAGTTTGTGTGTATATGTAATGTATATGTGTGTAGTCTATATATATCACGTGAGCGTGCTCCTGGATAAAAAAAATAAGAACAATTCCTTATATGAAAATTTGACGGAAAATGCTTATTTATTGGAAAAAAAATAGTAATAGTGACTTTTGTTTTCATAAGTATCTGATCATATTATTGTGTTTTTGTTTTGATTTTGTTCCAGTGTTTGTTTACAAACACAGTGACAAGGAAGTAGTAAATTGTTTTTCTTTTGGTTGGACGCGGTGGTCCAGTGCCTTGGCCACCCAGATCACCTGACCTCACTCCATTAGATTTTTACCTTTAGAATCACTTGAAGGCTGTCGTCTATACTACACCAGTGAATGATGCTGAGGATCTATTGCAACGTGTTGAAAATGCATGCCAATTGAACCGTGATGACAACACGAACTCGCCAGTCGTGTGTACGTCGTGCTCAAGCATGTGGAAACAATGGAGGGGGACACATTGAGTACCTTTTGTAAACGTTAAATGACAAGTTTCCAAACATGTACTTATGACACAATAAAAAAAGAACAAAAACAAAGTATGACCATTTCTCCAATAAATAAGCATTTTCCGTCAAATTTTAATATAAGAAATTGTTCTTATTTTTGATCCAGGAATACGCTCACGCGTTTTCCAAACATACTTATGACTCACCCTGTATATATGATTCGGTAGTTCCCGTATTTTTTCTGTGTATGTGATTGCAAATGTTTTAGGAATAAGATAAAATGCAGTAGTGTTCCGATTTGTTTCGTATATATGATTGGTAGTGTATTAGGAATACGATCCAGTGCAATAATTTCCCGATTTTGTCTGTGTACATGATTTTTTTGAGTTTTAGAATATCATAGAATAAAGATTTTTTTTTAAATAATGGCTGGTACTTTACTGTTCGACATTAACCTGTATGAAGCCAGATGTGTAGACAATTTACCGATAAGAATAGTCGCCAAGGGTGCGCCATAAGAGGCTGGTCTATGCTACATCCGCGATGAGATGAGAATGATGATGAACTTTTGTTGGGATGTCACAGGGAAACCGGAGCTCCCGGATAAAACCTCTATGTTATCTACATCACGGGCCGAGATCGAATCCGGGTACGCAGAATTATAAATCCAGCGCTCTAGCCACGAGACTATCGTGGCGCTAGTATGTTAGAATTACTATAGAATGCAGTAATTTCCCACTTTTTTTCTGTATATTGAATCCAGTTGTTTTGAAAGGGCATCACTCACTAATTTGCATCATATGAAATTTATGAAAATTCATAAAAAAATAAATCATTAATACATTACAAATTCTTCTCAAAATATTACTACATTATTAAGAAACAGAAATAAAAATACAATTATTTTAAGCCTGTTATAGGTTTTTTTTCTAAAATGTATGTAAAAAAAATTCATAGTCTATGTGATTGCTAACGTTTTTAGGAATTTGGTAGAATACAGTTGTTCTTCAATTTCTTCTGTTTATATCATTGTTAGTGTTTAGGAACATGACAATGCAGTTTCCAGATTTTTTCTTTGTACAGGGACATCACTTTATTTTACCAGCATTTTTAACATTAACCTGGCTATACTCGAAAACACTGTTACCCCCTTCCATTACAGGAGTTTGGTGTTACTAGTGCAATATATAAACAAATCAGTTTACTAGCTATAGGAGGAGAGAAAAGTAGTGTATCCATTTATGTTACAGGGAAATACAGTAACTTATTACGATTTTCAGTTTGTTCATTACTTATACAGCATTTTATCAAAAAACAGTAGAATAGTATTTTTTTTTTCACAAACTCAACTCTTCAGGCGGTTATATTCATTATGTAATGTCTACTTTATTCAGCATATTACTAACCTAATTTATTCCTGAGAATTTTGTGAACACTTCCGTAAGAAACCCCAATTTCTACAGCTAACTTCTTGACCGACTTATTAGGACCTCGCTGCATCCTTTCTCTAGCATCTTCTACAGCATCTTCTGTCACAGTTAATAAAACCATTTGTTGAAATACTTTCGATTACGATAGGTATGAATCTATGATTTGCCCCACAAATTTCAGAACATTGACCTTTGCTGGCCATCTTACACTTTTCATCCTTTCTGTACACTCTGTTGCTCTAAATTTATCTACCAGATTAATGACATTTCTACGAAAATACTCCGCAATGATATAATCAGGAAATTGTGAAAAAACAAACTGTTGTTCACATCCGGTTATATTGTAATTCCAGTTTCCAGCATCGTCCTTCATACCTACAAACAGTAAAACAAAACTCTTGTTTAAATAATGCTGTTAAGTACCGCACCGCATTATAGGGTACCGTACTTTCGGTAACTCTAATCTTCACTTGTGCTCAGTCCACACAGATAAATTCAGTTATGCTACACACGATACCTGTGTGAAAATAAACTTCAATAATATAAGCACTTTCTTCTATAGAAAATGCAACATATTTCTGAAACACGCTGTACTCTCTACTGTTTATTTCACTGCTAGCAACAGCGGCCGTAAGTTTGTGTGACTGACGTTAGCAAGGACATTAGTGAAAGGGGTGGGGGTCAAGTACATTCAGAAATGCAGGTACAATAAAAATTGAAGTAAAAATAAAATGATGTCCCTGTATATGATTTTAAGTGTTCTAGGAATGTAATAGAATCCAGTAGTTTCTCGATTTTTTTCTGTGTAATGAATAAGATGTTATAATGCAGTAGTTTTCCAGTTTTTTTTTTCACGGTACCGTATATGATTGTTAGTGTTAGGAATATGACAGAATGCAGTAGTTTCCCTTGTTTCTGAGTATAACATTGGAACTAACGGTACACACTGTCGATGTAGTATTTTTACTTTAATACAATATTCTTCATGTATATCGTTTAGTCTAATCAATGGAAATTATTTAGTATAATATGAATCTACATATATTCTTTTACATGAATAAGAGTAGAGAGTTTACCAAGGACTCGTATTTTAGATGTAAATTTCAGGCTGAAGGCGTTAATATTTCCTCAAGTAGTGATGCGTGTCTCATATATTTCACTTTGATGGGCTGACATCATATACCATAGGGTAAATTGTGGTACCAATAATATTATGACAGTACTTTTTGAGAATGTTTTACAATTTTACTGAGCGAGAGAAGGGTCGATTTTGTGCAGAAACTTGGTCACGAACATTCCCTTAATACGTTGACGCAAAAAACAGATCTTCTTCTCTCTCAGTAAAATTGCAAAAAATTCTCAAAAAGAACTATCTTAATATTATTAGTATCACAATATTACCAAACTTTACCCTACATAGCTCTATGTCTAGCGTTTAGGAACATATACCGGTAGCAGTTTCCTGTCGTTATATTAGCTGAGAGAGCTTGCCACATCAGCATTCAACAAAACAGAGTAGACTTCAACCACCATCCTAATAAGGTGGCATTATCCTCCACCACCTGTTACAAGGGAAGAAAATTGTCACAGTGTTCACGAGACGTTACGTATCTATTTTATTCAACATACAAAGGAGGTCACATTCGATGGTTCTTCAACTCCAGTCCTCCTCCTCTTTACATAATACAGATGCAAATAGTATAGCTATTGCTTGAAGAATTGTAGCAGAGTATCGTCGTTTTATTTAATGAGCGTGGATAGCAGGTATTCAGAAGCTTCTCTTACGAAGCTGGTTGACAACATCACATATTCTTATAAATTAAAACTGTAACTTTCATATATGCCACGCAGTCGTGTTACATTTTAAGTTTTCTAACCTCAATTTTGGAAGGATACATCACATACTGATTATTTTATTTCATAGAAATGTTTCTCCAAGTCAAAACAAGCGTGAGACTTAAAAATGTTGAAAATTATATTGTATAAAACATAAAAAATTCGTGTTAACGTGTGGATGTTAAAATTCGTTCTTGAATTGCCGTGAAGAACTAAAGTAGAGACCAGCGAAATATAGCGTTGAGATGCAGAAATAGATTGGTAATCTGCTTACCCAACACAAGTCATAGGACACAATGAGACACCACCAATTTGATTTATAATAAATACATGAATGGAAGTAAAACTCGGAAAGAAAGGTTATTGAAAGTCATATTAAATAATTATATCTTGTAGTTATCCACTTTTTCTAATCAGGAAAGATTCTACTGACCTAGGTTTTCTGACTTAGACTATAACATAACTTCCTTTTTTGCAGTACTTTATTGAATGTGTAGTGCTTTTTTACCTCATCATTGTATTAATTTCGTTACCAAAATTGTTGCAAAAGTGTTCTGAACATCTACAAAATAAATTTTATTTTATTTCACGGAAACCAGCAATTATTTTCTAATTAATTGATGGTGAACCGTTTCAGTTTATAAAATTTTAAATGAATGACTTATTTGTAGTAACTTATCTTGTCAGGTTCTGATTAAATACCAAGCCATTTTCCAGGTTTGTTTCACAAATTGATTGTAAAATAGGATATTTTTAAGCTCAGATTCTAAATCCCTAAAATCATATTGATTTTCGAGTCCTAGTCCATATTTAAAATACATCGTGTAACATAAAGAGTTGTAAAACTGCGATAGACTACCATACTTACTTACAAATGGTTTTTAAGGAACCCGGAGGTTCATTGCCACCTTCACATAAGCCCGCCATCTGTTCCTATCCTGTGTAAGATTAATCCAGTCTCTATCATCATTTCCCACCTCCCTCAAATCCATTTTAATTTTATCCTCCCATCTACGTCTCGACCTTCCCAAAGGTATTTTTCCCTCCGGCCTCCCAACTAACACTCTATATGCATTACAGTGTAAAATGCTGCAGTTTTCCTAGTAGCATTACGTAGAATACAAAAAAACCTTACATACACCAACGTTCTGCTAGTTTCATAAACAACAGGCGATGTTATATATCGATGCTATTATAAATGACTATATAATAGCATATCCTGTTAGCATACATCTTCATGGTCTATCAGTATTTGTGACTACAGATCATGAAATCCCGAGTTCGATTCTCGCCCTTAGCATGGTAATTTGTCCTTAAAAAGACTATTTAGGCCTAGTACTTCCACTTGTAAAGGTCTAGAAACTAAATGAGTGTATATAAAGGATTTCTGTACGCAGTAGTACCTCAGTGTTCAAGTAAAGTTTAGTAAAGGTTCACAAAATGCGTCCTAGGTCTGAAGTGTGGGGGAATTGTGCGATACAAAAACCATCAATAAGAAGGAAGTCAAATGGAAATATTGCGTATCGTTTTACCATAATACAATGGGAAATGGACATTTAAGTTATTATTTCAAAAATGTAAGTAGGCCTACATCAGCTGGACTATAAATTCAAAATTTAAAAAAGTACCGTAACACAAATTCTTTCCATAGGCTACGTCTGAAACTTCTAGTTAAATACCTGTTTCATATCTTACACATACGCTTAAAATTACCATTCACACCAATTAGGACACTTTTAACCTGCTTACAGCCCATCTGAGTAGCCTACATAGACATTTCGTTGGTAGTTACATAATTCTGCAACTCTTAATTTTATTGAAGACTTCCCCGGGAAAAGGACGTAACATTAAATTAATGAAATATGTGACTTAGGTGAAAAAAGTAACTATGAAGCATTCATATGAAGCAATAAATTATTGCGTGCAATACTTGAATAAACTTGATCCTTGATTAGTCAGATGGTTCTGCTAGTAAATATAGGACAAAGGAAATGAAATGAATGAATGAATGAATGAATGAATGAATGAATGAATGAGAGGGAAATGGGAGGAGAAACTTTAAAGGTACGTGAAAACACGTCTTTGCAAGGGAGTTGGAGCTGTGAAAAACTGAATATGTGAGCTCCAAGACTGTTTGCCACTTGTCTCATTTCGTGTTTCGCCGCTCCACTGAAGAAGCGCTAGAAAATTTCGAGGGGGGAAAACCAAAAATGGACGTAACTTATTAGCTAGAACATAAGAGGGGGGGGGGGACAAAGGAAATATGACCATGAAATTATTTTCC
This sequence comes from Periplaneta americana, assembly GCF_040183065.1. Taxonomy (NCBI): domain Eukaryota; kingdom Metazoa; phylum Arthropoda; class Insecta; order Blattodea; family Blattidae; genus Periplaneta; species Periplaneta americana. The sequence continues at coordinate 58,117,557 of NC_091120.1, forward strand.
TTTCTCCTTAAACATGTATTATAGATTTGTTGGTTACACTCTTATTCCTTGAAGGTCTATAATAAAAAAAAAAACTTGATTAAAAAAAATTTCGAATCATATACATGCAGTCAAGTTTCTTTTTTGACTAATACTACCAATTCTACAATCATTTCTACCGTAAAATACCCAATTTTTCATATTCTAACAAAACTACCGGACCAGTGTTCTTGACTTTTATTCATAGAAAGTCAAGAGAGCTAAGATCTGATGACAATATCTACATCAATGTAATCAAAAGTCGCTGCTTTTTAAAAAAAGGAATTTTGCATCTCTTTCTTATTACAAAATATGAGCGAAAAATTCATTCCTTGTAGAGTAGCTGTGAAGAAATAATTATTTCGACCTCCGCTGCCTATTTGTTTCTGCCTGAGAAATTGGGGGCGATTTGGCTAACCCTGACTTTCATAGAAGATGCTCGGGAGGTGGACGGAACTGTGAGGCTCGAAGGGCACGGAGCCAAAAACCGTGGCAGAGCAGTTAGTTGCGTTACCACATGGCGAGACCGATGCTGCCTACTCGGGCATGGAACCAGAAGCAGCAACCCAGGTTACGTTGCATTACGTTATGCTGTGTTGTTACATGTCAAGACATCTATCGTATGTGAGACTCAGGGGTGTGCAACGTCGTTTCTATTATGTCATAACTTTCACTTTTGGTGTATTTCCCTTTAGAATAAAAAAAAACGGAAAGCGTTCAACATTAAGATTATTCAGTAATTGTAGGTTGAGCTTTAACTTTTATGGAAGTCATAGACGTGAGCAAAAATAAAAATAAAATAAATCAATACACATTTAATAGGCCTAATTCTACAACAAAAAAAAACGATCCCGATAAAAAATTAACAAACTTAAAAAATTGTTTCATACTTTATTCACGCTGTTTCTTTCAATGTTTATGATTGTTTATGTATATTATATATCCCCTTACTCGGAGCCGGAATTATTCTTATTCCATTGTTAATGCGATGTCTTATGTTGTTTTTAGATCGAGAAGTGGAATCATGCTTACTCCACGCCACAGGAGTCCCACTATAAGCCCATTCCGGAAAGGAAAGCCAAAATTGGCCTAGAAGTAAAACCCAATAGAATACAATAACTTTCGATTCTTATATGAAATTGAACACAAATCGTACAAAGCGTGTTTTAAGTACTGTGCTTCATATCATTTTAACTTCTTAATATCTTATTGGCATTTAAAAATTCTTTAGCTTCCAATAATACTAGTGGATTATGCAGCAAATGCTGCAAACTAAGTTCATTAGAAGTTCAAATTGAAATTTTTAAAATTTATTTCCAATGAAGAATACCAGACATTTTGGAAGTTATTTGCTTCCATAATAATGAAACATACCCTCTGAATGGTTTTCTTTATGCATGCGTTGTGTAACTTTCTCCATTCTCCTATAACTTCATCCCTCTTAGCCCCAAATATTTTCCTAAGCATCTTATTTTCGAACACTCTGAATCTCTCTTCCTCTCTCAAAGTGAGAGTCCAAGTTTCACAACCATAAATAACAACCGGTAGCATAACTGTTTTATAAATTCCAAATATCTACACCACACCGCCATTAAATATGTGGAAAAGACCCATAAAGCTTGATTAATAACTACAAAAATATTTCATTTTTAATAACAATATTGTTATCTTACGTAAGTTTTGTATAGACTACTATATAGCTGTCACTCTTACTCGCTGGCTTTTAAGAAACCCGGAGGTTCATTGCCGCCCTCACATAAGCCCGCCATTGGTCCCTATCCTGAGCAAGATCAATCCAGTCTCTATCATCATATCCCACCTCCCTCAAATCCATTTTAATATTATTTCCCATCTACGTCTCGGTCTCCCCAAAGGTCTTTTACCCTCCTGCCTCCCAACTAACACTCTATATGCATTTCTGGATTCGCCCATGCTTGGTACATGCCCTACCCATCTCAAACGTCTGGATTTAATGTTACGGTACTAATTATGTCAGGTGAGGAATACAATGCGTGCAGTTCTACGTTGTGTAACTTTCTCAGTTCTCCTGTAACTTCATTCCTTTTAGCCCCAAATATTTTTCTAAGCACTTTATTCTCAAACACCCTTAACCTATGTTCCTCTCTCAAAGTGAGAGTCCAAGTTTCACAACCATAAAGAACAACCGGTAATATAACTGTTTTATAAATTCTAACTTTCAGATTTTTTGACAGCAGACTGGATGATAAAAGCTTCTCAACCGAATAATAACAGGAATTTCCCATATTTATTCTGTGTTTAATTTCCTCCCAAGTATCATTTATATTTGTTACTGTTGCTCCCAGGTATTTGAATTTTTCCACCTCTTCAAAGGATAAAATAAAAAAAAATTAACAAACTTAAAAAAATGCTTCATACTTTATTGGCGCTATTTCTTTCAATGTTTATGATTGTTTACGTATATTAAATATTCCCCTACTCAGGAGTTGAAATTCTCCTTATTCCATTGTTAATGCGATGTCCTATGTTGTTTTTAGATCGAGGCTTACCTCACGCCACTGTATGCCTATTCCGGAAAGAAAACCCGAAATTGGCCTAGAAGTAAAACCCAATAGAATACGAAAACTTTCGATTCTTATAAGAAATTGAACACAAATCGTACAAAGCGTATGTTAATTACTGTACTCCATATCATTTTAACTTTTTAATGTCTTATTGGCATTTAAAAATTCTCTAGTTTCCAATAATATAAAAGAGGATAATGTACTACATGTAGGAAAAGTAAAGGAGTACATTTCAGAACCTCAATCCGAAGTTTGTGGATTAACGAAGTCCCTACTTAAAATATTTACAAGTTTTTTTTCGGTATGTATCATGAATCATTTGTAGTAGAAGAATTGAGATCTTGGCCGATTGAGATGTAGCATCAATGCCATGTGTAATTCACGGTCTATTTTAAAGGTACGCTTCCATTTTTCCTTCTTGTGTTCTTCACTTCATTTCAAACAAACTCGTATACAATATATTTACGTAAATAATATACTCGTTTATATTTTGACAATTACGAAAATTGCATTAACGTTTATGAAAGCATTAAAACATTTTAGTATTTTACAATGAGATTTTCGTATTACGCATTTGACAGACATGCGGTATTAGGCATAATTATGTAAAAGAGAATAAATTTCCTCTCTCTGTCATCTTTCCGATAATTTGTATTGTGGACAGTTACCAGTAAAGATAGAATTTTAACAGTGCTTTGAATAATTCTCTTGAAGACAAACACAGTAGGGGCCAGATGGTCAACAAATTATTTGTGACGAGAAGTGAAGACTGATTCTGGAAGTAGATACGTAATGCAACTTAGTCTATAGGAAATTAAAGTTTTCACAGAAAAATAGAAACAGTTTATTTTGCTCGACTTCCTCAAGGGCTTTGGTTACATTAATAAATTTACTAAGCAATTTTGGACACATTTCAAGCTGTTTTTTTCTCTGTAGTGTTCGTTTTTATAACAATTACGTAAAGAATAATTAGGCCTATTAATATTTCCGACACAAACGCTTTTGAAGACACGCTATTTAAACAACCTCATTTATCATACGATCTTAGGTCAGAAAAAGGAATTATTATGCAAAATCGTAGTTTGATCCGAGCCGTGACTTCATCGGTTAGATGACGACATTCCACAGAGGCGTCGGGGTTCGATCCCCTGGAGTTCCAGTAAAATTTGTATTGGATAAATCGTCTCTGGGGTAAGTTTTCTCCGAGTACTTTGGTTTCTCTTACCAATTAATTCCACCATTATTCCATCATCACATATCACTGCTCCCCAGTGTTGCGACACTGTCTGACCAGCCTGCACAAAATTATTCCTATTGATCAATAGAAGGGACTTCGTGCCGATCGTGTTGAAGTGCCGAAAAGAGGATTGAAGATTTTTAAGCTTATTATCCATTCATTTATAGTGTTCTGCCCAAGGGCAGGTCTTTCACTGCAAACCCAGCATTCTTCAATCTTTCTATTTTCTGCCTTCCTTTTAGTCTCCGTGTATGATCCATATATTTTAATATTGTCTGTCATCTGATATCTTATTATTATTATTATTATTATTATTATTATTATCATTATTATTATTATTATAACTATTATTACTATTAATATTATTAATCCCGCTCTTCCGAAATTGTACTCTAGATACATTATTGTATGCAGACGTTCAGCTTCTTTTTGTTACAAATGAAGACGACCTGCAATACTCAATGCATAGGCTACCTGAATATAATAGCACAAAATTTCAAAATGAAAATTTCCCCCCCCCCCAAAAAAAAACAAACATTATGGCGTTCCAAGGTAAACAGCCAGTTAGGAGTAAAATTTGCATTGGAACCCATACGTTAGAACAGGTAAACTCATTTAAATATTTAGGTTATAATTTGACATATTTACCTGTTACTGATATATCTGAAAATATTCAACATTTTAATGGAGCCTTAAGAACCATCAACCAGGTTTTCACAACCACGAAGACCCAAAAACATACCAGGTTAAAAGCATATAAACTTCTAGCAAGACCTGTCCTCATGTATGGTAGTGAGACCTGGACTGTCCGAAACTCAGATGTCCAACGCCTAACAAGTGCGGAAATGAGATTTCTAAGGAGGACTGCCGGCTACAGCTTGCTTGACCACAAAAGGAATGAACTAATTACAAAAGAATTGAAAATTACACCTATTTATGAACATCTCAACCACTATAGACAAAAATGGCTTAACCATGTCAATAGAATGGACCGTTCCAGACTCCCAAGACAAATTCTCCCTATATACCACATGGAAGACGATCTTTGGGACGCCCCCTGAAAAGATGGACGGAGACCGTAATAGGCCACTAGGCCTAATACTTGCAAGGACGATGATGATGATGATGTGATTATTATTATTATTATTATTATTATTATTATTATTATTATTATTATTATTATTATTATTATTGAATTCGTTTATGTGTAAATTGCCGTTTTGTATACCATATTTTCAAACACCAACCATAATTATTTATTAATGAGGTTATTTTAACTAGTATTATTAATTGTAATTACTGTATGTAACTAAGTTGACATTGCCACCGGTTGTTTGTCCATTTACCAATAAGGAAATAAATGAAGAACAACTATTGTTTCAGCATAAAGTCAAGTTATGCATTTATGAACTGTAAAAATATCAGCTGTCTAGTTTTAGCGGTTTTTGGGGAAAAGTTCCGTATGTAAGACATAATTTTATTTAACGTTGGCAAGATATGCAGTTCCATATCCACTTAAACGAAATGTGACTGGATTGGCGATTCTGTGTGTTCGTAAATTAAATACGAACAGACAGAGAGGCATCGGTACCTACTGCTATTGTTGCTGTCACAGAAATTAATTAAAATGCAGATGTAAACAGTTGTAATAATAAATAAATAATGAGTTTGGCAATAAATGTAATTTATTTCGTAATTTAGGCATTATATAAAAAAGAAAAAGCAACATATCACTTCGCGTTTCAATCACAAAGATTTAATTTGTACATACTATCCAGTTTTAAATTTAAAATAGAAGTTTCACATCTAAGAAGACATTCTGCCGAAGTTTCTGGTGATGGATTATAAAAGGCGATAACGCAGGCTACTTTGCACAAGTTCTTCCGGGTAGGAAGTAAAGCTGGAGGCCCGTGTCGTACATTTACGACACTTAAAAAATCTGTCCCTAATAGATGAGGGCTCAAGATACAAATTTGTTTAAACAATTTCTCCCTCACTTCGAAATTTGGAGTGCAGTGACCCATATCAACTGCCTAAACAGCTTGCTCTTGTCCCTCCCTCCACCTCAAATCCATACCATCCAAACCGCCATCTCACAGCATGCTTTTCTCAGAGCGCATCTTGCAACATAAACGAAGCTCGAGAGGCAGCAACTCTGATTTCAGCATATTGAGCAACTATTGCTGTGCTACAGTAGGTGTACAGATGTTCATTTGTAAATTTTGATGCTACTGTAGTTGCTTAAATGGCAGTACTATGATTGTCTATGGGTGAATAGAAACAACACCGACAACTCTTAGTTGAGCGGGATGCTAAACTGATAATTTTTCAAGCGGAAACTCGTGTCCGGAAATTCATGGTTCGGACCAGCTCGAAAAGTCCAATCCTTGATGTCGATCAGAGTGCTGCATTGGAGTTAAATCGCTCGCTTGAACTCGGTCGAATGTCACACGCTCGAGTGAGATTAGATCGGTCGTGGTACGCTCGTAATAAATAGAAGCACAGTACAAGGTCATCTCACCGACATGTCTTATCTTGTATGGAAGGCGACAGATAAGGTACACATATGTTTTGCTCACGCGGTAAAAATAAGGCTTTATTTTCTGCGTACCAAAACAGTAACATGAAGTTATAAATAAAATAGTATGAAAAACTTCGATATACAGTTATTATTCCTAATTAATAATTATTCAATATTTGATTTACCACATATGATAGGTCCATACATAGTGCTCCGCCTATATACTGCGACAATGTAGAAACGTTTTACAAAATATTATTATATAGCAGTAAATTAATAACAATACTAGTACAGAGATAACGTCACAGAAAATATAATAAAACGAATAATCATGCTGCGCAACTGTTACAGACGCAAAGATTGACACACTTTATTATTAGAGATTATTATTATTATTAGTACTAGAAAACTTGATACATTTCTCGCATTATCGTGATTGTGTTCTCCGTTTATAATAATTACATTTACATCCAATACCATCTATCAGATAGGGCAAAAATAAAATCACTCCAGTGTGGGGGGGGGGAACATTTACCTACAACATTTATATTACATTTTAAAGCAAGTTTTGTAGTTGTACTATGGAGAGGTTAGTTAAACGCTGCAAAGTTTTGAAATGATAAACATCTATGATGTTACTACACAGTTCATCACTGTTACAAGAACGACGCTCGGCTTATACCGTTCGAGGACTTATCGCTCGCCACAATTTTACCCATCATGCATGTGCGCTACCTATCGGATTATGCTATGAACTATTTGGCGCTCGAGCGAAAACGTCCGATGCAGACCTCTGATGTCGATGATGATGATGACTATAATGATGTAAAACTAATGTATGAAAGTTAAATACTTTCTAAATTAAACTATTACACTGAAATGAAAGACTACTGTCGAAATGTTTGAACTGTAGCAGGTCTCTGACTTAGGGAAATGGAAATTATCCAACACTGTTTAAAAATAAATGACCCTATTCTTCGAATAAATTATACATAGGCTCCTGCCGAAAACGAATGGTGTCTTTTCATTATGTCAAACTAGTGGGCATTGTCTCTTGCTTGAAAACTAAGATCTCCGGCATAGCAACCTACAGATAGAAACACGGAATGGTAGCCAAGAATGTTTCTTCCCGACTCACGTAATCGTCCTGACGTCATGTGGAATTACATTTTAGAGAATGAGCCTTAGAAAGAGCTTTAATTTTCTTCGCAAGATTTATTTTATTAATGTAGGTGTCTCAGAATGGTTCTAACAGCGGTAGACAAAGTGTGGAATTGTGCCTAGATTATTTTTTATACATTCAGATTGTATCAAATATGAGAGGACTTTATTTATATCTGTGAATTTTATATCTAACAGCAGTAACGATTTTTTTCTTTCTTTTCTGGCAGTTGTCGATTGCGAGGTTTGCCAAATCAGTTACAACTATATCTCTCTCTTTTTTATACGAGAAGTCTGTCTAATACAGTTAAAGGAAACTAATTACTGCTCTCAAATTACATTTTTCGATTATAAAATGCATTATCTGTATGATTAATGAGTAAGTCAATTTTAGCATGACTGACTTAAGTTGAACATATTCATATTACTAATTCACATATAAAAATAATTAAAATTAAAATTTATTTAAAAAATGAACATAGGCTACATAAGTCTTTATTATAGAGCTAGCAAAATTTTTCGCAATTTTAAAATGTCTTACTCACTATGTCTAACATTTACGCATTTATGCGCCGTACCAACAAAAATATAGAATGCAATATTTAAAGTATTTATGCAATCAGTAGAAGTCGCTTTAAATAAATTGAAATAGATATTATTGATAATAATAATAATAATAATAATAATAATAATAATAATAATAATAATAATAATGGCTTTATTTAACCTGGCGGAGTTAAGGCCGTAAGGCCTTCTCTTACACTCAACCAGGATTAAAACTTGCTTACACAGTTGAACATAAAACTGGATCAGAATTAAGTAATTACATACTGATACATAATGAGATCAAAAGAGGTAGTTAGATAAAATTTACCTCATAAAATTAAAATAAACATAGTGAAATACATATTAATTTGTTAGAATCAAATACGAATCACATAAAAACAGAAGCCGATAATTCGATAAAAAAAAGAAAAATGTACACAGTAAAAATAAAAATAAACACATTAGTATACGTATTAGTATTAGATTACAATTAAGTAGGATTTACATAATTAAACCAGAAACCGACAATTGAATAAAATGTACACAAAAAATAGATTAATAATAAAAAAACAACAACACAGTGGGATACATATTGGCATTAAGTGATAAATAAACACGATTTAGATAATGAAAATAAGAAACAAAATAAAAATAAAAATAAATACAGTGGAACACATTTGCAACACGTTAGGTCTGGCAACTCATCATAAGATATTTTTCTAATTTACATTTAAAGGAAATTAAAGTTCGGCAGCCCTTGACTTCAGGCGGCAGGCGGATATTAGGAGATGTATATAGGTTAATATTTTCATTGATTGATTATTAAAGGGATAAATGATGGTAAATTAATTTCTAGTTCTATTCTTGCCGCTAATTATAATAATGATTATTTTTAATTAATATGGATTTTGCTTTATTTATTTCTTCTTTAGTTGTTTTGCATAGTAGTAATTATTACATACGTAGAGATATAAATATTAATCGTTTTATTTTGTTGGTACTTACATCAATAAATAATATTTAAATCTGCACCAAGTTTATATTGGTTCTGATCAAATATTACTTAAATAATTTTATATATGTCATCAGAAAGTTTTCTTGAGACCTCTGTCATAGAATATTTGCAGTAACACTGAAATCAGAGCATCGTTATTGCACTTTGAACACCATTGTGGTTAATATGCAGCTCGGAGATAACTTATCATTGTTAATCTCTGTGTAAGCGTGTGGATATGACAGTTCTGTCACCTTTACAGTATATGGTACTCTCATTGTGTTAAAACTGAGAAGCATTGATTATTTTGCTCGTCTTACAAGATTAAATAATTTGTCGCGTACCATTGACGTTACTCGGACCCTACGCCATCTTCCAGTAGGTTTTGCCTGTGTTACCATGGAGACCGTGCATTCGTCCCGGTTCGGTTGGTTCTCGGGGTTTGGTTGCGTTTGTGTGCGGCACAGCTGCGCTCGGCACGGTACGGTTAGGAACCAGCCTAGCAGGCAGGCCGGCAGAGAGCGAGCGAGCAAGCGATCGAGCAAGCGGTGCGAAGGAAAGGAAGGAAACAGAGGGGACAACAGGATCATTCCAAGTCGCTCACTGCTTCACTTGGTTCGCTCATACAGGCCAGATAGACTCTGGGTCGCTTCTCACGTGGTTGTGAGTTACTTCAAGCTGTTGTTGGATCTCATTGACAACGATTATTACACCATGTGTGACATTGTTCTAGTCTACTGAGTTGATATAACGACGTAGGTTAATGTACTTCGTTTGAGCTGTACGAATAGTTAATTATATGTGGTTGTGGGTGCGTGGTTCCTTTCTTTCAGATGATACATGTTTTAAACTGTGAACAAGAAGTGTTTTGGTGCTGTTTATCGATTACGTTTGTAACTGTTTATCGATTACGTTTGTAAATTCGATCGCCTCATCCGTTAGGACTTTGTCGTCATCTGCTGCAGATTTGAGACTTCTGCAGTCAACGTTCAGACAACGCGCAGCATCCCCTTTGTTCTTCTCAGTCTTCGTCAGCATCTTGGCGATAGGAAGGCATCTTCTGGAGCATCATACGGTACATCTAAGACCACAAGCAGCTGGTAAGTGCCTCAAATATTGTTACTACCTATATCTGAACGTTTACACAATCTGTGCCACTGATTCGTCATACGTTCAATACAACCGATATACCGCCATTTTTATGAAATTTATAATATTTCGGCTTGTTTGTCACAGAAATCATATTGATTCGGAATATTACGCCGTGTAGTTCGAAAGTTGAAATGCCGCATTGGGTTTTCAACGACAGTGTCACATGCGTTCTTTGTCTATGAGCGCGCAGTTGTGATGAATAACAGACCGATGTATTCCCGCATCGCGTGTATGCTACAGGAATATTATTTTTAGTACATGCGGTACAACTGATCTTTCATGTAGTTTTATAATCTTCTGTGTTATTTTAAATACGATACTTGTGTGTCATGTACCTCGCAAGAAATTGTAGTGCAGATGTTGCAGTATAGCTGTCCCCCCCTAGTGCCGGCATTTTCACCAGGCGGGAACTGTCACCTAACCGACACAATATACCGGTGTGATAGTTATGTATTGTTTCTTTGTTATCAGTGAGAGGCACCGAATATGGTTATTTGTGGATATATTGCTTGCTGTTTTATTTCGAAGAATTGGGGTATTTATTAATTGTGTGTATTAGATTAATTCGTCGTAACTGTCTTTGCAGAAAAGAACAACCTCATGAAGTTGTCATTCTCGATGATCTGAAGGTATTATGCTAGTCATTGGATTCGAGGTTCAAACCCGGTCGAGGTCGATGTAGAAATAGCGCTACCATCTTTAGCAAGGCTTCCTCCAGGAGGCAAATAAAGCTGGGTCGCGGGTTGTAGATTTACGGAATATAAGAGAACCCCGTCTCTGATAAGTATTTCAAGCTAAATTTGTCGGTTATTTCTCACTCACGTAGAATTTCGCTGAAAAAGCTCTGCAGTGAAAAGCTTCGTTCAATAAAATACTTTCTATTACTACTACTACTACTACTACTTATTAAAGTGTGATAAAAAATCGATGTTACAGTTGTCGTTCGTGCTCTTGTATTCAGGGTTCAATGAGGCGAATACTGTTGCATCTTATTTAATAAATTCTCATGAATTATATCGGTTTCCCCATTAAAGGATGTGCTTTGTTGCCGTGGTACATGTTCTGGGGTGAGATAGAAGGGAGGAGAAAAATGACTTGATTAATTCCACGTGATTTAACACGTATTCATTCGCCAATCTCTAGATTCCACCTCATTGTGCTAGGAAGACGGTGAGACCTGCTGAATACAAAGGCGAGGGGTGAATCTCACCACCACAGCGCTCCTTCGTACGATGAGTGTCTTTGACGAATTATTTCAGGGGTAACCATATTTACTTTAACATTTAAATAGCATAATCTCGTATGTACTCAACGTTTTATTGAGACTAATAATTTCGTATTATAGACCTGATTTATTCGTAATTTCAGAGTGTTCAACGTCTGTGTTAAAATATAGCCATTTTCATTGAAATACATATTGTATACCACTGTCCGTAAGATCATGGTGGGACTTTAAATGATCTTACTGTAATTGCAATGTAGCACGATATAAAAGTGAAACAGCTACTAATGACAATAACTCTCAAAGTGTTTTTCTTATAATGGTTGCCATTGTTGCTTACGCCTCGATTGTTATCGATTCTTATTGTTGCAGTCAGCAAGATGGACGTTTTTAGGCTTACAAAATTTGATTGTTACTCTTGTCCAACATGAAAATCGTCCTGTGTTTTATGAGGATCGGCCAGACAAAAATAATATTCGCCGTTGGGATGTAGTTAAAAGAAACGGGAAATCAAATGAACAAAATGGGATCGGGTAGACTGATTTTAGTGACGAGTTTGAAGCGTAGTCCCAATAAAGAATAAATCATTGCATAAGTGTGTTCAATACATAGGAATTAAAAAAAAAAACTAGACGCCGTAAGGTGCTGAAATAACGTTCAGTTTTTACATGCACTCCAACCAGATGTCTATCGAGAAATACGATTTTATGTTCATATTCTTCACGAGATTGACAGTTATGTTGCAAACTGTTAGCATTACCGGTACCTCACATTTTCAACGCCAGTGTTATCTTGCAGCAAGATGGTGCTCCTCACTTTCCTGGTATAGTTAAGGAATCCTGAAGTGAAACAATCCTACAAAGATAGATCTGAAGGGGCGGGTGGAAACCATGACCATCATGCTCTCCGAACTTCATTCTTTTGAATTTTTACTTACGGGGTTGTCAGGCAAAGGGTGCACAGTGTACCCATCAACACTCTTAACCGTTTGAAAAAGCGAATAAGCTACTACATCCGTCACTTCCTACCAGAGGAGCCCACATTGAACTAGGGGATACAAAACAAAAACTTATTGTTATTGTTTCATATAGTGTCTGTTTCACATATATTTTATATTTAGTTACAATTACATAATAGTTTAAAATTCAGCAATGAAACTTTTAAGCGGGCAGAGAGAGACGAAATTCCAGAAACAATTTTTTTTTTCGGTATGAGGAAAGCTGAAAGCATTATTTGTGTGAAAATCACAAAATCGATTTATTTAGCGCCAAATTTTATTCCCTACACAACATGTAATGGTAATGAGAAAGTAAATAAATATTGTTGATATGTCATGTATTGAAACATGACAAATTTGTATTTATACTAAATTATAGAAACAGTATGTATCAGTGGTTTGTGTTTGAGATTGTAGTAGATGTGCTCTATTTAATTTTGATCAGTCAGGGAAAGAATGGCAGAACAATGATGAAATTTAATTTTTGTAATGGGGCGTTATATAGGCAAATGTAAAACCGGAGTTATAAAACCTTTGTAGCCATAATTTGTACAATGGCATTTTTTTTAATTATGAGTTACTTTGTTGTTGCTTAATAACCAGAAAGACGTAGGTAATCAATTCTTGGATTACTCTTCTATGTTCTACAATTTATTTACGACTTAATTGTGAATTATATTGAAAAGTATTCCTCTTACTTCTGTTCAATGCTTGTATTGTTATTGTTGTTTAGTCAACTGTCCGAGGACAGGTCTGAATCTCACAAGTGATACCAACATGACACCACTTATGAGGCAACTAGGCCAGGAGATAATGATGTATGGTGGCCAGTTCCTTTTCCCCTCCATTACATACATTGCCGATTAGTTACATATTACACTAATCAGACGTATTGTTATTGTGAACTATTTTTAAAAATGGACAAGCTTGAAGATTTTTGTAGTTTAGCCTACATGTACTTTATGGTGAGCTATACGCAGATATAGTGATAGAGATTAGAAGAGAGGTTTAGTGGCTGTTAGACAACCTTGTGAAGTGTCGAGGGTGGCGCAAATGTGCAATTACAGTGGTTCTCTTATGCCTACCTTATCGCTTCTCCTGAATGAAATCCTTTCATAAATAACCATAAGCAGAAGAAGTGGGGAAGAAGTAGGGACTGTAAACCGCCGGAACATTTGTTATGCGAGCAAAAACCTTCCGAATTGTTACAGTACATGCGCGAAGTCTGAAAACTACCTCCGGTATTCGTTATAATCGTGTGTGGCGTTTTCTTTCACATTTGCACTCCTGTTAAGGACGTCTGACGACCAAATTCTAATCGAAATAATGTAATTTTTCATTTTTACTTACCGATTTTATGTGAGGAAAGCGTGCTGAAATAAAACACTTTTACGCAAAATATTTTTCAATCCAACGTAGACGTTTTCATTTAAAATATTGTCATTTCTTCTTTCTATTATTATTATTATTATTATTATTATTATTATTATTATTATTATTATTATTTACTCGCATTTTCTCTTAAAATGCCGTCGACCTGGTTGGCGAGTTGGTATAGCGCTGGCCTTCTATGCCCAGGGTTGCGGGTTCGATCCCGGGCCAGGTCGATGGCATTTAAGTGTGCTTAAATGCGACAGGCTCATGTCAGTAGATTTACTGCGGGACAAAATTCCGGCACATCCGGCGACGCTGATATAACCTATGCAGTTGCGAGCGTCGTTAAATAAAACATAACATTTAACATTTCTTAAAATGCCACATTTCTACCGTTGAAAATGCGACAAACACTTCTTCCTGTGTTGCGACAACAGTTTGTGACGGTAAACGCAAATTCCATTCTCGTCAGGGAAGTGGAAAGTATCTCCCTCGCAGAAGGTCTAATGTCTTTCTTATTTTGTGTTTGTTCTATGTTGTCTCAAGTCTTCTCGTACTACATGTTTACCTTATCATAAAACGAAGCTGCTGTACATCTACTGTATATTTCTCCGTGTGAGATTCTAATGACCTGTAACGCCCATTTCTTTCAAGCAGGCGATGTAGAATTACGAAGTGATATAGGCCTATCGTGAACAGTGATAAGTAACAAAGAACTTAGTAATATTAGGGCCTATAATGGGTGTATAATAAGTTACGTCCGATTTTGAATGCAAGAAATACTAGTTATTTATTTCAGTGGGTACCTGAAACTAACCATAACTATTTCATAATAATTCTACTCACACTCATCACTAGCTTAACAAAATAATAACAGTAATATACTAATAATACTATTCCTTGTACGGGTATCAATTTCCCAGTAAAATAGTGTCGTAACTCCAAAATTGTGATATGTAAAAATATGCTATTTCCTAGTAAAATACTGCTGTAAAAATATATTAATAAATAGGTACCAAAACCTTTGATATTTTACTATTTTATTATAATTTCCTTCCTCCAACTAATAAAACAGCGTTGTAAATAATTTATGAAAGCATTGTGTGATTTTCGAATACAACAATAGGCTATTTTACTGGGGGTGCGGTATCCTTGCATGAATAGAAATGGGCGTAACTTTGTACACACTCGGTATATAACTGTGTGATTATTATTGTTATTTAATCATTTGTCTGCAAGAGTATGTTGGTAATATTATTATGGGAAGCTGACAGTGAAATGTACTGTTGGTAATTATGGGAAGTTGACAGTGAAATGTAATACATACAAAATTTGCACTAATCCAGCTAGGCCTACTATAACTTAGATATTTTTATTATTCTTCTCTTCCTCTTCCGTTATTAAGCTTTGAACATAGGTCCTGGTGCCTTCAAAGTCCGTCCGTCAGATCTTACACGGTCTTCTAGTACTTCTTACCCCCCCCCCCTTCGATCGCACTGTATAAATTTCAATCTGGTAACGTTACTCTTGTTTGTGTTCTAGTCACTATCTCGTCTATACTTAGAATGTTTGTAGTAATTTATAATCTAAATGTTTGCCGTTCAACGATTTAAATAACAAAAAAATGACTTATGTACTCCTAAATCTCTTTTCAGTTTAGTGTGATTTCGAATTGCTTTTTGATGCGTACAAGTATGCGTAACATACACGAGTTACAGATTTGCCGTAGCTTGTATTTATAGGGCGACTGCAATGAAGACGAAACTAGAATGCTTTCATGTTGCTCACACACGTCAAAATTTCGTCATAAACAACTCCCACACAGAACCATCCTGACGGATCGTAGACAGTTTGTGTATTTAAGAGCAGAGCGTGTTTAAGTTGTGGAATATGGAAAATTCTAAGCGTGGATATCGTTATTTTACTTCCCTTTTGACTTTTAAGACAAGATAGAAGAAACACTACTTTTTCCGGCTTTCTGCTTTGAATTTAAAAAGACATTTAAATAGAATATAAAATTGCTTTCATTTTGTATCCGCATAGTTGGCATGTAAACTTAGCTGTTTTTCTTTCTCTAGTGGAACTTCTCAATAACAAGTACGCTAGGCCTCTTCAGTTAAAAAACGATAAATTAATTTTATTAATGCTATCTTTGTGTCGAGAGTTATCATAATATTCTCATGATTTGCTCTACAATATTATCACACGGCATCGACAAACACTCGTATACTGCGGGCTTTGAACCCAGAGCATGCATTCCATGTACCATAGTGTTACAGCTATAGGCTATCTTAGCCGCTGCACACAGCTTGCTTATTAATACATTTATTTTATATTTACTATGTTTTTAACGTCTCTTTGAATTTTGAAGTACTGTAGTATATATTTCATATTTTTGAACTGACAAGGAACGAGAAGTCGGTTATTAAGTTCTGTTGTACAAGTCTGTGCCATATTTGTTTGACGGTACTTACTTTCGAGAGAACAGAAATAAATAAACGATTAATCAGTGAAAATATAATATTCAGTAATTAATAAGATTGCCACACGAAATTTGTGGATATGACTTTTTAGCAAGGGATTCTTGATCACTTCTGACACAACATTTTTGCTTTTTGACTTCTTATATGCGTATTAGTCGTAAACATTTGTGTAACATATTTGAAGATTAGTTCTGTAATAGTTTTCGTGTTATTATTGCCATTAATGTAAATAATGAGCGTCTAATAAATTTTATTATAAAAAAGTGACTTTCTTGTTTCTCCGTAAATCGCAATCATTGACTATTCTTCTACGAAAATATTTCTTTTTCGAACTTGTTGTGCATTCTGTATTTGTTCTTTTTAAAAGTTACTGTTTGTATTGGAAGTCTGTGAAATTATTCTATTTTTACAAAGTTCTGTGTGTCTTATTTCCGAGAAAATATGATGTGCAAATTATTTTGTACGTGGGTTTTGCGTAGCAATTTTAATAGATTTAACATCGAACATAGATAGCCTATATATTTTTTTTTAGGTCATCGCAATTGACACCCTTATTTAAGGTATCCAGTTTTTTTATAATTGACTAATGTTATATTATTGTTAAAAATAATGACAACCTTGTTCAATTAAATTTTTTCTCATTGTAGAAACATTCAGTATTTTAGTGACCATAAGTTACTGGAATTTTTTTCCAGAATCGGAGTAATCAGATCAGATTAATTAATTTCAGTACATTAATCTCCATATTTTAAATTGGGTTATTTTATGACTCTTTATCGACTGCTGTGGTTATCTAGCGTCTGAGATGAAGATGATAATGCCAGCAAGATGAGTCTAGAGTCCAGCGCCGAAAGCTACCTAGCCTATGCTCTTAATGAGCTGAGGAGAAACGCCAGAACAAACCTCAACCGAGTAACTTGCTTGGACCACTATTTGAACCCGGGTCCGTTCCCTACACTGGCAAACATGCTGTTACTCCGCAGCATCAGTGCTTATCTGTTCAGCACATTTTAATCTTACGGATGATAATTTTCTTGTATAAAGAACATGTACTTTGGAACGGTAATGAAATGCTTCAGTGCGAAAATAATCTAAATCACAAGGGTGCAAGTTTTCCTCCACAGAATATGTTTGAAGTACCTTGGAAATCATTCAAGTATATGCAAATAGAAGGAATATTTATTGTTCTGTAGCTTCAGAGCTTACTCAGCGTGGGCGAAAATTGTCGACGAATTTTGTCTGAAACTGTCTCAAGGACAAGGTTATTTTGTACTGTACATGTGACAAGATCCTCCCAGCTTTAAGTTCCGCACGCAGGAAGCCATGCTAAAGATTTTATCACCCTTCCATCGCGCCTTTGGTTGGATTTGAACTCAAGAATCTGGGATCCAACGGCTATATGGTAGCCGTAAGACCACATAGGATGTTCACTCCCATTCAAGACCTGTTTATGTTTGGATTCTGTACAGCGGTCAGCTGCTCTCTTCTGTGTGGTGCTTTTATTTTGGCAGTAACTAATTTGTTTTCGTGTGGCGCATCCTTTATTGCCAAAGGTTACGTTATTCAATACACAACTTTGAGTAAAAGCGGTTTTACGCTTTTAGATTTTTAGGCGTTCCATTATTTCATAACGAAGCGAAGCTATGTATTAGCAACGCTATGTCCGTCCATGTGAGCATGTCTCCATATTACTACGTAACACAACCATCATGATATATTAGAGATTACAACGATTTACACCTTAGAAAATCATTATGATATGGAGGGAAACATTTTTCAATCTTCTATTCAGGATTTAAAACTAAATATGCCGTGTTCGACATATTCCATACATTTTTTTTACAACTGGTAGTTACATAATGCTGCATTTACATCGGACACAGTGTTGCAAAACATTATACAGTAGGCGGATAAGTTGATGCCGAGATTTCCCAAGTGAATATTTTTTCGTATAATTGTGCATGATTTTTAATTGATTTAATAATTAATTTTAAAATACAGAAAAGCTTCAGGACGATGTTTTTTGTCACTTATAACGGAAGTAAATAGGATATTGCATAAAGCAAATCGTGATGTATGCAATTAAAAAAAGAGGACACCGAATGTCTGCCGTTTCCTATTGCACAGTTTTCGTTACAAGCTTTGCTTCGTAATTGAAAATGTCGAAGCCTTGTGTCAATAAGACAGTCGTATGGGTGTTGCTTATGTTGAATTTTAACTTAACGTGAATTGCGGAGCTCCATTGAAGCAGGTAGGGAACTGAACATTCCCTCCCTGGTTTTAGAATGCTTTTTGTCTGCGCTCGAATGGAAGAAAGAGACGGAGAACTCCTCCATGTTTCTGTCTGATGCCATGTTCAGTGCACGCGTTGCCTGGTGCCCTCATCTTGACGTAGGGTTTTGTTATTCTACATGCGGAGGGGAGAGGGATTCCAGTGAAATTTCTAGAGTTAAGGTCACCTTGTGATCTAAACGGTTCTTCAACCCCAGTACTCCGATGTTGTGCAAGGTCCGTGAACCAGTATAGCCATTATTACCATTACCACTTCATCTGGTGAATTCATTTTTCGTTCGTGCATTTTTAGTTTTCAACTTTTGTATATCGTTTCTCTATAAAGTATAAATTTAGCCTGAGTTCTTGTGTTATTAGCTATTAACAAGAAATGTGACAGATCCATTAAGAAGTATATATGTCTTATCAGACATTGGATTTTTAGGCACAAAAAATTGCATTTTTAGGTGCCTAAAATAAGCTCAAAATTATTAGGCTCTATTTTAGTAAAACTAGGCATTTTAGGCACATATGATCAAGGCTTCAAACCTATTTATTTCACTGAAATTATACCCTAAAATACACAAAACATAGCATTTATAAAGTAAATTTAAGAAATGGAGGCAGACAACTGTATATTATACAGTATAAAACACAGCTGCACAAATTTAATATATTGAAAGAAATTAAATAACTATTACACTTTTTAAATTATCGAAATTCAATTCCATGCTCATTCTTTTTCATAATTATCTGCACAATACATCACCACAATTTTTTTTTTTTTTCCAAATTCTCCACAGTTGATCTTTGCCTTTTGTCAGTGAGAATAATAATTTGGAAAGCAGAGAAACTTCTCTCTACTGAAACAGATGTGAGAGGAGCAAATTTGAAATTAGCTACAGTAGAAACATCTATACCTACTGGAACATTTACATTTTCCCCCAGTATCACTCTTGATACTTTTCCAACAATGAAAATCCAACGTTCTTATTTAGTACACTGTCCCACTTATTTTTAATATTACAGTACATTATGTTCACCTGGCATCTTTTACTATTGCTATTTGGCTGCAAAGAGATTGATTTTTACGTTCTAATTGTTCAATGGTTGCTTGTATGAATGAAAAGTTTGATGTTATGTGGGCAATGTCTTTTTTCACTGACGGGTCATACAGACACTCTTTCACACATGCTGCAGTATCGGATTGAGGCAATTCTTCAATAATCTAAAAAGTGTAGAAGTTAACTGAATTAAAATCCTTAATGTTGTATTGCCGTATTTCTATCACAAACTGCGATTACTTAGTTCGAACAACCAAAATCTCAATGACCCGTAAATACTTTCACTATGGTATCGAAATTTAAAAGCTTGAAGTGTAGTTGTCTTTAAAAGAATTTCATCTCAGCATAGCGTAGTCATTTGTTTGCTAGAAATCTCGCAGAATATTATTTTTCTATCGAAAGTGAATTGTGGAAATTCTGTTGGCCATTGCCGGATCAGCATAGATGTTGCACTTTTTATCTTTCGGCATTAAGCTGTACAGGAAAACGTCCTAACACTTAAAACTTCTCAACACAAATAAGGAGAGGAACAGCTAACAGACATTCAAACTAATCTTTATACAGCATTGTTGTTTAAATTCTGCTTGCCGAGAATACATCTTACCATCCATTGTTACATTTTCTGGTAGTGTTAGTCCAAGAAAAACTGACCTTTAATATTGCTTACGTATTATATGAGCATATGAATAAATAGTGAAATAACGAAACTTTACATTGATTCAGGTATTTTAAGCCGAATATTAACAAATTAGGTTATACCAATCACTTTATAGCATTTTAAGGCACTAACAAACTATGAATAAGTTTTCAATTTTTATGAAACGTAAATATTAATCATTATTTTTTCCCTTCTCCTAAACGAACAAACTAGGCGTTTGCCCAAAAATCTGATGTCTGATGATTACCGAATTGCATGCCGCTTACATTTTTCGTCAGATGCAAATCACACGGCGTGATATCTCATATTAGTTCCAGAGTACCAGACGAAAATGATCTATTTCACCTGTCTAAAATAAACTTGCTTCTTCATATTTTATGTGCCAGAAATGCCAAAATCAGAAAATTTTCAACTTAGTTTCATGTCGTCATCTGCAGTCTCAGCTTTTAGAAAAAGTATCACGTATAAATTCAAGAGCATCCATGTGTATTTTCCAAGGGAGGGCTGTGAAGACCTCAGCTAGTGGTGTGAAGCCTCCCCGGAAAAGATATTCAGTAATTTGACCTTGTGAAATTAGAACATCTTGACATAATTACTATGAGCCAGTTTTTTAAGAATTTCAAGCACAAATTTTCATAAAATGTTTTGCGAAAAAAAAATGGATCAAAATTGTAGTAGCTGAGCACGAAGTAAATGAATACATTTTTGTCAACAGTAACCTCACTAGAGGTTTTGATTTATATAGAGAAAACCAAACTCGAGTGGGATTTGACTATTACACGATTAGAAGAAAGTATATAAAGATTAGAAGAAATAAAGTACCTACTCTAATACAATAAATTATTAATTGACTTACCAAAATTTTATTTCACTAATATTAGCTTCATCAATACGTTTGAACAGAGCCGCGATTTTCTGTTGACTGGGGGGTAAACAAATGACGATCGCAAAGCATGTTTTATAGTACCTTGAAGAATTTGCTGTTTGAAAGGTTGACAAACGAAACAAATAGTAGGGAGGTGATAAAAACAAGAAAGTATATAAAGATGAGAAGAAATGAAGTACTTTAATACAATAAAATAGGTATTAATTGACTTGCTAAATTCTATTTCACTAATGTTAGCTTCACCAAAACGTTTAAACGGAGCCGCCATTTTCAGTTTACTACCTATGGGGTAAACAAATGACTATCGCAAAGCATGTTTTGTAGTACCGTGAAGAATTTACAGTTTGAAATGTTGGCAAACAAAGAAACAAATGTTAGGGTAGTGATAAAAACAAACGAATGCTACGGAAGTGATAAAAATACTAGGGAAGTGGTAAAATTGTAGTGATAAACAGCCATGATTGGTTGAAACACATCCTTTCATACTGTTTTATTGGTGAAAAGTAATATGATGTAGTAAAAGTGTAATAGTTAGAAAAAAACAATAATTGTAGATTTCTCTTGCTTTTAGAAAATGTTTCTAAAACTCTCATCCAAGTTCAGTCTTTTTATCTCTTGTACAGATTAGCTGTTAAGTAAGAGAATGATGATTCAATGTTCTCAATAGTAATTTATAGGCAATTCCAACATAAACATAATTTATTTTCTTGAACATAAAAAAATCAACCTAAAAAGTAAATATTGTAGAGCCCGGAGAACCGGCTTAAGCCTCCCCTTCCCTCTCCTTAGTGGGCTTCCAAGCATAAATTATGCTTGTTCTATCGCGTATCATACTTTGGGCATGATCATACTCAACCACTGATTGCCAGCATCTGAGTTATGTTGATATTTTTTGCGACTAGTACAGTAGTGACAAAAAAAACTGGACCGACCCTTGTAGCTGATTTCAGAGCCTTGTTCACTCCAGAGCACGATAGACTGGTAACTAAGTCTTTCGTGGTTCGAATCCTGCCTGGGAAGGAAACTTTCTTTTTTTTTTTTTTGTTCCTTATTCAAATTTATTACCAATACTTTTCGATTGCTGGTAAAATTCATACTTTAGGAGTATACGTTAAGTAGTAAAATATCGCTGCAATCGAAAAGTATTGGGAATAAATTTGAATAAGAAACAAAAAAAAGTTTCCTTCCCAGGCAGGATTCGAACCACGAAAGTCTTAGTTACCATTCTATCGTGCTCTGAGTGAACAAGTATAGCGCTGGCCTTCTATGCCCAAGGTTGGGGGTTCGATCCCGGGCCAGGTCGATGGCATTTAAGTGTGCTTAAATGCGACAGGCTCATGTCAGTAGATTTACTGGCATGTAAAAGAACTCCTACGGGACAGAATTCCGGCACATCCGGCGACGCTGATATAACCTCTGCAGTTGCGAGCGTCGTTAAATAAAACATATTTTTGATTTTTGAACAAGGCTCTGAAATCATTGGTGTGCATTGCCTCACCAATTTATTGTAGGACATTATGACATATTTTTTATTTCCAATTTTAGAATGATACCTTGCTCTTTTCCTTATAATTATTTCTCCTATATTGCAACGCTTCTACGAACTATTGTATTTCATAACTAAACGAATTTTCTTAATTACAAGCTTAATGAAATAGGGGAAGTTGCAGTAAATAAGCTTTGAAGTAACTAAATGATCAGTAAATTTAATGTTGGCTGTTGACGAATTCTACAGTACTTTATTTTGTAATATCTTATTAAATGCTTAGTAAGTTTTCACCTCTTGTCCCAACCTACATACAGCAGATTTTTGTGAATGTTTTAAATACCGAGCAACCAAGAAGTTTTTCTGTATTACATACATGTAATACTTTCACCAGTCGTCAGCATCCATCCATATTCACGTACACCAGTTTCAGCGTAGGTGGTCCGGTTTCTAGCCCACGGTTTTTAACGTTGTTACGTTGCATAGGCAAAGCCTGTGATATAACATAGCTGTAACACACCACTTCTGAACGACACGACGAAATTAATTTTCGTCTTGGTGTCAGCCTGTCATCGGCATATCATTTTACAGAAGTGGAAGACGTTGTGTTGGGCAACGCAGCAATCCGAAACGTTCCACCGAATCGGTACATTTGTTGACTTTTTGACGTCTTATCTCTGCCAGGAGTACTCTTCCAGACTCTCGGTGACATGACTGATAAGAGCTGTAAAAGCTGACTGCTGAGGTAGGATTCTTGTATCCAATACAAAAAGTTGGGTGTCTTTTTACCGTAGTGAACGACGTGGCTTCTAGAGATAGCGGAAATGCACTTATCGACACTTCCGTCCGAGACATGACATGCTCAGGGAAATAAGGTGATTCTGAAAGTCGTGGAGGCACTGGAAGTGTCCACCTCTTTATTCCGAAGAGGTTGACAAAAAATTCCAAGTTGTGTACATCACTCTCGAATAGTTTCCTTACTCTGTTTCTATTTTCATTGTTGACAACTGACCGAATTGAAATTTTTGTTGTATGCAAGAATTTGTGAATGTATAATAAATGAATTTATATACAGGTCTATCATTTCAAAACTTCCCAGTCTAAATAACTAATGATTTAAATTGAAATCACTTTAAACAAAAAACACGTCAATTTAGATATTGAGTGGGAAGTCTGAAACCAGGCTTAATTGCATTTCATATTTCACTCTCCACGCCCAGCCACTCCCACTTTGAAATTTCAAATGGCACCCGTATATTCTAAATGTTATGTTTTATTCAACGACGATAGCAACTGCCGAAGTTCTATCAGCGTCGTCGGTGTGCCGGAATTTTGTCCCGCAGGAGTTCTTTCACATGCCACATATGTCTTGTCGCATTTAAGCACACTTAAATACCATCGAACCTGCAACCTCGGGCATAGAAGGCCAGCGCTATACCAACTGCGCCAACCAAGCTGACACCCCTATATTTTTATACTTAAACTAGCCGTACCCGTGCGCTCCGCTGCACCCGATAGAAATAAATATAAAGTAATTACATAATTAAAATAGGACATTTGATCCAGGGAATATTCGTGTTTGATAGAAGGATAAATCGTTTAATATGTTACTTAATTTAAATTATATTTAAATAATTAAAATGGAATCATTTTGGTCCAGAGAGCACTCATTTGGTGCAATGACAATTCCTTTAACATGTTTCTTAATTTTTATTACATGCATCCATAGTTCAATGAACATTGACATCATTTACATTTAATGTGTATACTTTATTTTACTTGTTATATGTTTCCATTGAATTATGGTAATAACTTAATTTTAACTCTTGTTTTCTACGTATTCAGTAAATGGCGCTTGGCCCACTATGGTTCTGAACCCTTCAAATAACTTAAATTATATTATATTATATTATATTATATTATATTATATTATATTATATTATATTATATTATATTATGCTCATTACCCAAATTTTTGGCATTGCATTTAATGCATATGTATTTTATATATTTTAACTCGATTCAATTGAGCATAGTTAAAATTTGGATTATAAAATAATGAAATGCTAAGCTAACATATTATTACTGCATACTAAATCAATACACTCTCGTTGTTCGTTAATTCACTGAGATAAACATTATTTTAAGAAGTACAGGAAACGAATACACAGAATAGCCTATCAAGTTTTCTGTGCATAAGAAGCTATTTTAATCTTACCTGTCCTCAATTCACTCAGAAGTTACTGTAATAACATTATAGCATTATGTCCATACAGAGAAACTACACTTTCCAATGGTGAAATAATAATTAATTATACAAATCGGTTAATTAAGCTTCCGATATTGCTTCATACAAACACAGAAACATTTTCTGTAGGCTATGATTCATAGCTTTCGATTGTTGTTGACCAAGGCCCCTTATAGACGAAGTCATTTGTTTATTTCATTACACGGCCTTAGATGGCAGTTATTTTAATTTTAAAACTCATTTATCTATTATCAGTCCTATCAAAATTTTTCAAAAAATAAAACTTATCGGAAATGAGTTTTAAAGAAATTTTTGTTATGTAACATTTTTCATAAAAATCAATAATGAGCGAGATATTTCGATTTATTTAATCCAGGCCCCCTTATAACCCCCATTTTAAATAATGTATTTTGAATGCCATATAGCCTATAATCTAAATTACAACGAACTTAATTTATATTCCAATTTTCATCGAAATCCGTTCAGCCATTATCGCGTGAAAAGGTAACAAACATACAGACAGACAGACATACATACAAACAAAAATTTCAAAAAAGCGATTTTCGGTTTCAGGGTGGTTAATTATATATATGTTAGGACCAATTATTTTTGGAAAATCAAAAATTACCAGAAAAATTTCGGCTACAGATTTATTATTAGCATAGATATGAAAGAGCATTCATTTGCTTATACACCTCATTCGTCTTCGCATCTTTTGTTTCCTATCGTCGCCTGGAAACCTGTATTTTTGTTATCAGTTGATTGTGGGATGAAAACAGAGCTTATTTTGTGTAATTTCCTAAATTTAATCAGTAAGGATTATTTGAAGGGTTCAGAGCCAAAGTGGGCCAAGCGCCATTTATTAAAAAACGGAGAAAGCAAGGGTTGAAGTTAAGTGAATGCCATAGTTTAATGAAGATTGACATATCGTTTAGTTTTAATGTGTATACTTTATATTACTTGCTATATGTTTCCATTGAATTATGATTATTTGAAGGGTTCAGAGCCATAGTGGGCCAAGCGTCATTTATTAAAAACGGAGAAAGCAAGGGTAGAAGTTAGGTGAATGCCATAGTTTAATGAGGATTGACATATCATTTACTTTTAATGTGTATACTTTGTTACTTGCTATATGTTTCCATTGAATTATGGTAATAACTTCATTTTAATCCATGTTTTCTACGGTTTTAGTAAATGACGCTTGGCCCACTATGGTTCTGAACTCTTCATTTATGTTCTCTCTTGAACGGTATACATCATTTTAAAATAATTTAATACACAAACATAACTATTACATTAAATGCCCAATAAGTTTTTGTAGCTTTATTCCCTTCTGCTCTAATCAAGAATACAAGACTGTGCGATAGTAGCGGTCCTAGTGGCTAGCAATTAAAGTTCAACTGTAACTGGATGCATTTTCCCTACGTATTGGGCTTCGTGACTATATACTAGAGACTGTGGTGTTAATTCGGTGGCCGTACAGATACTATTTTCCACCAATACTTAAGACTTAAAGCACAGATATTAGACTACTGAAAGCAGCCGAATTAGTTAAGAAATTATATTTTTTCTCTATTATTTACATTTATATGTTAATGTATTCATGGTGGCTAATTTAACTCCAGTAGTTTATACCCGATAGTGTAGAGTGGGAAGCACGTATGGCCCAATGGTCGGTTGTCTAGAGTAGTCTGTCTACTGTAGCGTGGCATGACACCCATAGAACAGGTTCCCCGCAGACTGTGCTAATTTTTTCTGTAGTCCCGAAAAGTTGGAAACTGCTCGTGGGGGGGGGGGGGACAACAACATATATGAGCTATTCCATCTCAAATCGACCGAAATATAGAGAAAATTGACCTTACAATTTCTAAATACAATAAAACTTTTTTTTTGTACGTAGAGAACTGTAATACAATGCTTTGTGCAAAGTTTGAGGCATCAGAACTTCATAGTGTTTAAATTAAAAATATTTAAATTTATCATATTTTCATTAAATTTGCACATTTAAACTGTTGTAGCTCCGAAACCCTTTCACCCAATGATCAAAATCATGGTTTATTTTGATGCTGAGAAATTAAAGTTTATATTGACATATAAACCGATTTTCCTACTTTTTATGGAAATGGAGAAATTTAGATTTTTCCTCATTAAGACGCCTTTGTCAAGGAAAAAAATATTTTAAAAATATATAGTTGGATTCCGCATTGAAAGTACAAATAAAGACATATTTTTTACTGATGGCACATTGATAAGAAAGTATTGAAAAATATCAAATAAATAAAATAAATAGTACGCGCGTGAACTAACAAGCTGACTGTGAGGCGGGAGCTAGCCGAGGTAAGCAAGGCCAGGAGACATAAACACGTGATGTGTCGTCTAGCAGTCATGACTGTGCTAGCTTTCTCACAGGTTTTCATAAACACAGGAGTACAATGACGCCCAACGCTAGCTTATCTTCAGATCTCGGCCAGTGCGTGCGGTACTCCGCCGTTCAAGTCTAGGCATATGAAAATAATGTATTTAATACCCTCGAAACTTATTGCCGTACCACTAAGCAAACAATGCCGAATCGCTCTTAATAATGCAAGGTTTTTTCCTCAATATTTTTTTTACATTTTTACAAATTAGCAAAAGGCCTAAAAGTAAGTAAAATCAGATTATCTTTCTCGCTGTGTACAATAAAAATAAGGATTACTTCTCAACATAACCTACCAAATGTCAGCTTCAAAATAAGCTCTCGTTCAATGTTCTGCAGTAAATGTTTCCAGAGTTCTGAGCGCTGAAAGAGGCTTGTTTTTATAAAATACGCTAAATTTGTCGCTCAATAATACGAAAACCGTTTGACTTTCGATAGTATATTTTTGAAAATGCACTCTCCTCAGCACCTTGTATAAATAGGGAAAAAATTAGAGTATAAAAAATGCGAGGTTTTTTACTGATCGATTTCATATGGAATAGCCCATATGTTTAATAATTGATTTGAATTATTATTGGCAATGTATAAGGCAAACACTCTGATTACCGGTACTTCACTGTTGAATGTTTAAAAATTCTCCCCTAAGGACTGCTGTTTTATTTTGTCTTTGTTACTAAATGCCGTCGGTTTTGCGGCAGCCTGACTCGACACATAGGCAGTTTGAAATGTAAAGTTCTGAGGAGGAAATGGCTCATTTTTTCCAACATTCACTGCTGCAGGTGTTACAATTATGTGCCATTGTTCTGACAGCGATTTTGTTGCAATTAGCGGCGACTGTTGTTCTGATACATTTACCACATAATTCACATGTCGTAGAATTGTACTATGCAATTGTAATTGGCTAATCATGTACCGGTAGCTGTGTTATCACCGATGTTCATATCATATGAGTATGTATTTATTTACATATTGAGGTGGTAGAATACGGATCTTTATCAGGTTAGCCTATTCCTTAATTAGTTGCCCCTACTTTTGTGTTACAAATTGATATGCCTAGTGTGTAGAACATATCGTATTAATTAAAAATTATCCAACATTTTAACAAACATTCGGAAGAATATAGTGACGAACGAGAGAAAGATAACGTCGTTGAAAAGGAACTATCTGTGACCTATAGGCGAAACTCGGCTAATTCCGCAGTAGTGTATATATGATTTTACTGCGGCTTTACAATAGCGTGAACGTAAGTTTTGACATGCTGTCAACAGAAGGCATGTCCTCTGCAGTGCTATAGAAAAAAATCAAGGATATTGGTCGAGACTGTCGGCAATACAGTGAAACATCGAAAGTTGGCTTTTTTTTTTTTTCGTGTTTTGCTACACAGCTGTGAAGAAAGTGAGCATTGTCACATATAAATTGTTCCTTTTATAATATATTCCATAACTATTTACGACTGCGGAATTAGCCAAGTCCTATTGCGGATTTATCCGCATTGTTGCGGAATTACCCGAGTTCTTTTTCAACTGTAATGTATGTACAGTAGTGGCAAAAAAAAAAAAACCGGACCGACCCTTGTAGCTGATTTCAGAGCCATGTACACTCCAGAGCACGACAGACTGGTAACTATGACTTTCGTGGTTCGAATCCTGCCTTGGAAGAAAACTTTTTTTTGTTCCTTATTCAAATATATTCCCAATACTTTTCGATTGCAGCGATATTTTACTACTTAATTAACTTATTATTCCCAGAACATGACTTTTACCAGCTTATTTTCTAATGGCTTTCGAAATGGGCTACGTCAGCAGTCGAAACTACAACAATTTCAATAGATTACTCGCTATCTTGTGAATGCGGGCGTGGCAAGCGCAGTGGCTCATTTCGGGGTCTTTGATTATTCCGTCGGTCCGGTTTTTTTTTTTGCCACTATTGTACAACTAAATATATTTGCATTTTAATAGGTCTCTTTATCTCATTTGGTAATGAAAGGTTTCATCCATGTCTACATACCTTGATAATATTTTTCAATAAACATCTTGATAAGAATATGATAGATTTATTTCTTAGCAGAGTCTCCCCTTATAATAAATTTGTTATTATTACTATTATTATTATTATTATTATTATTATTATTATTATTATTATTATGTGATATCTTAAGATAGCCGTGGAGAGTGACTTTCTCAGGGTTCCAGCTTGATTCTGAAGCCCAGCTGCAGAGATTTAGCGTTGTTGATTCATTCTACGCACATATTAGTCTATTTTCACATTGTGCAATTAATGTTCATTTTAATAGACTTGATTAAACTCAAATTTGTACAACTTCCAGCCATTTTTTATTTGTTCTGGAGGCCTGGCTCGGGACCTCGCAGAGTGAGGGTGATTGTGGAGTATTAGTGGAATGATGATAATGGTGAGGGGAAACGGGAGAATCCCGAGAAAAAACCTCGCAGCCGCTTTGTCCCTCACAAATTCCTTCGTGGCCTAGACGGATTTCGAACCCTGGTCGCCACTGTGGAAGACAGAGAGGCTAACCACTCGGCCACTCAGATGGGTAAACTTCTCAACAAAGAAAGACGTTAAAAAAGTAACAAACATTAATTGTAGGTATTTCCCAATATCAAAGAATTTGCTTCGTTGCTGAATCAGAACTACGAGTACGCTGTCACACCCCACCTCTAGGAACGCTTTTTATTGACTACAGTGCGGAGAAAGGATTATTATTTGCTGAATCTGAGGTGAAGTGAAAATAACATAATTTTATTTGTGAAACATTAGATGCATAGATAACAAACAGATGTGCACTGAATTAAGTATTATATCAATAAATCGATAGAAAGAATAGTATGCAATATTCGTGGTATTTGGAAAAAATAAACCGGAAAAGTTGTAGATCTGTTAATACATAAAATATTATCAGCACATCACTAAAATCATCATGGGCTAGTTACATTTGGATTCGTAACAAATACAATTCGTGTGTATACAGGGTGAGTTTGGAAAACACGTGAGCCTAGTCCTGAAGAACAAAGTGATCCTGAAAAGTTACCAGTACGCACTAAATGGTCTCTCTTTGCAACGAACGTTCATAAATCACAAATATCCCGAATATATGTAGGCCTATTATTTTTGCCAACCTTATGTTACATCCTATTTTTTAACAAGACAGCGTTTTGCCGTCACAGCTCCGGAAAAATCGCTGTGATATAATAGCGATTTTGTCACAGTGTGATTTTTGTGTTCGGTTGGTTCTTGGCGATTGCGAATGTTGTAATGCTCTAGCATTCACAGAGTCATTCATTAAGGATGATGGCTAGAAATACACACCACATTCCAAGAGCAATGTCATCATCATTCGTAATGTAGAAGTTTCTCTTGCTGCAAGTCCTATCTTGGCTGGGTTCTTCAAGTCTTCAGTTCGAATTAATTGAAGGATTCAGAGCCGTAGTGGGCCAAGCGTCATTTTTAAAAACTGAAAAAGGGTTAAAGTTAAGTGAATACCATAGTTCAGTGGAGATTGACATATCATTTAGTTTTACTGTGCATACTTTATATTACTTGTTATATGTTTCCATTGAATTATGGTATTAACTTAATTTTTACCTTTGTTTTCTACGTCTTTAATATATGGCGCTTGGCCTACTATGGTTCTGAAACCTTCGATTTTACAAAATGAAGGGAAATGTACGTATAGCGGAATAAAACCGGAATGAATCCGAACATAACAATTAAAAGGCATAGTACAGCCCGTAATGTACCGCACTCAAATATTCGTTTTGAGATCCAAACCATTAGTTCTAACTGGTGACCAGTGACGTGTTGTCTTCTCTTTCACATATTCCATAACATTCGATTATTTTTTTAATAGAAATCAGTAATGAGTGTTAAAGGTCAATGAAAGCAGCAAGGCACAGCTCCCAGTTTACTTGACCGTGACACGAGGAGTGTGAACGGAATTTCGAATTAGTGATCCCTTACTTTAATGTTTGTTTACAAGTACATAGATTACTCTTAATACTACTGGGTGTTCAGTTCAAAATGTGTCTTGGCTCGCTGTATGGCGTCATGTGGCTAGCTGATGAGCCTAGAGAATTCAATCTTCCTACACTTCCGCAGCTCAGGTGTATAAGTTAATCTAAGAGGCAGAGAAGTTGGCTAGCAAGTACGGCGTTCATTCTGAAGAGTACGTGCCGATACGTACGGTAACGCCGGTAGTGGCAGGAATGTGAACTGTTTGGAAATACGTACTGTCGGGATATGGGGAGAGGGTTAAGACGATTATTTACGTATTTGTTGACATTAACTTCGACGGTCAACATGGACACGGAGCATTTGATTTGTGTTGTGGAATGTTACCGTACGCAACCGATGATAACAAATACCCTGCGTACGACTTGCCGGCGCAAAAAACAGTTCGAAAGAGGTTATGGTAGCGTACAGACCGTACAGACCGCCATCTGTTGCTACGACGTTCAAGTTATACCGTACACGTTCTCAAGTTCAGATTGAAGAACGCCTTAAATAATAGGCAACTTCTCTAACATATAAACTGAAACTCGCTTCAAATCGGTGACCCAACAACAGTGACGTCATGACACACTTTGAAATGAACACCCAGTATAAAACTATAGGTTATGGTGTGATAGTGTATCGATGGTGAAAAGAAAGAGACGGAAGAAACCTGAATTATTCGTATAAACTGCCTCTTAAACGTTCTATGAAGGTATGAAGCTCGGTCTTATGCGTGGAAAGGCGAGTCACAAACCTGATCGGCTTACATTGGACCAGTAAATAAAAGTCGCTCTATTTAATTTTGATTATAATGTTTCGTGCTCTCATTAACACCATCGTGTTAAAATGTGTTAAATTATAGGACTATCTGATCGTGTTCCTAAATGTCGTTTGTTTTACGTACCGTATCAGACCACGTTACATTTCTCTGTCTTACATGCACACGTTCATGTTTTATAATTTTTACACGTATGTACATGAAACAATTAATTGCATGCATAAAAGTCTGTACTCTAAAGCAGATAATAATCTCCATACACGGAAGTATTAAATCGCTGTAATTCTCTAAGTACTAAAATATACGGGCTATTCCATCTCAACCGAAATGCTTTGTGCAAAGTTTGAGGCATCAGACCGTCATAGTGTTTAAATTAAAAATATTTAAATTTATCGTATTTTTATAAAATTAGCAACTTTAAACTGTTGTGGCTCCGAAACCCTTTCACCTAATGATCAAAATAATAGTTTATTTTGATGCTGAGAAATTTAAGTTTATACTGACATGTAAACCGTTTTTCTTACTTTTTATGGAAATGGAGAAATTTAGATTTTTCTTCATTAAGACGCCTTTGACCACGAAAAAATATTTTAAAAATATATGGTTAGATTCTCCATTGAAAGTACAAATAAACACATATTTTTTTACTGGTGCGCCGTTGATAAGTAAGTATTGAAAATATCAATAAAGAAAATAAATAGTACGCGCGTGAAGTAACCAGCTGACTGTGAGACGGGAGCTAGCCGAGACAAGCAAGGCCACGAGACAAATACGTGATGTTTCGTCTAGTAGCGCATAGCTGGGCTACCTTTATCACAAGTTTTCATAAACACAGGAGTAAAATGACGCTAACTCGCTTATCTTCACCTCTCGGCCAGTGCGTGCGGTACTGTGCCGCAAGTCTAGGCGTGTGAAAATAATTTATCTAATACCGTCGAAACTTATTGCCGAGCCACTAAGCAAACAATGCCGAAGTCCCTCTTAATAATGCAAGGTTTTTTCTCAATATTTTTTACATTTTTACAAATTGGCAAAAAGCCTAAAAGTAAGTAAAATCAGATTATCTGTCTCTCTGTATACAATAAAAATAAGGATTACTTCTTAACATAACTTATCAAATGTCAGCTTCAAAATGAGCTCCCTTCAATGTTCTGCAGTAAATGGTTCCAGAGTTCTGAGCGCTGAAATAGGCTTGTTTTTATAAAATACGCTATATTTGTCGCTCAATAGTACGAAAACCCGTTTGACTTTCGATAGTATATTTTTGAAAATGCACTGTCCTCAGCACCTTGTATAAATAGTGAAAAAATTAGAGTATAAAAAGAAATGCGAGGTTTTTTACAGATAGATTTCATATGGAATAGCCCATACAGTAATCAAATTAATTGATATATGAAGTACGGTATATATTCTGTGATGAAATACAGTGTTGGGGAAAAGTTACTTTAAATGTACCTTTGTTATTCTAAATAAATACAGAGAAATTCTGTCATTAATTACGTAGATTTAAGTGAGACATTATGTTAGACTGATTATTATTATTAAAATTAATGTAAATTAAGTTTACTTCTTCATTGTACGAAGGCAGTTTTTCATATTCGGCTACGTGTTCGTGGAAGGCTCCCATCCCTCACATCCAAATCAAATATTTGGATAAATGTTGTACATATTCAATAAGTAGCGAGTGACGTAATTAGGATATGGCGCACAGAAGTATAATTAAGAGAATGAGTCATTAAAGAAAAGGAAAATGGCTATTCACACGAAATCAGTGCTAGTGATTTTATGCCAAAATAGTTCTATATTATTTCATTGTGTAAAATAGTGCCAGATAAAACGGTATAGGCAGTATTTCCATGAAAATTAATCACTCGGAAAATTAATCGGTGAACTCTCAGGAGATTGACCAAGAAATAACGTAAGTGCTCCCAGTAGCTATTGTAATTTCATTAATGGAAAATAAGTTCTGTGCCATTTTTAAGTTTCTTTTACTGTTAAATGGCGGATCTACTGTGACCTTGCACATTTCTTGTGCTAAACCCCAGCTAACTGCATTCTCAACCTACACCAGCTGACTACGCTGAGGTTCCAAGAATATTCATATTTCGAAAAGGCAAGCCCTCTCGTCCTATACTAGCCTCCTCTGTTGGCAGTCGGCGATCGGGGAATGCTATGAAATTATAATTAAATAAAACTCGAACGGAATTATGTTGATGCTTTAGATGGGAAAACTGAAGAACCACGAGAAAGTTTGATCCTGTACGCGACAAATGTCACTAAAGATTTTTATATGGCTATTAGGCTTACACTTTTACTACGTCATACTACTTTTGACCAATAAAACGGTAGTGAACGTGTTTCAACCAATCATGGTTGCTTATCCTACAATTTTTATCACCTCCCTAGCATTTGTATCTTTGTTTACAAACATTGTACTTTCAATAATTGTACCTTTTTAAAATAATTCGTGTACCTTTTAAAATGATTCATCCTCAATTAAAACTTTTTTTACCATTTATCTTCTTTATATTATTTAGGTTATGGTATAGCTTCTGCTGTATGAGATTGTGGATAGTCACTTTTCAGAGATTGTTTAATGTAATATATTTATAATTGAAGTGGAATGCAACTGTTTTAATAAATATGAAACTGAATCAACAAACCCTTCTTGACCAGTAATCGTCCATAGAGTTCAATGAAGATTGCATAGTTGACACAACTGATAATATCATACACTACTGCCATCTAGCGGAACAATTTGTAATGATGATATGGTACAATATACATTTTCAAGACAGTTTACTATGTATTTTAGTAAGTCGATTAATATTTTATTGTATTCGAGTAATTTATTTTTTCTAATCTTTTTATGCTTTCTTCTAGTCAATTAAATCCCACTTAAGTTTTGATTTTCTCTAGATAAATCAACACCTGTAGTGAGATTACTGTAGATAAAATCCTAGACTTTTCGAAGCGAGAACCCTCACCGTCTGGTGACATGCTGTTGATCTAGAACCATCCAGTTAGCATAGTATTCAGTATTAATTATGATCCATCACCAAAAAGGTAAAGTCAATCCCATTACAAGCCAAATCGTCCCAGAGGGTGGTGGGAGGTTGACTCCCACTCTTACAAACATTCGACATTGTAGGGATGTCAATCTTACTTGCCCGCCTTTATCTAATACAGTACTCATTTCTGTCAGAGAATGAGTGAATTCCAGGGCCATAGTTCGGCCGAAAGGATTAGATGAAAGGAGAAGATCTGTGACCTCATAGGAAATCTCTGCTTTCCTGCCCGGAATAGAACCCCAGTCAACTATCGCTTACAATTTACCTTGTATATAATACTGTAATTGTTCTTACTTTCCAGGTATTACACAGTTTCGCATTTGACTGTTCCATTTCCTGTTCTTCCCCGAATGCTTACACAAACACTGGCAACTCATTTGCGAGTGACTTGCAAACATTCCTCTGTACTTATATCTTCCATTGTTAGTAATTACTGAGTGTTGAGTCGAAGGAACTTCATTTGTATTTTCAGTCCCGCTGTCCGTCTGTCTGTTTATCATTTGATCAAATTTCAAGGACAAACTAACCGTAATCTATACGTTCTTGGCTACTAAGTATTCAAAAGGCATTCAAACAGCATTTTTATATCTTGAAAGAAGCTTGTTTCAAAGCGTTAAGGTTTGGTATTGTGTTGCATGTTGCGGACCTTATAAATCTAATGCGAACAATGGATGTCCATACGCTAGAAATCTTGTACCGTAAAAGCAGTAACTCTTTTAATACCTGAACTTGTTTTATTTCACAGTCGGTGCACTTTGGCTGTGTAAACGTGTTGAACTTCTGCGATTTCATTCGTTCATTTAGTGTTCTGCCCAAGGGCAGGTCTTTCACTGCTTTCTCCAATCTTTCCTATTTTCTGCCTTCCTCATATGACCCATATATCTTAATGTCGTCTATCATCTGCTATCTTCTTCTACCCCGAACTCTTCTCCCGTTCACCTTTCCTTCCAGTGCATCTTTCAGTAGGCAGCAGCTTCTCAGCCAGTGACTCAAACAATTCCTTTTCCTCTTCCTGATCAGTTTCAGCATCATACTTTCTTCACCCACTCTTTCCAACACAGCTTCATTTCTTATTCTATCTCTCCACGTCACACTTCCTTTCTTCTACAGTCGGCCTCGGTAACTAGTCGGTATAGCGCTGGCCTTCTGTGCTCGAGGTTGCGGTTGCCCAGGTCGATGGCATTTAAGTGTATTTAAATGTGACAGGCTCATGTCAGTAGATTTACTGGTATGTAAAAGAACTCCTGCGGGACAAAATTCCGGCATACCGGCGACGCTGATTTAACCTCTGCAGTTGCGATCATCGTTAAATAAGCCATAATTTAAAAATTTTTCTTCTGCATATCCACATTTCAAATACTTCTATTCGCTTCTCATCACTTCGTCGTAATGTCCATGTTTCTACCCCATACAGTGCCACACTCCATACAAAGCACTTCACTAGTCTCTTACTTCTTTTTCCAGAGGCCCACAGAAGTTGCTCCTTTTTCTAGTAAAAGCTTCCTTGGACATTGCTATCCTCCTTTTGACTTTGTGGCAACAGCTCATGTTACTGCTTATAGTATACCCCAAGTATATGAAAATGTCTATTTGCTCTACTGTTTAGCTCCAGTTTTTCTTAAATAGCAAGGAGAAGGAATCCTACATAGGACTGCCCAGATGTACGTAGTCAGCTAAAGATTTTTCGCCAAAGACAGCTGTTCGATATCTGGAAGATCTTGTAACATATGCCTTGATGATGTACAAATCTATTTTCTTCGATTTCGGTTTCCGAACTGTTATAGCAGTCATTATTAGGCCTACAGATGAAATTCTATAGCGAATATTCTACGGTGATGAATCCTCTTGTATACTTGGCATTGTCGTCTATGCCAAGAACGATTTTAGGTTTATTTGCATCTTCTACGATTCTACATTACAGTATAAACTACCTTGCTGAAGGAGTGATGAACAGGAAAAAAAGTTCGGGGGAGAAGATATCAGATGATAGACAACATCAAGATTGACCGAGCAAGTTGGCTCAGACGGTAGCATTTGAGATTCGCATTCGGGACGTTCCGGGTTCAAACCTGTGGCAGACCAATCTGGCTGGGGTTTTTCATGGTTTCCGTCAGTCACAAAGGCAAATTCCGAATTGGAAATTTACATGCCATGGTTCGTCACTACCTCAATCACCAATATCATAAACATTAATCAAAATCTATAATCAGTTACGTGAACATACAACTGAAAGGGGAACTCAACGACGGTGAACACTGCCTACTGATGTACCCACACATCCTAAATACGCGATATGATCACAGATGTTAAATCGTGTGAAAAAGAAGATACATGGATAGCATGCGGAGACTAAGAGGAAGACGAAATATGGAGAAGTTTGGGCAGTGCTGGAATTGCAATGAAAGACCTGCCCTTCTCTGAATGAACTGTCATGTCATGTCATTTCATTACTTCATATTAATCTAGTTTAACGATACACTAATTTTGTTTAGGAAATGTCTCACATCTACTTCAAGACAGAGAAAGTTTTCTTCGGGTGGAACTGTTAATTTTTAATTATTTATTCAACGTTGTTTCAAATTGCGAAAGTTTTCTTCGGGTGGAACTGTTAATTTTTAATTATTTATTCAACGTTGTTTCAAATTGCGATATCTATGAAAATTGATAGTATGATTTTGTTTCGAGGACTCAAAAAGAAGTTGGA
The DNA here is from genome assembly GCF_040183065.1 of Periplaneta americana. Classification (NCBI taxonomy): domain Eukaryota; kingdom Metazoa; phylum Arthropoda; class Insecta; order Blattodea; family Blattidae; genus Periplaneta; species Periplaneta americana. The sequence continues at coordinate 58,155,395 of NC_091120.1, forward strand.
TAAAATGAACTTTAGTTCCTTTCATTGTATACTACAGTGGTCGTCACTCGCTGAAATGTGCAAAGAGTAAGCGGAGCCGTCCCGTCTGCCCCGTCTTGCAACAGGAAGAGGTAGAGAGCATACCCGCTAGCAGCTACGAGTGCACCATGGTGCATTGTGTTCTCAGCGGGTAAGAGACGCTAGCCCCAGGGTGCTCTGTGCTGACGACCGCTGGTATACTACATATTCGATGAGACTGGAAGATCTTATTAACAACTCCGTTCGAAGAAACAAGACAGGAAGGAGGTATCCTTAGCACAAACGATAATGGGGAAAAAAAGAATTCAATATTAATCGGAATGCGACAGTATACTATTAATTATTGCGAATATTAGCTACAACTGATGGACACGATAAATTGACGTATTGCATTGTCTGTGTTTACAGTGGCTTGTGGCTGACCACGAATTGGAAATAGAGGTTAATTGTAGGTGTGGCGCATTTTAACATAAATGCAGTAGCTATTCAAATTAGCATGTTTACATAAAATTTATAGTACATAATTTTTATTAACGAAATACGGATTAGCTATATAAAACTCGATTATTTCGAGTGTAAGGTTTCATAAAAATGGATAGTTGAAGCTAGCGCTGCATTGCAATACGAACACTTAAACGTTTAGTCTTGAAATTAGTGTAACTTGACCGCTGAATTCCACGACGGTGATGTTAATGGACTACTTTCAACGCTCATTGTTCATAGAATGAGCGCTATAGCCAAGAGGTTGTATACAGAATTAATGGTTTGGAATAATAATGACCCCATTTTAGAGCACTTTCACGTTGGACTACGGTAAGTGCACATTAAGAACATTGTTCTGCTCACTCTTAAGTCATAACAAATGTGACTGATTGTGTATTGTGATTTTGACATTTGAAAGAGTGTGTGTAGCCATGATCATATTCAAAAGTGAATACGTCTTTTACTGAATCTGTTGGGAGTCTTTCAATTCTACTTCATCGAACTGCGATGTTAGGAATTATTTCAACGTTGTATGGTTAATTGTAGCTCATAATGATGGTAATAATAATAATAATAATAATAATAATAATAATAATAATAGTTAATCATCAAATGTGTCAATGGCATCCGGCTTTAGCCTATTACTTGCAGAAGTATTTTTCTTCATTTATATGTGAAGACCTGAATTGACAAGCATTTCGAAGTCCAATATTTACCGAATTTGGCTTTTTACCTAACGTACGTTGTGTTTTGCATAGGCTACCATCCTGTAAAAAATATTATCCCAAGTTCGATTCTAAGCCCGTGTTTTTAAATCATAAAAATATTTATTTCAGTACTCTTATAAGGCAAGTCTTTATAGTTTCCTGTATACTTTACTTCAGTGGATTTGGGATGTTTATGAATTCAGGTCTTCATTTATATCCATACGGAGCTTCTCTTACTCAACAAAATCTCGTTTCTCTGGAAATAAAATAATGTGTGTTTCAAACATTATTTCATTTCGTATTTTTTAATTGTTTTCCCCTTTCTGAAGTGAAAATAAGGAAGAAGTAAAGCGTCTATTAGAAAATATCCTTTCGGTTCTATTGCTTGAACTGAGTTTGTGCTTGATATTTACTCAGGGGCAGAGGTGCCAACTGTTATGGTTTTTTCCCCCACTATTACGGCATTACTGTAAAAGGAGAAATGTTTATGGAAAAGCAAAGTTATTGCAACAAAGAAAAAAATTATATATGTTCCCCCGAAAAAAATTAGAATAAATGTGTGAAGAAATTTCAATTGGCGAATTTCTTAAGCACATAGAAGTTGCACATATTTCACATAAAAATGTTTCACATTCTGCTCTTGGATATTTTATTCAAAGATTCCCAAATTTGGTTACGTAACGAAATTGAACATCACGACACTTTTAATAGATATACAGCTTACCAATGTGATACTTTTCTGGATCAAGAATAGATGGAAATTGGGCCAAAATTGCAGACTTCAGAAATAAAAGTGGACAAGTGAAGTACAAAACAATAAGTGAAGTTGTGTTTTAGAGTGCTAAATGTGCCTCACAGTGACTCTTCTACGGAGCGTTCAATGTTGTGAGAAAAAAAATCCGACCGAATTCAGGTCAACATTAAACACATCAACACTGGGATTACTTTCGATCCAATAAATCAAGATTACATTACAAGGAGAAATATTAAAACATAAATTTGCAGAAAAGCAGCTGCGAGATGCGAAACCTACCACAAAGCGTTTTTTTCCCCGCAGAAGACGTTACAGGTGACGTGTAATTATACATCCTATATAGTATAGAGGGAGTTCCTATACAGACCGGTCCCAGGCAGTCATGTTCCGTCTGTTTATAGGCCTATGACGGTAATGTGGAGAGTCTATCTCATGCTAAGCGGTAAAAGGTGGAGTGAGACTGGTCTGCGTAGGGAATCTCGTGTACGGACCTTTCCGTACGCCGGCGTACCACTCGCCACCCGCCAACAGATTGTGTTAGACGTTGAAATGGGACCAGTCTGCATAGGAACTCCCTGTACTTTACACCAGACTTTGCTAGAAGGGAGGAATACGCGCATGCACACTATGAGATTACTGATAACGTGATAACTAGGGCTAGGATACTTAAGTAAATATTTTATTTGCACTGTAATAGAAACACGTAATTGTGTTTTAAGTATCGAACAAGGTCACAAGTTTTCATCAAATAATTTTCGACAAAAGCTCCATTTCAGATTAATCATCATCCGAATAACTGTTTCTCGGAATTGGTTGCCTGTGGACCTGTGGAACCACAAGCGATAAAAGCTGTAATCACTGAAAATTGTAACTAACACACATAGACATTGATGTGTCATTTAGGAGTGCCTTGTATGTTATCACAACGCTGATTCAGGAAGCAGTTATAATTTCAACAACATTAGCTGCCTCTCTTTTCCTTTCCAATCATAAACATGTCTCTAGGGAGTGCAAGTTGTTTCTCAATGGCCAGGGCGCTCTTCTTCCCAGTACAAGGCAGTGTTCCACGATAATCGTCAGTCATTTGTGATGGACAGCTTGAGAATGAATCTAATTTTGTACTGTAATTGCTCAGCAGTTGACGAGACAGCGTAATTTATACTGTTAAGTACTGCATATTGTTTATGTTCACATAAAATAATTGAAATATAATTAAATATTTTTCCTATGTCACATATTTCCCAGATTTTTAGCATATGAAAAATAAATATTTTCCAGATTTTTAGTACCTAAAAATTCGAGTCCTAGTGATAACCCACTTGCAGGAGACGACTCCGTGCACTAAAACTCTGACCAACCGAGATTTGAGCTGATGAAAGATACACCAGCTATTTGGCTATGGATTTCATCAGTTAAGAGTAGCCTACCTAATTTTACTATCGTGCTAACAGTAAGATAAATTGATACGATGTTACATCAAACCGTTATTGTAAATTAATAGCGTTTATGTTCATGCTTCTAATTAATGTGAATGGTAGACAGATAAACCATGTGTGTTGAGATATATGTGGCTTTTGCTCGGCTTAACACTGTGCCAGAGCTCTTCACGGGCGGCCAAGTGCGCGTGTAAATAAATAACAAGAATACCGAACTTAGGAAGATTAAACTCAATAGAGGATAATACTGATCAGGTGTATCACAATATGTGATACTATAACCCTTCAATCTGTTATGTGTACACTTTGAAAGTGGTACTTGAATGCCTCAATTAGCGATGGCTGAAAACGTGTGCTTATCCGCATTTAATTAGCTTCATATTTCCTAATATGAACGTGTGATGATAGTTTATAGTTCAAATTAATAAAAGTAATTGCTTATTTTAATAAGTTTTGGTGAAATAATAGAATTATATATGCGTATATAACAAAATAATTTAATTAAAATAAATTTTCAAGTAAATATTAATCAGATTGTCCATGACCACATTTTTCCAGTTCTCATTCAGAACATTCCTACTATTGAAGCTGTCTCTATCTACTCTACTGTTTTACAGTTAGACGATCTGTGTACCGTACAGTGCATTAAGAACTAGAGGTGGGATGTGACAGCGTTTTGCCGTCGCAACTCCGAACTTTGACAGCTCCGGAAAAATCGCTGTGACTGATAACGATTTTATCATAGTGTGATTTTTGTGTTCGGTTGATTATTGCTTATTGACGAGCACACAGATGTTTATGTTTATCGCTCTTCTGCAAATTGATATACTGTACTTGATATACCGGAGCCATGTCTTATATCAACAATACTAGCGAGTATAAAACAAACATGCTGTGAGCTATGTTATCGCGATGTGTGGCCGTGTATATTCCCCCAAGAATGTTTACGATGTGGAAGAATGTAGCGAGTGCATTGTAATTTGAGTATCAAAGAGTTATCGATATTAACCTTTTGAATGGGACGAAAATTAATTAGATTTCAATTGTTATGTTATGTTGTCCTTCAGGTTAATCTTCTAACTTGCAGTTGTCTGGCCTCAGGAGCTGTCACATATCGGTCGGAAATTGCGATTTCTTGGAGCTGTGATTTGGAACTATAGTCACAGTCGGAACCAGCGACAAACCTGTCACAGAGACAAAATCAGAGGTATTCAGTTCGCACCCCACCACTGTTAACTCAACGTACCGGAAGACACATTAATCGCATTAATTTTTTTTTACTTTATAACTATCTACTGAAACATTTTTTATTCTTATGTTTAACGTTGACTTATTTTATAAATCATCTCGCGACCTTCTTCAGCTCTTTACACGACTCCCCGTGACCCCGACTTTGGGAACCACTGGTCTGTATGAAAGAGAAATAAATTTTCACTTCACCACCTAGTGAATTTGTGTCCGGAAACACTAATAATTGAGTAACAGCTGAGAAAATTTTGGTTTATAAATATTGTAAAATTAATGTCGAAAATTTCTTCCATATCGTGATTGGCCTATATCGGTTAGTCTAATATTGGGCCATCGTGCCTCAAATTTTTGACGTGGACGAAAAATGACAAAATTTTGCCTGTGAAACCTCTGTGAGGAGTCCCGCGCCGTAGCGTCGTGGTATAAGGCATCCTGCCTAGGACTCGCGTTACGGAATGCGCGCTGGTTCGATTCCTCATGGGGGGAAGAAATTTTCTCATGAAATTTCGCCCAGTGTATGGGACCGGTGCCTACCCAGAATCGTGATGCACTTGGGGAGCTACGATAGGTAGCAAAAATCCGGTTTCTCAAACCAGCTATAACGGCTGGGAGGATCATCTTGCTAACCACACGATACCTCCAATCTGGTTGGATGATCGTTCACCTCTGCTTCGTGATGTGAACGTGAGGCCAGCAGCCGGTTGGTCGGTCTTGGCTCTTCATGGTCTGTATCGCCAAGGATTTACTTTTTACCTCTGTGAGGAAGAGTTGTTTTTATTAAAAAAAAAAAAATACGACACGGAATCCACAGCTTTACTTTTCATCCGCGAAAGCCATGGTAAGAGTTCTTATCACCTTTAAAAATACATAAACTTCGATCGGTTTTGAACCCGCGAACTACGAATTCAGTGGCAAATATGATGACTACTCGAATACCGAGAGCGACTCTCTAAAAATAATACACCTCTTATTCTCCTGGACGTTTTATGTGCATTTTTTTTATATAGACGCCTGGTGACATCGCGTGTGTAATATCTGTCGGTATGACTAGGCCATTGTCTGATGTTGAGTTTCTGTTTCTCTTGTAGTGTGTTATAAGTGGCTGTATTTATGTAGCTGATTTAGATTTTTGTTTTAATGTTCATGATGAATGTAAATTTCCAATCCGACATTTGCCATTTTGATTGAGGGAAACCATGAAAAACTCCCGTCAGTGTGTCCGACCATGAGGTTTAAACCCGGGATCTCCCGAATCAGACTTTACCGTCTGAGCCACCTCGCTCGGTTCGCCTGGACTTGCGCACAGATATCCTGACTGTAAGATCCGTGGCTTATATCTTCCGTATGCTACTCTACTCGTATATTTAAGATTAGATAAACATCATAACGTCGATGATAATATTATTAAGAGCTTCTTGATTGCATTTTATTTCACATAAAAACAGAACAGCAATGAAACTTGTCCAAAATGATTATTTGTTAATTGTAAGTAATGGATTTTATTAATTATTAGGACTTTCAGAAAGTAAGTTCTGATTGTGTAACCTGTAGAATATTATTGGTTAAATGGCGACGCATTTAGAAGATCAAACAATGAAGCCAAATTTCAAATTTTCAATTTTATTTAATACATTACACTTGAGCTACATTAGACATTGCAGCCCGAAAGAGCAGAAACTCGTGCTCGGACACAGTTCAGTTCAGTTATACAAAATATATATCACAAAATTAAGAGAGTTCATTGAGCACAAAAGCATTAATATATAGTAAAATACATACAGCATGTAATAATATATACAGATAGGAAATACAAAAGTACATTGGTATTAGAGTAAATGCAGTCCGTCGAATTTTGTTGGTAAATGGATGTGCAGTACGGAAATTCATAGATAAAAGAATATTGTACCTTACGGGCTAAATGTAAGTATTAATAACGTGTAGATTTTGTCTCGAACAATATTTGGCGCAACTTCTAATCACTAAATTGTACACCAATATGGGTTAAATCCCAAATCTCTCCGCAGTGCATATGAAGGAAAGGCATATATCACTGTTAATAGTGATTCGTCCGTCGGATGGGAACGTAAAGCCTGGCAGCCCCCTTGATGCTATTCGGCAGGAGTAGGCTACGTGAAGGCACTAGGTTTTTCCTTCTCCATTCCTCACCGTCATCATCATCCTCACCCATTCCCTACAGCCCTACACTACACTTACACATCATGCATAACGTGGCCCGCCGAAATGGTGTGCAATTTGAAAATGGGTCAGAGTTCTGCTATCCATCCGCAGTATGCGGAACCCGAATCACGCAAAGTGAAGTGGGTAGGCATTACACACACACACACACACACACACACACACACACACACACACACACACACACACACACATATAAGGAACTATTGGACAGTGAGCGCTGTGACGAACCTACAGTAACCAACAATTACAACACTGTAAAATAAGGAAATGTTTTAGCATCCTTCTATAGCAGCCAAATGTCTTTCGAGACGGTGTCAATATTCTTGTGAAATGTTGAAACAAATCAACAGAAATACTGACCACTTAGAAAAATGACGCATAATGTGTAGCTTTTGTTTACACAAGAAAATGTCAATGATTACTTAATAAAGACTAGATAATAACAGTAGAGCTTACATTCTGAATACCCCACGCAGCTTCTACGAATGAACAAATGTGTCTATTTTAGATTATTGTTTCAGCCTCTATCTGAAGAGAAACCACAAAGTGTATCATTCAAGGTGAGCTTAGGTAATACATCCGGTGCATCTTTTTTATAGTAACTACTACAACTTCGGTTTATCTTGAGTGAAGTCAAAGCGGTAAAGCTTATAATGATTCTTTCGACAGAGGACTGTGTCTAGATCCAGTCTTGTTTATTTGGCCTCATTTTGGTAATATATTAATCAATGTTTTAGAAATAAACTAATTCACACGATTCTGAAAATGATGAAAATACGTTTATCAGAAAAATACATTAATTCAATAGTGTTCGGGTAAAGGGAGATAAGTCACAAAAATGAATGTTGAGATAAATGAAAATTAAACTTCGGATCCTTATTGAAAATAATTTTCTACACAAATAAAACATCAAGTGCTAGTGTTATTCTGTTTTTTGCACACCCACTTGTAGAATTTAACTTGTGTGTTTACCTGGGGAACAAAACTCCATTTGCGCAAAAAAAAAAAAATGACTTAACCTCCTTTATCCGAACACCATCGAATTATTCTCTACATTTAATTTCAGTGTCATTATAAAATCTATCCATTTTCTACAAAGAAAAGTGAATTCAGAACTTGGTGATAATTGTACAGGCATAAAACTATTACGTTGGCTGATACTTAAAACGGAAGGAAGAACAGAATACGAACATCAAAACTAGGAAGGAATAAAGTTATTTTTTACGGAGGAGGGTCCCTAAGGATTGCACCGCAGCCTGAGGCTTATTGTGCTGATCACTCCTGTTCTGTGAATGATGTTTGTCGCCGAACGGTCGCGCTCTTGTAGGAATATAGCACGTTGCACCATGTGAACTTAATCCGGGCTATGGTAATGATGATGTGAATAAATGGTGGCGGTATGAGTCCGAGGTTCATCGCCGAAAGTTACCCAGCGATTCTACTTTATTTGGTTGAGGGAAATCCTCGGGCAAAATGCCAACCAAGTACTTGTCTCAAACAGGATTTGAACCCTGGCATGCTCGTTTGAGGTCTGGCATGCTAACCGTTACTTCACATGTACTACATTAATGCAGAATAATAATAATAATAATAATAATAATAATAATAATAATAATAGCACAGTGCTTTTTCGCGAAAATTACTCAAGTCTTATAATAAGGCTTCGCATGTTTGTCACAAGAGCTACATATATTGGATAGAGTAGTTTCTCTTGGTATATTAATGACGTCAAAGGCGCAAGCAGGTTACAAGACCTCTGAAAGTTCTGACTTAAGTAGAAGCGCACGTTATTACGTATGTTTGTATGTCGATAAGTTCATTGTGATCCCGTTCAGTCATAGAGGAGGTGCACCAGGAGACAAATGCCGCCACCAATATCTACACCGCAGCTGTTTATTTCGGAATTTGGAAATGATTATTTTTGTGTAAGAAATGGTAATATATTCTTAGAATGTATAGCTTCTCTCATTGTAATAAGTAGTTATTTCAATAAATAAGTATAAGTTATTGTTTGTATACTGTATATATATAGAAGTTCTGTTGTATATTTATTATAAGATTATTAATTATAAAATTCACTTGTAGTCAGTGACGTGGCAAACATATTTGTTCAAAACGTTTCGATTGTGCAAACCATTAAAATTAAGTTGCAGTGTTGTCATGATATGCTCTATTATATTTTACATTCACCGAAGGCCTACTTTACCGCCACTTATGCAGTGAGCGCCAGACATTTGAACTCCTTCCATACAAGGTTATATTCCTCGATAAATTCAGCGTGACAAAAATGCGAAAAGCCTGCTTACAACCATCACCAAAGCAACAGACATACCATATTCGCCCTTCATGTCTCTAAGTTTTCATTGTGACTAAAATACAATGAGGTTGTAAATAGCAACAATATTTATTATTATACATCAAAGTTCTTCGGTGCTTTAAACTCGTTATAAATACGTATCTGCAAAGACTGTTTTTGATATTTTTGTGTCATGGACCGGCTTCTAAAATAAATCTGAGGCAGTTGCTGATGAAGATAATAATAATAATAATAATAATAATAATAATAATAATAATAGAAATCAGCAATAAAATAGCATGATGGTATGTAATTTATCTAGATATCAACGAGGCAAGGTGATCAGATTCTTTTATATTTAATTCATGTTCCTTCCTTGAAAGAAAATCGAATAATTTGTTTTCTTTGCAGAGCTTATATTAGCTCTTCGTAGTCTGAAATATCTTGAGAGAATAATAATAATAATAATAATAATAATAATAATAATAATCCGTGGCGCTACAACCCGTGAAGGGTCTAGACCGACCAGCCGGCTGCTGGCCTCACGCCCACATGCCGAAGCAGAGGTGGACGACCATCCAACCAGAATGGAGATATCGTGTGGTTAGCACGATGATCCCCCCAGCCGATATAGCTGGCTTTCGCAACCGGATTTCGCTACCTATCGTAGCTCCCCAAGTGCATCACGATGCTGGGTGGGCACCGGTCCCAAACACTGGCCGAAATTTCATGAGAAAATATCTTCCCCCATGAGGACTCGAACCAGCGCGTATTCCGTAACGCGAGTCCTAGGCAGGATGCCTTAGACCACGACGCCACGGCGCGGGACTTTGAGAGAATTAGTGGAAGGAAAATTCTTATGCGTTCTTTTCTGAAATTTCGATATTCTTGTGGAAGGGGATAATATGTGACCCTCTGCTTCTTCTTGATTTTATATGTAGGAAGCCGTTTATATGCAGTAATAAATTGACTTGAAAATTAAATGCTAAAATACGAGTAAGAATTTTTTTCTTAGTGGGAAGATCGAAATAGGACCGAAAATGTCTTCAGACTCCAGTTACAGGAGCAAAGAGCTATTTCCTGTGATACGCCACTGCAAGATGAGACAGCAGGGAGTTGTGTTGAACAGATAAACAAACCAGAACCTTTACTCTTCTTAAGCTTACAGACAGAAGCATTAGTTCGGGAACTGTCCAAAATGTAACCTGACACAAAAAAAACGGTAGCTTGTGCACATGTGGCGGCAGACTACTTCAGGCTCACTGACTGATCGGCTGCAGTGGCAATGGCAGTGGCTTCCCTGCCCGCCATGTGGCGAGCGCATAAAACCGACTCCACGAACAAAGAACCGACCATCATCCCAAGCAGCTAGCAAAGACTGGTCGACCGACTGCCGTGGTGTGACCGGCATAGCATGACCTTGCATGGAACACCGGGCTCTGTTCTTACAAGGCTTGGTTCGCTTGCCTGCGTTAACCTCACTGTTCGTTTTTTATTCAGGGATATCACAAACAGGATTTTCTCTAGGGCAGTGGACCGTAACTCCCGCTCTATATTCATTCTCGGCTTCTTGCCCGATATCCATATACAGTCTTTATAAGAAGAATTTCCTTCTCAGAATGCGATACCGGTAATTGTTTTGTAGTATTAATGAAATGCGCGGGAAAACAAACATTTGACTATATATGCAGATTGTATTGTACTTTTCTCTTTTATTTGTCGATATCAGTTTGTTTTAGGTTATCAGAATTCTGTTTTGTACATTCAGTGGGAAGAGGAACACAGTTCATTGTCGTCGTCATCAGTGATTCTCAGCCAGGGAGCCGCGGTGCTCTGGGAGTCTTAAGAGCAGTTATTGAGCTGCGAACAAAATAATAATAATAATAATAATAATAATAATAATAATAATAATAATAATAATATTTTTAAAAGTTGTATGAAAATTTAAACATCCGAGCCCCATTAGACGAGGCCTCTTTCAGAAGCGCTGCCACTTGTGAATAATGGATATAAATGGGAGCTGGTTCCAGTGGCGCTTCTCGTCGCGATACCAAGAATTAAATTGCAGGCTTGACACGGCGCCACAGCGACGCCATTGCGCCACTATTTTAGTGGCGTGTGAGTGGCGCTGCTAACGGGCGGCTGTTGGGTCACCAATTCCTTACACTGTGGTGGTAGCAGTATACAGCCTATTGTGCCACAGTGCTTTTTTTTTTCGTCTTTTTTCGAATTACATTGGTAATTCCTGCTAGAATCTCTTGAAATGATTTCTTGAACATGCGAAAATAAAGGTAAAGGTATCCCCGTAACATGCCATGAAGGCACTTGGGGGTGGGCATGGAGGTAGAGCCTTATGCTTTCCATGACCTCGGCACTAGAATGAGGTGGTGTGGTCGGCACCACGCTCTGACCGCCTTTTACCCCCGGGAAAGACCCGGTACTCAATTTTATAGGAGGCTGAGTGAACCTTGGGGCCGTTCTGAAAGTTTGGCAACGAGAAAAAATCCTGTCACCACCTGGGATCGAACCCCGGACCTACGAAATATATATATATATATATATATATATATATATATATATATATATATATATATATATTTCTGATGTAAATCATCAAATAAAGTGCGAAATAGTCCTCGATTCTGTCATTCCAAAACCAATGGATGGACCCAGACTCTTCTTCTATCTTCTTCAAACGCGCGTTCGGAGCGCCACTAACGTGCCATTAGTGGCGCTGCTAAGTGGCCTCGTCTGAAGGGGCCCTTAAATAAAAACACAAATTGTTTTCATTTTATATTGATACCAAGTTTCATATTACGTGTTTTCATTCTGCTGTACATCTTAGGTCAGGGGCCGCACTGAAGTAATGTGAGGAAAAGGAGGATTTCATTATTAAAAACGTTGAGAAACACTAATCATCATCACGATTCAAGATTGGCTATTTGATGATTTTGTCCTCAGTCTTGATTGATTGATTTCACGAGGATTGTTCTCAGTCTTGATTATTTCCACGAGGGCTGGATCCCGAATGGATCTTTGAACTTAGACCATTTAGGCCCGTTGTACGCGCTTATGCGATGATTGCCTAAATTCGACGGATGAGCAGAGTGATATTCGTAAATCTGACGCTGACATGGGGCTTTCTTGCTGGGCCCTACAGGTAAAGTCCCATCTTCTACTTGCAGCTAACTGTAAGTCCTTATCAGAGGACAAAAAGCATCGTGTCGAGATGTGAACACACAAGCTTACATGTGTGTTCAGCGTTGTAAGTGAAGGACTACCAGCTGCCAGATAATCATAATTCAGAACTTTTTTCTTGTGTGGTCTATAGGCGTAGCACATTAATAAGCGGTCTTCAGTTCATGAGGGCATCGTTACTCATGTGGGCAGGTCGAGAGATGTGGTTCCTTGAAACCGATTGGTTGCTAAGAAATTACCTCCCACAATGTAAAATATTAAATGCGTAATCTGTTATTGTTATATATCGTATAGTCTTTGTCGTAGGCCTGTAATTGTGTTATCTGACCTCTTTACTTTGTTTTGTCGAGGTTTTCGCGTTTCACTTAGCTTGTGCACTGAACATGCACTCGACGACTACTCAAATCATTTTGACAACGTATAACTATCTCCGAAGTTTGACGTGGATGAAAACTCGTTAATTTGAGTCACATTCAGTAAAGGTCTTTTTGTGTCATATACATCTGTGACACAGATCCTTGGATTTACTTCGTTTCTAAATCAAGCTGTGCTAAGAATTTTGTCGCCCTCAGCTGCGTTTGAATCCGCGAACTGAAAATGTAATGGTGAATACTCTAGTCATTCCTTCATTGGAAATAAAATCGTGTAATTATAATTGCTCATTTATGCTTTATTGGCGTCAGAATGATTTTTCATCCAACTGTCTGCTCTGTATGTTGGAAAGTCTATGAAATCACTTAAAAACTTACGGAATTCCTTACATAAGCTATTTAAACATTTGAAATTAGGCCTATATTTTTGAGAATAGTTGCATATTATACATTAATGGACAGAAATGCAATGAAGGTCTATGATAAAACATATCACAAGCATTATAATACTTTTCATGCGACTTAGCTAGTAAGTCTCATCTTCTCCGTGGCTACAGTATTTTGTCTGGGCTCATATAATATTTAACCTAACAGCGACTGAAAGTCTTAAACATTACAACTAGGCAACGTTGCTTAAGCACGAATGGCTCGTGTTCTGGGCGGCTGGAAAGCCTCGACCTGCATGAACTAAGTCGCATGAGAAGGGTATAGTAGTACTGTAGAAATGTACAGTACGATTATTTAGTCCTGACAGTCGCCGATAATGTGCGTCTGGGTCAGGCGAGTTCATTAAGTTACGCCAAGGGGTGTTCGGGTTAGTCACTCTCTTGCATTCAGAGCGATCGGATGACACGCGTGCAATAGAGCGATGTGTTTCCAGTAAAGTTAAGCTGCACTGCATTTCTTTACTGACCGCTCGCTCTTATTTCTACTCCGTAGCTCTCCCCACTACTATTACTGCCCTTCTCTTTCTCGTCGCCGAGCTGTCAGGACTAAATAATCTGTCTGTAGAACAAATTGTTGAACGTACTCTGCAGTTAAGTTGCATCTACACGGTTCAACTTTTCTTTCAACTTTAAGCATTCAAGCAATACATGTAAGATTGATATTTAATATTAATTAATATGAGCTACACTATAGTAGGCCTAGTTCATACCTAGTGAAGATGCCGTTCAAAATTGCGCACCATGTAGACACAAAATCTTCATGCATCTTTATTGAACGCGCGTTTTAAACTTGATTCTTTTAATATTCTTTCCAGATTGCATGCGTACGCGCATGGAAAATTGAACCGTGTAGACTGTAGATGTACTTTTAAGGTAGCTGCTGGAAAGACAGTGTGTATAATATTACCACTCGCAAGGAGGACCGAATAAAAGACGGCTGAAACATTTCTGATTTAGAAACGGAAAATTACATACGAAACCAATGGATGGTGGTGATAGTAGTGGTGGTGGTAACGGTCTTTACTATAATATATTTAATACATTTTGAGTGAATTATAGATCAGGCTTGGGCACTAATAGCTCAGTCGAGTCACTGCAGATTTCCCCTTAACTCCTCTCTAAACCTTCCCCGGCTGAGACCAGAAGACCGGAAGGTAAGCATTGCTCTGTGACGGATTGTGTGAGGCGGGCATCATAGCTTTTACCTTTATTTCGCGACATTTAACCAGAAAATAATTGGGTATCAATGTTATACAGTCGTCATGAGACGATTAACTTAAATTAAATGTTGAATAAAAAGTAACTGTAAGTTTCTCATTATTTTACTATCTCACTTCAATTATACGCTTTGTTCAAAGATTATTTAAGACTAGCCGTACCCGTCCGCTCCGCTGCACCCGTTAGAAATAATTATATAAAGTAATTACATAATTAAAATAGGGCATTTGATCCAGGGAACATTCGTGTTTGATAGAAGGATAAATCGTTTATTATGTTACTTAATTTAAATTGTATTAAAAAATTAAAATGCGATCATTTTGATCCAGAGACCACTCATTTGGTCATAAAAATTATTTTAGGAAATACAGGAAACGAATGCCTATCAAGTTTTCTGTGCATAAGAAGCTATTTTAATCTTACCTATTCTCGATTCACTCAGAAGTTTCTGTAATAACATTATAGCATTATGTCCATCTAGAGAAACGACACTTTCCAATGGTAAATTAATAATTAATTATACAAATCGGTTAATTTAGCTTCCGATATTACTTCATACAAACACAGAAACATTCTCTGTAGGCTACCGTATGTTTCATAGCTTTCGATTGTTGTTGTCCAAGGCCCCTTATAGACGAAGTCATGTGTTTTTTATTATACCGCCTTAGATGGCGTTGTTATTGTAATTTTAAAACTCATTTATCTCATTAAATATCAGTCCTATAAAAATTTTGCATGGAATAAAACTTATCGGAAACTATTTTTAAAGAAACTTTTGTTATGTAATATTTTTCATGAAAATTAATAATAAGGGAGATATTTCGATTTATTTAATTCAAGCCCCCTTATAACCCCCCTTTTAAATAAAATAATTTGAATGCCATATAGCCTAAATTCTAAGTTACAACGAACTTAATTTATATTCCAATTTTCATATAAATCGGTTCAGCCATTATCGCTTGAAAAGGTAAACAAACATCCAGACAGACAGACAGACATACATACAAACAAAAATTTCAAAAAAGCGATTTTCGGTTTCAGGGCGGTTAATTATTTATGTTAGGACAAATTATTTTTGGAAAATCGAAAATTACCAGAAAAATTTCGGCTACAGATTTATTATTAGTATAGATATGGCGATATTGTTGCAACTCTAGAATGAGAATAACAGTAAAAGCCGAAGTTGGAAGAAAATCACTCCATAGCCCAGAATTAGGCTTTCGAGTACTCCACCATATGCTGCTCAGTTGTCAGGATTATCCTGGCGTAACGAGTGCAATAGAGTAGGCGACCTCTCTGGTCTTACCCTTTGACCTGATGATGGAACGTGTATGTAGTTCTGAACTTTTGAAAATATTGAGTTCCAGGACACGGTGGAATGCACAAAAGCCTAATTCTGATCACAGTCACCGTGAAAGCCAAAAAAATCATACACTCCATAGCCTTTTTCTTCACCACAAAATATGTTATCTTACAGAATCTGGCCGGTATCAAATTCCAGTCTCGTTAGTTGATAAACTATCAGCTGATCGTGCTACAGCTGAGCTATCGGAATGTTAAAATGCTGCAATAAGTTTGATATAACGTCTTCATTATCTTAAGGTATTATGACCGTAACTTGCTATTTTAAGCCAGGCAAGCGCATTGTTCTTCTACTGTTAGAATTTTCTCGTTTTATCTAAAGGTTTTCGAATTCTAGTTTTATCTTTTATCTGTGACCTAAACAAGATAACAGGCTTAGCTCTTGACCACCCACAGTCTGTTTTTATCCTTCGAACAATACTGTGTTTTGTTTCCTTTTATGAATCGGTACTGGAAATATTTTAGGATTTAGCTGCAACGATTTTTCCCATATTGTTTTTATCTTTATCAGTCGCATTGCCACTCGGTTAGTACCGTAGGGCATGGGATTTCACTACTAGATGCAAACTCTTTACCCGTAATCTGTATGCTTTATGTATATTCGTTCGTGTATATTGTATGTATGCCATGCAAGAATATTAAACTGTTTAAAATGTGCTCGTAATTAATTCTAAATACAACACCAAGGGCTGCCATTTTACCCTAATCTCAAAATAGTCAAAATGGTTTCTAGTGTAGTATACTCAAAATGAGAAAACAGTGTGAAAAAGTATTCGGAAGTGCATTCTAGTAATTTATTCGATAATAACTTTAAGGCCATTGGCTCAGTCTCGGAGTAACGGGAGTAACCTGTGATCTGAGATACGCTTGGGTCCGAGTTCGAATTCTGATTGTTTTTTTTCCGAGGCTTTTCCAAAATTTAGGCGAATGTCGAGTAACCGTTACATACTATTACGTTATCGAGGCGACATCATGTCCTGTCAGTGCACTTAGGTATGTTTGCGTTTTGTTTCTCAGCTGATTGCACAACAGTCACTTCCGATTATTAGTAGATATACATATTTGAAGATCACGTAAGAGTAGTTCCTAAAAGGCTAATTTGGCCGACTCTTCAGTGTTGCCAACTAATACCAGATATCACCAAAGAGTCACTAAAGTCACAATGCCATGTACTGAGATATTATTATTATTAACAATAAAAATGTCTTGCTTATATAATTTACTTACCACATCTCAGCTTTGTGTTGGGAAGTAGTTATTTTCTAAATGATTCAGTATTGTGAAAGATTATATTATTTTCCTCTTGGACCTCTCCCACATTATTTTGGTAATTAGTAAGATCTAATATTAAAATGTATTTTGTCCGATTACATAAAATTTCTTGCTTTGACTAAACAGTTTATGATTCATGGGACCTAACCTAAAAATGTATTTTATTTGAAGGGTTCAGAACCATATTGGGCCAAGCGCCATTTACTAAAGCCGTAGAAAAGAAGGGTTGAAATGAAGTTATTACCATAATTCAGTGGTAACATATAGCAAGTAATGTAAAGTATACACATTAAAACTAAATGGTATGTCAGTCTTCATTAAACTATGGTATTCACTGAACTTTAACCCTTGCTTTCTCCGTTTTTAATTTATGGCGCTTGGCCAACTGTGGCTCTGAACCCTTCATTTGATCACGTGAAATGGTTAGTACGAATTCCGAAAACAGAATACCACTTTGAAATGTATACCCTACTTGAAATAACCTTTGAACATTTTAATAAATAGGCATATTTTTCAAATGCAGTGAAATAAATTTGTTCCAGAGGAAAGCTTTCTAATAGCCTAAAAACGTGTGTATCAAATATTATGCACGTAGCATTAGTAGTTCTGAAGATACATAAATTTTTGTATGAAATAATGCAACAAATTTTTAAGTTGGGGAAATTGAATCCAAGCTTAGTGTCATCTAAAAAATCCTGTACAGCAGAGCTTTAAAAATGACGCCACTGCAGTTGCCAGGACTATAAATGCGCATTAAACTTTATGTAACGTATTTTTCACATATGAAAAATTATTTTAATGGATATTTTTTTTAGTTTACTCGTTTTTTTTACCACATTTAACTAATAAATTTTGCCCTGTTTTTCACCACATTTAACAACTCCCCTTAAAAAATATAATGATGGTGATGGAACACGCATCCTGGAATCCTGCTACTTTCGAACATCATTGTTGTGTTTGTGGACATTTCTCATAATCTATGACGAATAGACGGAAAGTGCTTGGCCTTTGAAAACCGGTAATTACTGTGACGATAATTTTATTAAGATGAAACAACTTAAATTTATAACTTCGTATTTAGTCCACATTCAAGGTTTCCGTCGACATTTCTGAGTTACTTTTACCGCAGGTCACATATAACAGATTGATCATCCTTACGGACTTGAAGGCAACAAGGTTTATCACTTTTACTGTGCTGCCATCTAGCGACTGCAGAAGAAATCACGTTATAACTCCCATTTGAATTGCATAGGGCAGCTGTACTTCCATCTAGCGGTCGTTATCAATCGACATTGGCGATCCTTGTGGTGGTTCTCTTCCAAATGTTACCGTTTTTAACATGGGGATGGCCAATCTGTTACGTATGTGATCAGGGCGTTTACTTAACAGTTTTCTGTTGCATTTATGCCTATACCTTGGATGTAGTATGATGATGATGATGATTTATGCTTATTAATTTCATTGGATTACGATGGTTGATTATTCCTTGAGCACTTAAAGGTATAACATGAAACGAAGTGAAAAATTCTGGGATCAGCGTAGTATCGAACATATGTCTTTAATTATCAAAACGTTACCAGATGTTT
This sequence comes from Periplaneta americana, assembly GCF_040183065.1. NCBI lineage: Eukaryota > Metazoa > Arthropoda > Insecta > Blattodea > Blattidae > Periplaneta > Periplaneta americana. The sequence goes on from NC_091120.1 coordinate 58,173,989, forward strand.
AGCTATTTTATTTCACTTAATTGTAGCACTCAGATTGGGCCCCTTGCTAGACTTCAGTGTTATTACATCACGTTATTTTAAATAGTTTTGCAGGTGCTGAATTGGGTTCTTGGCTCATTCCCAAGTCAAAAACTGTATCTTTCAGGAACAAAGAATGATTTGTTATTTAATGAAGTAGACGCAAGTATATATAAATGGCACAACTGTCTGTCATCCCAAGAGTCATTGATCTTAGCAGGTACGTACATCACTGTACTCGTATGTTATGCTCACCGCCAGTACTCGTAATTATTGCAGTAACCTTCAAATATGTCTTGTTCATTATAAACCACTTAGGAAAACTTACTCGTCATTGTTTTATGTAACTGGATTCGTATCTTTAATTGATTTATAATTAAACTTCATTATTTATGTAATGCTTATATTAATGGATTCGAGTTATAGTTGTATTTCTTCCCTGTTATATTGGTGGAGTTAATTACCTACTAATAATACTTAATGCAGTATATTACATAAAGTTCCTATTAAAGTACTATGTGTATATGTATATATATATATATATATATATATATATATATATATATATATATATATATATTGATTTAATAAACCAATTTATTCTGACGTGAATGGGGATAGGGCTTATATATGTCATTCGTAATTATTGCTATATTTTAGTTTTGTATGTTCGTTTGTTGACGACGAAACGTAATAGGCGTAACCGTTACTAATGGCCAATTAGCGTAATTTTATGAGTTATACCGAAATTCTCTTCTTTCAAAATGCATTTAAAGGTTTCTAAGCATTTTGTTACAACATACAATGATAGGATTTAAAGTAATTGTAGGCCTATACGTATTGAGAGCGGTGTAGGAGAGGATTCAATGAGTTGACTTGAAACTATTGTACTTATTATGGATTATTTCTGAGACATAGGCCTATGTATGTATTTGTATTCAACAGTCTCAGTCTGAAGACTGGTTGGAACCTCAAGTGACACCAATAAGGTAGTCGTGAGGTAGGGTGGCCATTTCCTTAGTATAATAGTTTGGTGTAACATTCAGCACCGAAAAACTTAAATCTCACTACGAATAATAATATACACTTATCTACCAAAAAGTAATTGGGCATTGTTTTTGCTCCTTTAGAACCTCGTGGTGCCACCTCTTGTTGCTATAACTGCAGCCACCCTCTCAGGCATGCTCTCCACTAGTTTGTGTAGGATGTCCACTGGAATGCGTCGCCATTCCTCTTGCAACATGGCATTCAGTTGGACAATGGAAGTTGGTCCCATGTTTCGGCGGCTACTATGCAGTGGTATGCAGACAATGTTCATCGGTTGGACTGGCCTGCAATGAGTCCTGATCTCAATCTCATTGAGCACCTTTGGGACGAATTGGACCGGCGATTGATATCTCTGGAGATGCGGCCAACTTCCATTGTCCAACTGAGCGCCATGTTGCAAGAGAAATGGCGACGCATTCCAGTGGATATCCTACACAAACTAGTGGAGAGTATGCGTGAGAGACTGGCTGCTGTTGTGACAACAAGAGGTGGTACCACAAGGTTCTGAAGGGGCAAAAACAGTGCCCAATTACTTTTTGGTAGATAGTGTATATTATTATTCGTGTATTTACAGTAGTAAAGGTAAAGGTATCCCCGTAACATGCCATGAAGGCACTTGGGGGGCATGGAGAGCCCCATGCTTTCCATGACCTCGGCACTAGAATGAGGTGGTGTGGTCGGCACCACGCTCTGACCGCCTTTTACCCCCGGGAAAGACCCGGTACTCAATTTTATAGGAGGCTGAGTGAACCTCGGGGCCGTCCGTTCTGAAAGTTTGGCAACGAGAAAAAATCCTGTCACCACCTGGGATCGAACCCCGGACCTTCCAGTCCGTAGCCAGCTGCTCTACTGACTGAGCTACCCGGCCGTAGTAGTAGTAGTAGTAGTAATAATAATAATAATAATAATAATAATAATAATAATAATATATGGATCATATATTCTAGGCATATCCTTAAGAAACAGTATCACAAACGAAGAACTGCTTCAAAGGACATAAACTACAGATATCGCACATCTAGCTTTTAAAAGTAAGTGGAGCTGGGGAGACCACGTCGCAAGAATGGAGGACGACCGATGGACCTACAGGTCTACCATGTGGGACCCCAGAGCAGGCAGGCGGTTTCGAGGCAGATAGGAGTAGATAGGCAGACATCTTAAAACAGCACGCAGGTCGACTATTTTCCAGGACAGCAAGAGGAAGAGGAGAGTGGAAAATTGTAGGGAACAGCCTGAACAGTGTCCACAATTGAGTGTTCCAGAGAACTCAAAGTGCACAGAGACATAGTTCACAATAGTCACACCGCCGCGTTAGTATATAAGAGCTAAACCCTTAACAGGAGGCCATTGCCCTACAGGAACATAAACAGGCTTATCTTTATCTTTACATGGATCGTATGCGGAGACTAAAAGGAATGCGGAAAGTAGGAAAGATTGGAGAATGCTTTGCATTGAAATTATTACCCTTCGGCAGAACACTATGAAAAGTAGTAGTAGTGGTAGTGGTAGTTGGACCATGGACAAATCTAATTAGCCAAGATTTCGAATTAGACAAGTTTCAGTTTTTTTTTCTACGCTGCGCCAGAGGCATTTTGATTGAAAATACCTACTTTTCAAGAGAAACGGTCCAAACCAACAAACTAAATTTGAGGCTCTCAGCACACAAATGGCCCAACCCACAAAACTATATTTCCACTTTATCTCTTTGTAACATAGCGCGAAATGCGATACACAAACGAAGATTGTGCTCAAACCTCATGGAGAAACTGGGAATGATGATTAGGTCGATTTACACTTTGAAGAGAACAATATGAGGAGCTCTTTAAAGGAGTAAACTCAATATGCAAATTTTGTGGGTTGGGTCATTTGTGCGCAGAACGCCTCATTTATGGACCCTCCATGGAAATCATACCCAGAGTGTCTTGCAAAATAAATTAATGGAATACAGTAAGAACTAAACTATTTATTCAGGATTCTGTTCAACATTTTCAAAATACACTCATTTTTTTAAGTTAACATTTAATCCTTGAACCGTGAAGGATTCTTAGGTTGTATGCATAGAAATTTCGCTAGCCCGCGCTACGAGAGTGCTTAACTAGCCCCGGCTATCGACTGATTATTTGTACAGGATTCATATCATATCGTATCGCTAACACTGGTTTATGAATACGAAAAACGTTAGTTCGCTGATCATCCACCGGAAGCCCGCACTAAGAATGTCTATGAATATGGCCCTTAGAGTTTATTGAGCGACTAGAAAGCTGTTGTTTATTTAATTCAATTTTTTTTTTTGTCCTTCAACCTAACACCGTAATTCATGGATGTAGTCCATGGCTTGGGCGATTGTAGAAAGTGGTTTTTTTTTCTCTGCTAGCGCTATATTGCGAGCTGATTTTCGTAATTTCGGAATTGAATTTCGTTGGGTTTAACTTCGAATTAAAAAAACAAAATCTAATTAGGGGCGATTTTCAAACATTATTTATTTTGTACAGGAATGCCAAGGGACCGCGTGAAAAGTTCGAAATATTCGCGATTTCGACAAGTTCGACTGTAATAATAAAAATGCTATGTTAAGTTTGCAGATACCTGATAGAAATTAGTTGAACTTACATGAAAAAAACAATTCTTTAATCGTGGAGACTAATGCCATAGTGTAGTTTTACAGTCGTCCACAAAGTAAGTTACTTTTTTTTTTATAAAGTAATCTCATTTTTACCGAAATTTATAAAAACGATATTCCTTTCATAACAGACTTGTATTTTTTCATCTCGTTGCTGAAGGTAAATTTTTAGGTTCGTATCCTCGCTATAAACAGTTAGGAAAGCCGGCTGCTGATGGATTCTTAAGATATGTGACTCCAGAAATAGTCAAGTGGCCCATATAAAATTCAGAGAAGAGGCCGCAGACTGCTGCGTTGCTTGATATATGCTCGCTCTTAGTTGCACGCTTCGAACTCGTGTTATTTTTTACATAAGACGTCAATGTGTTACGCACATTTTCTTTTGAATTAAATAGCCCTGCATCCGTGGTGGAACGTGTGTGCTTGCGAAGGTTATAAATCTCGGCTAGTATGGGTTGTGCTACCGTATAGTGACAAAATATTCACATGCAAATAAGCACGAGTGAAAACCATATGCAGGTAAGAGTTCGAAAAGTGTGAAGCTGTCTTTGGATTTGAACTGAATAAGTAGTCGTATTTTTGGTTATATTCTTCATGCGTCCTGAATTCGTAGAGTAATTTTACTGAACTGTATAGGTTACAAAAGCTACCACGTCAAATACTGGTTAAGGGACAGAAATACATTCTTACGCAAGTAAATTCATTAGGGCATACACAGAATATTTGCATCAAGCGTGAGTTACCTCTGCATGGTCGTATTGCCTTGATCCCATAAGAACTTATTTATTTTAGTTTGTTATTTAACGACGCTATATCAACTACAAGGTGATTTAACGTCGATGAGATTGGTGATAGCGAGATAATATTTGGCGAGATGAGGCCGAGGATTCGCCAGAGATTACCTTGCACTTACATTACGGTTGGGAAAACCTCTGCCCAAGCGGGGATCGAACCCGCGCCTGAACGCAACTTCAGACCGGCAGGCAAGCGCCTTAACCGACTGAGCCACGCCGGTGGCTTTGATCCCATAAGAACTTTATAGCGTCGCTTGCTGCATATTTATTTATTTATTTTTATTTTGCTAGTAATTGTGACAAAATATAATATATACAGAAAAACTTTAGCTCGCCCCTGAAAGAGTAGAACTCGTGCTCAGGAGCGGATTCCTGAATTGAAATTAATAAGTATACAATACAATTTGTCTTATGTCTATTATGCAATTATAATATATAAATTTGAATTTACAATTTTCTTAATTTTTATAAAATCCATACATAACTTTTTTAATTTAATACTAGAACTATTAGAATTGACAAGATTAGGATATTTAAATATAAATTTGTTATATATTCTTGGGCCTAAATTACTACTATGATTAAATACTGTAACAGTGTTGCATTTTGGTTCAAACAATTTTAAAGAATTCATACCTTTTGTTTCATAACTATGAGAATACAATTCAAAATTATTTCGATTTTTATGTATGAATTTTATTAATACAATATAATAAATTTGTCTTATGTTAAGTACATTAAAATCTAAAATCAATTTTTGAGATGGAAAATCAGTAGGTTTATGAAGACATATTTTAATTATTTTCTTCTGTAATAAATAAAGTGGATTTAAATGAGTTACCCCATCATATATATATATATATATATATATATATATATATATATATATATAGTTTAGTGTTTCTGAGTTGAAGCTCGACCGACTATATGACCATTTTACTGAAAATGACATTTAAAAGTCATAGGTACAATATTTTAGTGAAAAAGATGCGTGACTCGTAATGAATTTTAATGTGTAGCAGTATTCATGACGCTCAGATAACATTCGCCAGGTCACAGGATGATCTACAACTAGTCGTTCATAAACAATTAAAAGAAGTAGCAGGCACATTTAATATGGACATTTCCGAAACAAAATTCGGTGTAGTCTGTATCGGAGAGACAGACGAAACAGCCGCAAGTTTTATGCTTGAATACGTCTCTCGGGATGGGATGTTGAATGTAAGGTACCCATTACCTTTAGCCCGCTGCTATTTGAGCTGCATGGCCTCGATATTGTAAATTTTTCTCCACTGAGTAACATTCACGAATTTTTCCAATTTAACTTGTCGACTGCTGATTGTTGCTGAATTGAGATTGTAGCCTAGTTCGTTACCAGTCGTTTGACACTACTGCGAGGATTCTATCGCTTCGTATGATCGAGTTAAATTGCCTCGGCTGATGCGCTACCCGCCAATTCGTGCCTCAACTTCTTCCCTCATATCACTGGATGACGTACAACTCAAGGTCACTTTGAATACATTGATCCTTCATCTGTCGATCGCCGTCTACTTCATTGGAATATGTCTTGTAGTTTAGAAATTATAGGCGCGATAAAACTGACCTGAAAATGTGTCGGTCGACTTTCTGGGATGGCACTTTAGTACTCTACTGAAATAGAGTATACGGAGTTACTTTCCATAAATTCTAAATAGAAGTATTATCTGTCAGGCAGTCACACCAAAACCTTGAGAGAAAGTATGAAGTAACGAAGGATTTCAAAATGAAAAACTGTAATCATATTTATAATTTCTTTTTTTAGAGACTGTCTGCGAGCTAAACCTAGCACCTGGCGTTTACTATACCCGACAATGAGCTAGACTTCCCGGCAGCGTGCAGAGGAAATGGGACAGGTGTAAGGAAAGGAGCGAAAGAACAAAAGCCGGCGAGAGTGGCGAAGATGACGTAACATAGATAACACAATGCAACAGTAATGTTGGTTCACCGACGTAGCTCAGGCGGTAGTGCGTTTGCCTGCTATCGGAGTTGCACTCGGGTGTGGGTCAGTGGCGGTTCCTCCATGGAACAGAGGGAACAGACTGTTCCCTTCCTCCCTGCCCTCTTAACTGAGATTGTGAGATATACTTCATTCTAAAGGATAGGCTACTTGCAGTTTTCGAAAAGCTAAAACAGCTAACGTTAGCAGGCTTATTGCAGTGAAGTGAAAACGACTCGAGCCCTTCTCGTCTGCTGTGTGTGATGATGTGAGTGGGAGTCTCAAGCAATGTTTCCTCCGAAGCAGGCTCGAGCGGACACGAACTTACCCGAGTATCGCTGGAAGCTGGAGATTTACCTCTTCCCTCGCGGAGTATTGAGAAGTGTGAAGTATACTCTTTCATCAAGCTAGTTTATTTATATAGTGACAATTCGGAAAACAATTAAGTTCGAAGAGTTTTTCGTGTGACATAATATTGTGTGTGAAATTATACAATAGTTCTTAAAAAATCCGAACCATTTACGCATTCACGGCCTGAGTTAAATCTGACGAAATAATGGTAATGGAACAGGTGATTCCTGCCTGTTCCAACTTCGAGACCGAGCTGCAGCGCCCTGATGCGAACCAAGACAGCGAGTGTTCTGTTATCATCGATCAGCAGAAGTCGAGAACGTTTAGTTCGATCAATGTTGCTGAGAAAAGCGCGGTTATTTTGAATGGCAAACCTACTCCTCTCCTTACATAAACTAAAACAAAATCTTATACAAGACATGGGCATCCCAAGACATTTTCAAAGTAGTTACTATAATTCTGTGAAATGGTTAAATGGGTGGTCCTCAAGCGGCAAATTGTAGGTTTAATTGAGGTTTATTTATTTTTAGTTAATTGTATTATATATTTAGGCCTAATAATAATATATCATTAATTTGTTTTACATTAACACATTCTTTTTTTGATTAAGTTGTAAATGAAGTAAAACAAATTGGTAATGTTGCTAAATCATAATATAGATTATTATTATTATTATTATTATTATTATTATTACAAATGGATTTTAAGGAACCCGCAGGTTCATTGTCGCCCTCACGTAAGCCCACCATCGATCCCTATCCTGTGCAAGATTAATCCAGTCACTATCATCATGTCCCACCTCAAATCAATTTTTACATTATCCTCCCTATATGTCTCTGCCTCCCCAAAGGCCTTTTTCCCCTCCGGCCTCCCAACTAACAATCTATATGCATTAACAGATAATAATAATAATAATAATTATTATTATTATTATTATTATTATTATTATTATTATTATTATTATTATTAGTGTTTTTGACCTGTTCCCCATCGACAAATAGTACCGCACGCCACTGGTGTGGGTACGTTTCTCTCTTGGGCTGATTACATGGTTGGATGTTTTTCAGAGGTAATCTATGGCGAATCCTCGGCCTCATCATTTCTATCGATGCTAAATAATCCAGTAATTGATACAGCGTCGTTAAATAACCAAGTAAAAAAAAAACTAATGTTACAAGAACTGAATGTCAGAAACTGTTTGGTTAGATGCGAAGAACTTCTGTGGAACCGTGCATTTCAAAAGTTTGATATGAAGAAGTTTCGCCCATAAAATATATTCTACTTGAAAAACCGATTGTCTAGTTTCTACTTAAGGATTTGGAGCGTCAATTACTGGTATATGAGAGGAAGGTTTTGAGAAAGATATTTGGGCCAATACGGGATGGAAACCTTTGGAGAATACGACATAATGATGAGTTACGGAGATTGTTTAAAGAACCTGATATTGTCCAATTTATGAAGCTTGGTCGATTAAGATGGGCTGGCCATGTGCAAAGAATACCTGATGATGCTATTCCAAAAAGAATACGAGTATTACAACCAGAAAGATGTAGAAAAGTGGGACGACCAAAAGGAAGATGGATTGATGGAGTGAATGGAGATTCTAAAAATCTGGGAATTCGAAACTGGTGGACCGTATCGATGGACAGACAGGGGTGGAGGAAGATTCTTTAGGAGACCGGGTCTCAGCCATGAGATGTAGCGCCATGGAAGAAGAAGAAGAAGAAGAAGAAGAAGAAGAAGTGTTCCACTTAAGTTGGTGCGCTTGCATATTTTATATCAGCACTGGGCATGGGGGGAAGTGAAAGGGACGGAGAAACCCCTGCTCATGTCCTTTTCGCTTATACTGCCTTAAACAAACGCACAGTAACGCACTGTGCATCAGTGGTGGAAATTAGGCGACCAGCGAGAGCCGAAATTTCGTAAAAGCTATGATGCCCGTCTGATACAATCTGTCACTGCCCTTCCTGTCTGCTCGTACCCCACCAAAAACATTACTGTTTCAGCCGGGGAAGGTGGAGTTAAGAGTAGTATGCAATTACTCAATTGAGTTATTAGCGTCCAGGTCTGTTTTATATCGATGCACTCCTTCGCATAAGATATTTAAGTTAATATGCACGCAGTTTTAAAAATAAATCTATTTTGAGTGAAGCTTTATTTTTATTTACTTCCTATTTAAGTTATACGATAAATTTTAAATATACGAGTATTTATTGTAGGTCTCTGAGACTATGACTGTGGTATTCATAGGGATATGTACAGTAGTAATTCTCCTTCATGTCATGACGGTTACTAGTGATCAGACGGTCTGATACGGTAATGGTGGCTTGTCATAAAACAGCAATGCCTGTCCGGTGTATCGATTGAGATATATTTAAAATATCTAAGTCAGTCTGTTTGTTGTAGATAAATCATAGCGTTTACTTCTACAATCCGCCAGACAAGGTTTGATTATTGATCTTTCATAATAACCGAGCATGTCTCTTCTGTTGTACTAATCCGTGGTGTTATGCCGTGCTAGTCACAAGCTGAAGTTCCGCTGTTAGTGAATGTTTTAGTTTACAGATCAATTATCTTCACAAAAATGAAGTTATTGGCGGTGGTAGTGGTGGTGAGTGTAAAAATAATTCATATCTCATAATTCTAAGCTTGAAGGCGGTAAGCTACTGTACTATGCTGCAGGTCTGTAGTTTAGTTATTTCCATTACGCATGACGAATGGCAATCCAAACAGTAGGCCTACAGTCGGTACAGACCGATTATATAGCCCTGACAGCTCAACGACGCGAAAGAGGGGAAGTAATAGGAGGAGTGGGGAGAGTTCCGGAGTAGAGATAAGGGCGAGTGGTCGGTAAAGGAATGCAGTACAGCTTAATTGTACTGGAAACATACCGCTCTACCGCACGCATGACATCCGAAGGCAAGCGAGTGAATAACCCAAACGCCCCTTGGCGTAACTAAATGGACTCGCCTGACCTAGGCGCACATCGCCTGCGACTGTCAGGACTAAATAATCGTACTGTACGCCACTTTCAAAATATGAATGTGCTTCTTAGACGTCACTCGGCGAGGATGCCTGAAATGTTTTCATGTAAACGATTAGTTATTAAGCACGTCAAATCATGATTTAATTGTATTTCTGAATTATATCTTGTTCCTCGGTGAAAGTTGGCTGATATTTTGGTAATGTTTTCCATAATCGTATGTCATCGGGTGATTTTTATGACAAAATTCTGGCTTTTCCAATAATCTCAAATGTAAATCATTACGATGAAAATTAATTGGGCATGTTAAAAACATAATTTATAGTTTATGTATTAAAAAATTTTTACACTGTCCTTAATTATGTTTTAGTAATTAGGTACTGTATACGAATATGTTCAACTAAAAATTATTTGCACTCTTTTAATTAATTCATCGTGATTATATGTTGGACAATTTATAATTAATGTAATTCATGTTTCTCTCTCTCTCTCTCCCCCTCCCTCTCTCTCTCTCTCTCTCCCCCACCCGTTTTCCTTCCCCTATAGTACCGACGTACAAACCTTTGCGGTATAGGGTAAGGAAGACATTCTTTGTATCCATACTACACACTTACACATTGTGGGCCTTTCTGGATGTGGGATTGGCACAACGCAGGGCCGCCGAGAGACAGCACAGGACAATCACAAGACAACGGACAAGTATCCAGTCCCATGGACGGAAGATAAATTATATTCGTCATTAAACGTGAAAAATATCCAATTAATTCAGAGATTAGTATTATAAAATTCGATATTTTTTCCATCCATCCATCATCATCATCATCATCATCATCATCATCATCATCATCATAAGAAGCATCAACAACCACATTATCAAACACCAGTCATTTAACGAAGTAGCTGAGCATATATATTGACTTACGAAACTGTTACGTCACGAGTCATATATTGAAATGAAATATTAAATACAATAAATAAATAATTGAATAATTAAATAAATAAATATAGCAAATAAGTAAGAAATGAAGTTGTGCTAGAAAGAGTGGGTGAAGAAAGAATAATGCTCAAACTCATAAGGAAGAGAAAAAAAATTGGCTGGATCACTGGTTAGGAAGAAAGTGCCTACTGAAGGATGCACTGGAAGGAATGGTGAACGGAGAAAAGTTCGGAGCGGAAGAAGATATAAGATGGTAGACAACATTAAGATAATGGATTGTATGCGGAGTCTAAGAGGAAGGCTGAAAATAGGAAAACTTCGATAATGCTGGGTTTTCAGTGAATGGCCTTCCTGTCCTTGGACAGAAAACTATGAATAAATAGTAAATACACTGAGACGATGCAGAGTGGTCAGTTTTGAAATGGAAAGGAAAATCAAGATCGTGGTCACGAATTCCTTGAAAATGGATATTAATTCGTCTGCTTATTTCTTTGTGTGGGAAGGGTAAAGATTTGTAATATTGTGGTAGTTTTTTTTTTTTTTTTTTTTTTTTTTTTGAGAATTTATTTCAATTTTACTGAGCGAGAGGAAGATCGGTTTTTTGCGTCAGCGTATTAAGGGAATGTTAGTGGACACGTTTCTGCACAAAACCGGTCCTTCTTTTACTCAGTAATATTGTGATAAATTCTCAAAAAGGACTATTACAATATTACTCGTATCACAGTATTACCAACCTTTATCCTATACGTACAGCTCATGCATTAAGTCCAAACACTCCCCCACTCTCCCTACAGAGCTGCGCAAGAGATCGGATGAGTCTACTTACGAATTAGAGGGGAATGGGTTAGCCTTTGGCTTGAACTCGGTAGACACACGCACGACCTTCCCTTCTACTCCTACCCTCCTCCACAGAAACGTTGTTCCCTTACTGTCTTGACAAAATGCATGACCTCTACTAATTGGTTGATGTATGACCCGCGAAGTATAAGAAAGATTTTAGAGATTATTGCTTGATCTCTAGGATCGAAGAAGTATATGGTAGGTCATAAATTAATTATTATACTTTTAAGAAATATAGAAAAAATATAGTATACAATATTGAGTTGTATTTTGTAAATAATAAACTAACTAATGATTCATAATTGTGTTCAACTTTCTTCAGTATAAGTATCGTATGTATAAAGGACGCTAGAAGCGTATAAATCCATTCACTTTCGAGCCCCTTGACTTGCGAACAGTTCGCCCCCTTTAAATACGTAGGGCAAGGGACCTTTCACTACTTGATATTACTTTGATCTCAGTCTTCGCGTTCTAAATTAGTATCTGTGAATAGCCTGTGGCCTACCTGTTTCCACTCAATGGTATTTAATTATAACACAGTCTTTGCACATCACTCAGCTTCTCACAGACGAGTCCGCTAACTTCTTTTGAAGTGATTCATTCATATTGAGAGAAATGAACGAACATACCAATGGAAATTAATCAGTAAGTCTGTTGCTTTCACTGAAAAGTTTTGTCGCCGAGAGTCTCCGGTTTAATTGCTGAAAGGCATTATACAGTTCATATGTTTTGGACTTATATAAGACATGTAGAAATAATTGATACGCTGAGCACAATAACAGCTTAAGTTGAAAACTCAATGTTTCGAGAAAAACAATGTCAAAGTTTTAGAACAACTTAGAAATTTTAGTAGTATATATACTCATATAATTTGTTTTGTACAGGGACATCATTTTATTTTTACTAACGTTTCTGATATTAACCTGGCTATACCTTTAGATTAACGGTTGAGAACTGGAAACATCCTTTACTACCCCCTTCCACGACTGGAGTTCGATGATACAAACAAATCACTTTACTAGGTATAGGAGGGAAGGAAAGTAGTTCATTCATTTACGTAAACTAGGAAATATCGCGATTTTGAGTTTAATAATTTTCATTAGGTTTTTGTTCAATCTAAATACAGCACAGTATTAACAATAAGTGTTTTTAAGTTTTTACTCAGGAACTGAGTTATCCATGCAGTGTGTATTATACTATCTACAGCATATTAACTTACAATATAAAGAATGAAGTTAAATTGAAAAACAATCATAATATTTAAACACATTTTTTTTAATCGGTAGCCGTTCATTTCGATACAGGCTTCAGTTTTTTTGTGCATATTATCGTACTACAGATCATTGTACCTAATTCCAATTAACAGTTTCGTCCTTCGTACTAGTAATTCATGTTGAAATAATTCTGTACTTAAGCCTACTCTATAAAAGAGTACCTTACGTACTGTAAATTCAATCTTCACTTCTGCCCGATCCGAAAAAATAAAATTACCCAGACTACTGTCCGTCCATGTGGTTATGTCGCAGGGTCGTACAAAGAGGGGAAATCACGTGACAGTTAATTACTTAATTCCTAACAGAAATTAATGTTTTCAGAAAAAACTAAGTCAGTCCAGCCACTGGTCTTTACAAAGGGGCGAGCAGAAGCGGGTGGGGGAAACCGGGATGCAACGTAGGCAAACGAAAGACAGTACCTGTGCGAAAATATGATTCAATATTGAAATCTATTTCGTCATTGGAAAACGCGAACATATTTCTGGAACGTACTATACTCACTAACTCAGTACTGTTTGGCGACTTCGACTCCATATGCTGCCTTGGTTCTGTGTCGAGGACATTTGGAAGTTTACTAGTAGAAGGGGTGGGAGTGAAGTACATTAAAAAACTCAGGTACAATAAAAATTGAAGTAAAAATAAAATGATGTCCCTGTATAATGTTTTAGTGTGTATAAATTATTCAAATTCATTGTCAGTTTTAATTTAAACAATCCATTTTTAAATATTTGTGAATAAAGTATGGAAAAATGTAAGTCGTTATTGCATAGAAAGTCTGACACTTCTTAAATTAGAGTACCTAGGCATTAAAACCAGTAGAAAAGTGTTATTTCACTAACATACACGAACTTCATTGAATGAATATTAGGAAATAATAGTACATTAAATCTTCAGCTTATCAAAATAATACGCAATAAGAATTTTTAGCCGATAAACCCTTGCTTTATCTTATGGAATTATACTGCAGAAACAAAATAACGTTTGTTTTAAATTTCTAATAAGAAAAACAGAAGATGTATTAAGAAAATCAGTTCTGGAATTATGCTAGAGAAACTCCTCTACTATAGTGTCAAATATTCTAATTCATGTTCACTGATTTCACTTTCAGGATGATTTTCATTCAGCACTGGTTTAGAATCCAAAATATTTTTAAGAGAACATGCATTTTCTGGTTTTAAGAATTTCAATAATGAAATAATATTAGTAATTTTAAGCCAGGATGAGGGGTATTTTTTAGATTAAGTTCTTCGTTTGGTGGTATATTATGTCTTACTGAAAAACTGAATGGCTGGAAAACAGTACATGGTACTGCCAAAGACCCTGATATTAAGCATGAGTGTAACATATATTTGTATTCCGATTTTTGAACCTTTTGGCTTAGCATAGCACTTCACATAATGAACTTTTCTGCCATTTAGTCAATTAAATTAAATTAAATGCAACTTTTTCAGGTTATAGAGAAGACAATGAAAATGCCATCGCCGGAATAACGACTTAAGTAGAGTTAAGCTGTTATTGCACCCAGCGCCTCAATTGCGATATTATTCTTCGAAGGAAATTAAACGCAGAATAAATATGGGAAATGCGTGTTATTATTGGGTTGAGAAGCTCTTGTCATCCAGTCTGGTTTCATAAAAGCTGAGTTAGAATTTATAAAACAATTATATTACCGGTTGTTCTGTATGGTTGTGAAACTTGAACTTTCACTTTGAGAGAGGAACAGGGGTTAAGGGTGTTTGAGAATAAGGTGCTTAGGAAAATATTTGGGACTAAAAAGTAAACCTTCAGGTGGGATAAGAAACAAAACAAATGCCTTTATTATCGTTAGATTAAGCATTAAAACTAATGCAAAATACGTAAGTTTTACAACTCGAATGCAATGAACACCAGAGATTCGGACCTAACAAGATGCAAGTTGACATGGACTACTTAGGCTAGATTACAAACACGTATAGCACGCAGCAATACTCGACGCGAGAGCGAAGACAGTGCTGCTCTAGACGCGCTGTCAGCTGTAGCCTACCTCGTGTAATGTTATGTACAGTGAGCTGAAGAATATGAAACCACTGATTAAAATTCTGGATAAACTAAAAGAAGAGGGTTATAAGGAGACAGACTGTGAAATGTCGCGGAAGGAACTTGAAATTGCTGATGATATATAATACTAATTAAAGAATTATGGATCGGAAGCAGTTGAAGAAAGTCATATTTTGGACACTGATGAAAATGAACGACATGATGATGATGATGATGATGATGATGATGATGATGATGACGACGACGACAAGTCTCATGTATGAGAATGCGAGACAGAAAAAAAAATACAGTAGTGTATTGGATCACCGATCAACAAAACGAAAAAGTTTAACCAGGTCATGAAGCAGTATGAAACATAAATTCACATGGCTAACTCACGGAAGTCAACTCTACAAAATCAAGCAAGCTGTAGAACAACAAAACAATGTGATGAATAAAATGAAATAAGTGCACCGAAGAACATTTGAGG
This sequence comes from Periplaneta americana, assembly GCF_040183065.1. Taxonomy (NCBI): domain Eukaryota; kingdom Metazoa; phylum Arthropoda; class Insecta; order Blattodea; family Blattidae; genus Periplaneta; species Periplaneta americana. The sequence continues at coordinate 58,189,334 of NC_091120.1, forward strand.
AATTTTGTCTGCGGTGGTTAACAAATGAAATTGTAAAAGAAAGCAACATAAAAAGAATTGCTCGCGATTTATTAGGAATGGATAAAAAAAATACTACAATGCAAGTCCTTCCTGGTTACATCGCTTTAAAAATCATTATAAGATTGTCAGCTGAAAAATATTATATGAAACAAAGAGTCAGGTACACGAAGAGACAACTCTTGAACAATCAATCCAAACTTTCAGACGTGAGTACACGTCACTTATGGACACGTACAATGATGATCGTGTGTTTAGTGAAGATGAATGTGGATTCGGCAGAACATTAGAACGTCAAGTGAACTAGTGAAGTTTATGATGTCGTGCAACTACACATTCCTATATTATAATGCCGGTGGTTTCTAAAGTTACTACTGATTCTTCAAGAACCAAAAGGTATAAGTACAAGAGTTGAGGAACGGATTTTCCAGTCTGTCAACCTTGTAATAAAATGGACTTCGTTGGGAAAAATGACAAAAACAAATATGAATAAAATTCTTACGAAAAATATTCCTTCCTAACTCTGCAACACGCAATCTTCTGCTCTTGGACTCGTATGGTATCCACTGCGACGGAAATACAATTAAGCAAATGACAGAAGAAGGGCACTATAGTCTTGGAAAACTAATGGTGGAAATCATAGACATACCACCATATATGACTTATGAGCTGCAACCTTTGAAGAGGTATTTTTTTCGAATGTACAAGCATATGATTCGATAAATTTCCCATAATATAGGGCTAAATTTTGACGATTCATTCGATATAATACAACGCAAGAATATACTGAAACTACAGACGCTTGTTTACCAGTAGTTCCTATTTAATTTTGCTGATTCCAACAGGCGCATCAGTATGGTTGGGTGTTAGCTGGATCGGCATCCAAGAGTGGAAAAGTTTACAAAACACTACGGAGTACTTCAGTACTGTATCCAAAATGTACAAGGATTATATATGACCTGTGCAAAATCTGCTTAAAGCGCGAGTAATGTACTGACAATTTGTGTTTCCAACATTTTTTTTCATTAGGTATCACTTTTGTGTGACACAAGTTCCTGGATAAAAACAAACACAGATTCTGGAAATACGATGCATTAAGTAACATCATAACCACATCATAGTTTTCCTTCTTATGCATTAATCATTAGTTGAAGATATGTTTTCCTACTGCTTAAAGCCTCATGTTCTGCGCTGTGTATCGCACTTGTTAATTGCAGTCGAGTTGCGAAATTTGAGGATTATTCATATTTTATTATGCTGATTCCAATAATATTCGTTTCATTTCCATTGTTTTTTACCTCAGGTGAAGGTTTACTTGTAAGAGAGATGAAGTTACAAGAGAATGGAGAAAGTTACACAACGCAGAACTGCACGCATTATATTCTTCATCTGACATAATTAGGAACATTAAATCCAGACGTTTGAGATGGGCAAGGCATGTAGCACGTATGGGCGAATCCAGAAATGCATATAGAGTGTTAGTTGGGAGGCCAGAGGGAAAAGACCTTTGGGGAGGCCGAGATGTAGATGGGAGGATAATATAAAAATGTGTTTGAGTGAGGTGGGATATGATTGTAGACTGGATTAATCTTGCTCAGGATAGGGATCGATGGCGGGCTTATGTGAGGGCGGCTATTAACCTCTGAGTTCTCTAAAAGCATAATTCATTCATTTATTCATTTAGTGTTCTGCCCAAGGGCAGGTCTTTCACTGCAGACCCAGCTTTCTCCAAGCTTTCCTACTTTCTGCTTTTCTCTTTGTTTACTCATATGATCCATATATGAAGAGTCCACTGCAAGAATGATGGATGTCATTTGGAATACATTTTGCAGGAGAAGCAATTGAAAGTTTGAAATGCTTAGCGCTCAAAGCTTAACTGTGATTTTCCGATCATTACTGGACAATGACTATCAGTGTTAATGCCATATAACTCTCTATGTACATTCTATATGTCTTAAGCTATACATTGACAGTCTTGGTTCATTTTCGACAAGAAGTGGCATCGATCATTCTTGCAGTGGACTCTTCATATCTTAATGTGTTCTATCATCTGATATCTTCTTCTACCCCGAACTTTTCTTCCGAAAAGCCGTAAATAAGTTGTTTTGTAATATTGTGTTGTTCGATTTGTTTGTATTGGGGTGTTACTGCGTGTTTTTTTCTTTATATCTGTGTGTTTTTCTTCACTTTGTACTGTACCAACATTACTGGGTATCGATCTGTCCAATCGTAATGTAATAAAATAAATAATTTATTCATTCTTGTGCGTGGTAGAAATACTCGTAGGAACATTATGAACTAACATTTCACAACTGCAAGTTGGGTGCCTCACTGATAATGTGGCTAAGTACGAATAGAATAATTTACAAACTCTGCAGTATCTTGTAAACACTTGCATTTGTGTTACAACTGTGAAATTAGTGTAACTAAGCTAAGATGCATGCTCTATTTGAATTGATACGACGAATATTACGAGTGCTTGGAACATTTGGTGTCTGGAATATGAGACACTGCAGCGATCTGCAGTTGTCGCTTGTTAGTGCCGTAACGACAGGGAAATATATACCATAACCTCCGAACTGGGAAGAACCCGACGACAGCGTCTGCCATCAGTATTAATAGTCAGACATTCGGCGCTGAAGTAGAGCCACACTATTCCTTGGCACTGGAAAGCAGCAGATCGTATCGTGGCGACGTGCTGCTGCTGCTGAGATTTGCCCCCCGCAATTAAATGGAGGGCGATGTGCATGATCCGGGCAATTTCGTTACTTTACTACGAACTCTTAACGGCTTCCATTGCGCTTCAGCAGCCAACATCATGCGTCGTATGTCGGTTGTAAATGCTTCGGCGCAACTATCGATTTTGTGAGTTTGAATTGAATAATTGATGTTATAGGGAGACCTGAATCCTAGATCATTTATAAACATCAAGATCATATTAACTTTACATGGAGATTTCGTTTTCATAAATGTCATGTCAGGAGAAAGGGGTTATTTGTCTTACGTCTACAATGAAATGAAATTATTCTTAATAAAAGCTGAAAGATGTTTTTGGTTAGTTAGAAGTAATACGGATGTTCATTCGAAATAAAAAGTTACGTAACTTTGAAGCAGTATAAATAAATATGTAATTAAATGGATAAATAAAGTGTTTAGATGAACGATTATAAAATTATACATTAAAATTTAAATTATGAAACTGATTTAAAATTACCTTTTCAAGTCCTGTCCGCAGCTATGGCTCCGTGAATACCACGTGTTCTTCCCAAACAAGCGGTCCGTGCTTTGATTCCCGTCTTGGATGAAGATTTATCTCTATTTGTGTCCCTTGTCCTGTATTGTCCTATGTCGTTTACTCGTTGGCCATATGTGCTGATCACATGGGCAGAGAGGCCCGCAATGTGAGAAAGTCTAGCGTTCGTCCAAAGATACGTATTTATTTATTTATTTATTTATTCATTCATTCATTTGTTATTGAATTACAAAGCCCAATTACAATGTTCACGACTAACAAATTAATTTATAAAACATAAACAAGGAAAAGGAAACATACACTTATTAAAAACTGAAACAAAATAGAAATAAGAGAAAGAAAAAAAAGAGAAATTGAAATAAGGTGTGAAAGTAGCTTCAAATTAACTAACAACAATATTCTGGAAAATATGATAACAAATAATTCTGTATGTAGAGAAATTCATATTGAAAATATCAACATTCGGATGAGGATGTAATTTATTGTATAACTGTAACATTTGGAAAACTGGGGAATTTTTGTGGGATTCAGTATTTGTCCTTGGTATGTAAAACAAATTTCGAAATTTCGTTTAAGCTTAGGTGCATATAATGTTATATAATAAAATAAACCAACACAGTCCAACTTATTGTTAATAATTTTATAAAGAAAGTTTAAAGATTGACAATTTCGTCTAATTTGCAAACTAGTAAAATGGAAATGTTGAAGCATTGTAGCATAACTCTCATAGGTAGGATAATCATTATAAAGTCTGTAATACGAGTCTCGTATAACCATTTTAGAAATTTATTTGGAATTTTTTGTAGTAACAGAATATATTTGTTAGTAACTGGGTTCCAGATAACAGCAGCATACTCTAATTTAGATCGAACAATGGAATTGTGCAAAATTATTATAGTTTTGACTTTAAATTTTCAAGAATTTCTCGTAAATTTTCAAGAATTTCTCGTAACAAAACCTAAACTTTTATAGGACAAATGTATAATATTATTAATATGGCTATGAAATGTAAAATTATTCCTAAATAATATACCTAAATCTTTATGTTCATTTTCTGCTGGTAAAACTTTTGCCTCTATTATTCTTCCCAATACCGCATTGTCTTGTAAGCCGATACAAAATGAAGAGAGAAAACAAGAGGAAGGAATAAAAAAAAAGTGAGAAGTTCTGAGGTCGAGTTGTTATGATACTTAGAAGCAATGTTGTCGGAATAAAACGAGGCCTAGGGCAATGAATTTTTAAGGGCCTCTACAATTTCTGACCTGGCTTTTTTTTTTGTGGGGGGAGTAGAGACTAGTGCCCTGAAATGTTCAAACCTGAGAGGACCAAGACATTAAAAACTTCATCTTATTTCATATGAAAAATTAATCGCAAGATATGAGCTAAAATTTTTAAGCAATTGAAACATGAGTGAAGGACAGCGAATTTTCTTATAACAAGGTCGAACAAACACGACAGGCTTCCTCCTGCATAGCGAACATCGGCGAATATCGAACTTCGCTGTACTCGACAAACTTGAACCGAACATAGCGTCTGTAATGCACGACGCTAGCAGAGACGACGATGTTGTAGATTGAAGAGACATAAAGGGCTATCCCTCAATGAGAGGACTTCAAAATTTAAGGCTGCTGTTGATATCCTTGCCTGTGTTCTTATCATATGCCCCAGCATATATTATGAAATTATTCACATTTTCACTTTCGCAGAGTGCAGAAAGGTCTTCATCAGTCATATCTGGCAATGTTAGCAACTAAACCAAAGAAATTATGGAATTGAAATCTAGCTGATTCGTAAGACCTAATATTTGCCAGAAAGAAGGTATTAAGTGTTGTAGTCTGACACAAATTTTTGAAGAGAAAAAAAGTACACAGTGTTTTGTATTAGTTCAGGGTATAAATTTCTTAAAACTTTTAAATGTCTAGTTGTGGGAATTGTCACAACACTCATAACTAGAGGGCGGATCTGTGTGAGTTGTTCCTGAAAGTTAGTATGCATGGACTGCTTCGTTCTCTAACCGCACACAGATCCGTCTCTACTCATAACCAAACATCATTTCGTTCTGAAATTTGAAAGCAGCAACCGTTTATGAGTACGTAGTTATTACCCCATCCGAGAAGATTCTTTAGAAAATAATATCTCTCGAAAAATTCAGTTTTCTTCGTTACCAGTATGATAATTTTCACATAGTTTGTGTGATTGCAAGTTCAGGTTGTTTAAATATTTTCCAAACTTGTATTTCCTATGAGGAAAAGAACCTAAAATTCCGCCTCTAACCTGTAGGTACCAAATAGCTTCTATTAATTATTATGCCTAGTATGTTTTTCTTTTGATTTACGACCAGTTAGCTGGATAAATGAGATAATACTGTTGTAAAGCAGTATATATACTTATGTAATGGGAATGCCAGAAGAGAACCGAAGGACTAAGAACAAGTTTTTCCTTATTGCCGTTTTGTTCAGCAGCGATCTCTGTTTCCTTTGGTGAAAAGCCTTCAACGAACGTATGTTTAGCGTGACGAAACATTTTTATGATCCGAAATAATAAGTATTTTGCGTTATATTTTTCAATTTGACCTTAGTGGGCCAGTTTTCGAATAATTCACACCCTCTTCTACGAGTAGGCTATAAATTGTCTTTCGATTTTAGTGTAAGATGATATTATTTTTAATCACTCGCACATGAAAAACTTTCAATCCTTTTTAGTCTATACAGATATTTGTGCCAAATATATTACATTTGTTTGCAAAGAATACTAGTCTACATCTCCTTTACAGTGTTGCTCTGTGACGCAAGCGGTGGCGGTTTCAGCTTGAAGAAATGCAGGAGACCCATGTTCTATTCCTGGCAGCAATGTGAAAACTACTACCACTTCACAGAGATTTAATGTGTCCCTAATTAATTATATGTAACTTATTACCACTTCACAGAGATTTAATGTGTCCCTAATTAATTATATGTTATTTGTAGGTTATCCATTTTACAAAGGTGCGTGTAGTGACTCCCCCCCCCCCCCCAAATTTTATTCATTTCTCTTTTCCTGTTTTAGTTTGTGTAATTCTGTGAAAGGTGCCATCATCTGAAATGTTGATACTTTCTTATTTAAACCATATTCTGTTTTGTTTATAAAATTTATTTCGCGGCCTAAATAGATATAGCTACATTCAATCAGCTGCCATTTCTTAACCTTAGAAATGTAATAGCCTATATTTGCTTTTTCTTTGGTTTTATACTTTATAATGCCCGCATACATATCCTTACGCTGTGTACAAATTTTTAACTGTGATAAAATATCTTAATATGTCTTTTTTCGGAAAGGAAGTAAATCTGCCACGTAATAGAATACAGTCCTGAATGAGAGGACTCCGGAAATATTCATCATTTTTCGTTGAAAGTACCACCACCACCACTACCACAACCACCACCACCACCACCACCACCACCACCACCACCACCACCACCACTCAACAATATTTCAACTATACTTTGAATGCATCATTCTACTTAGGTAATATTGCTTTCTAATCTCACATGAGTGGAAACTAAAGGACCTGAAGGACCGTTTTTCAGTGGTAAATGATGATGACAAATGGTAATTTGAATAATTGTAATTTAATAATAAATTAAATTTATGATGTGTCAGTACTGCGTACTTGAAAATACCAGCCGACTCTTGAGAAGATTATACCGTAAAGAAAAATAAGAGACTTTTGAAGCCAAGACGTTATATAGTATACCTTGAAGCACGCATTCTCGACCTAGCCACTAGATATAATTAAGTGGCAGTTCTTCGTGGAAGGATCTGCAGGTATCCATTAGACAAGATACGCGGCTGGCTCCAACGTTGAAAGTAAAGAATTTATCGCAGAATATAAGACACATTGCTTTGCTCATATCCGCTTTGAGAGCATGTTACCGCGCCTGTATAGCCGGCCAGTAAGGATCTCAGAATTTTTATACCTACTGCCCAATTTCTTACTCGCTGTCCTGATGTTTATGTCTATTATTCTGACTCTTAAATTATACTTGAATTTGCTATAATTATACAGAGAGTCAAATCTGAGCTACCGGCATCTTACCGAGCCGCGAGGTTTCCATATAGCAGACAGTGCGTTGGTTTTTGTTGGCAGAATTGTGTCGTGGACTTAGTGCAGCAGATGATAAATCAAATTCTCGTATTGTTTCCTTTGTCATTCTTAAACAAGATGCTTGGAAAATCCAGTGCATTTCCTGGCATATTGCAATCTCTTGACTTGGTAAAGGACTCCGTAAACGCAAATACTTAATGGAGACATCTGTACAGACTTACTACTTAGAATTATAGTTCACAAAGAATTAGTAAGAGGTCGATGAATTGAATAATTCACCGTGAAGAAATGCGATCACTCGGGAAATACTATTTCTTCGTGGTTCTGCGTTCATAGAAATGCGTGAGAATAGTTCAAATCTCTACTTCCATAGTTTGCGCCATTTCGCTATAGGGGCATTCCACTGTACAGGGCATTTGTACAGAATATAATAGAGTATTCCTTTACTATGGGATGTCCCAAAATACTTCCATGTGAAATCCTTATTTTACTTTCCAGAAAGAATTTGGAGAACTTTCACCATGAACTTGTTCTTGAATTCGGATGACAGTCCATCGCTCCAAATAATCTCCTTACAGAGGTCTGTACTGCCACTTTTATTCTGATTCTCCTTTCTCATTTCTTTTTCTTTTAATTTTGCTATTTGCGGCCTTCTCCGTCCCTGTAATATTTCCTACATTGTTCTTTTTGCTTTGCTGTTAATTTTGACTTTCCATTTTTCGTAATTCAGAAATTCTTTTGCGTTTTTCTTCAAGAAAACCTGCTGTATCTTCTGCCTTAAGTCGAGTACTCATCTTTTCCATAAGGGAAGCACTGGTTGACTTTGCAGATTCTAAATATATAGTTTGTTGAACTTATCTTGCCTCTTAAAATGATTCTTTTAATATAACAATACAAGTAATATAGTATAACAGTAAATACAAAATGAATAATTTCAAGCAAGATCTTAATTTAATTCTTCAAAAAGACCTTCACTTAACTTCTTAAAATATTGATATCTTTCACAGATTGTGTTCAATTTCCCTCTTATTTCAGTTGATTAATTCTGCGAAACAAAGTTACAAGATATAATTTTTTGGTGCTCGGAGTTCTTTACCAGAATTTACATATAATTTTTAAAACAATTATCAATATCATCTTTTGAAATTCAAAAAATCATCTCGCAAATACTTAAAGACTTCCTGCAGATTATACAATTTCATTTATACCACTCAGAAGGTCTTAAGTAAAGATATTATTATGCCAATCTTTTTAAAAAATCTTTTATTTATAAGTATAATTTTAAGGTCATCTTCTAAGATATTAATCTATAATTGATAATCAACGGTGCTTAATTATTATATTTTATTTTTATAACAGTATTCATATTTAATTCATTATATTTATTTGTTATTAATTTCCGGATCCTCGTGATCATCCTTAATAAAGGCCGGACGATTTCTCTCTCTCTCTCTCTCGCTTTCTAGATTTTCAGTACATTAAAAGCGTGTGTACTCCTTCCTCTATATAAGTAAGGTACACACACTGTCCCGTATGTGGTGTCACGTACCCGGGACAGTAAATCATTTTTAATAATAAAACTATAAGAAGCTGAAATAATCTGAAAGCTATGAAGCAAAGATTCCATGTAATACTGTTAACATACAAAAGAGTTAAACAACTGAACCAATTAAAACAGGAAAAAATTAAACTTCCTCTCATTTGTGTCATGTATGGGACATTACTTACTAATTTTTTTAAAAACAATAATTTTAAGTAGCCTATTCTTAATTTGATTGAAACGTTGAAACCACCTGGAATTAAACCTATCATTCTCTGAAATATTGCATTATAAGAGAAAAAAAATTGTAATAATGACTTGCTTGCAATGAGTCTTCAAACATTCACAACTGTAACCTTGTAAAAAGCAGCTCATGTAAGCCATATTTACGGCAATACTGCCAACTTGTTAACTTGAAAATACCAACTTATTTTCACAATTTGAATTCCTTGTTGTTTTAAGAACACATCAATCATGGTTTTAGAAAGAGAGAAAAAAATCCACAGACAAAATTTCGTCATTTTCATGGACTCACCCTACAGAGAACTGCTTAAAACAAAACAGTGACGAAATCTCGATCACATGTTCAGAGTATAGTTTGATTCTGTGTTTACTTTTTCTCCCCCTTAATTTACAGAGTGCTAGTCGAAAAAATTCAAACAGCCGCTGAACTCTAGAGACTTACCTCAAGGCCGAAAGTCTTAAAACTTATCGACCATACATTAAGGACTTGCTGAGGATTTAGGTCTGCACAGACTTACCTCCTGCGTGTATGGGCTCCTTAAGAATGCCGGTAATTAGGTTTGACACACTCTGAATACAAATTTTATTTTTCTTTTAAGCCTCGCCCTCCTTGTTATGGTCTTTTTTGTAGTATTTTTTTAATTCCACATCGTTTGATAAATAACGTGAATTATAGTGGCCCAAGTAATTACAGAAGCTAATCCATCTGTTGCAATATTATATAGTGGCGAACTCGTTCTAGTTACTGCATTGATTATGTAATACAGAACCCTTTTAATGTTATATTTTGTGTCAGTTAAAGCTTAATGATATACAGAGGGTATCGTATTAAAATGGATTTTAGTTTTAAAATTACCAGTAATTGTTTGTTATTTTCAACCAATTTTCTGTGACTTCATCAAGTTATCAACAGTAATCTCACTAGAGGTTTTGATTTATCTAGAGAAAATCAAAACTCGAGTGGGATTTAATTGACTATTACACGATTAGAAGACACTATATAAAGATTAGATGTAACAAAGTACTCCAATACAATAAAATATTAATTGGCTTACGAAAATACAACTGTCTTCAAATGTATTATTGTATCATCTCAACATTACGCTAGATGGCAGTAGTGTTTTATGATTATGTTTTCTTGTTACCGGTATCGGTTGTGCCAACTATGGAATCATCATTGAACTCTGTGGACTGTTACTAGTCAAGAAGGCTTTGTTGATTCAGTTTCATTTTTATTAAAACATTTGCATTTCACTTCAATCATCCGGATCCCAGTAATCAACGTCACTTGACAGATAATTTTCAATAAATCTTAGTATTAATCAATCTCTGATATGTGACTATCCATAATATCTTATAGCAGAAGCTATAACAAACATAACCTAAATAATATAAACAAGTGTTAGAAAAGTTTTAATTAGGGATGAAATAAACAAGAAAATTTTTAATTAACGATGATGAAATAAAAAATAAACATGAATATTTTTAAAAGAAACAATTATTGAAAGTACAATTTTCAAATTTGAATGTTTTAGTGGTTGGTGGTTCAGTTGATGTTATATTGGACGTGCGCGTAAAAGAAGTGAACTCGTTGATGTACATGGCGTATCCCTCAACTTATTCAGGATTTCCGAATGGTGCTCTTCATATATGACCAGTGATCTTTATTAATTCTTGTTCTTGAATGCCAATGCGAGTCATATTTGAAAGTGCTGTGCATCGACTGGAGTGTTTTGTAATTTTCTGTTTTTTGACGTCCAGACCAGTGCAGTTTGAAATGTTGGCAAACAAAGAAACAAATGCTGGGATAGTGATAAAAATAAACAAATGCTAGGGACGCGATAAAATTAAACAAATGCTAGGGACGCGATACAATTGTGGGATAAGCAGCCATGATTGGTTGAAATACGTCCTTTCGTAACGTTTTATTGGTCGAAAGTAGTGTGACTTAGTAAAAGTGTAATAGTCAACAAAAAATAGCACGGAACATGGTGGACATCCCTGTTTCTCTTGTGTACTTTTTTTCCCGTCAAGTATAAAAATAAATAATGTGTGGCATTCGTTCAGTAATTCAAAAAGGTTACGCTGATTCGAACAGATGGCTCACGACCATTACTTACAGTGTGTATGTCAAACAGATAACATTGTTAGTGGTTTTCGTTCATTAGTAGAGTTGAGTACAGTGTGCTCATTGTGTACTACAACTTGATGGTGAATTGGATTTTGTTTATATGGAAAAACACCGACTGTCTCCACGTAAATTATAAGTTATTCATGAAGTCCTCGGAGAAGTAATTTCTGGAAGCATCTGCATAACTGCAAATGTTTTTTAAGCGCCCCACGATGTTTTAGAAAAACGACTTCCGTTTATTACATCTCCATTTGTTACACCAGTAATAACTGCGTTTTTAATAGGCCAATAAGTATCACGTTTAGTATGCGGACCTCCCTCTTCTTTTTCTTATCTAATCGGCGTGGTACTTGACTGCTGTTTAAACAGTGAAGCTGTGTAATAACTCCATGCTTTGATTGACGGCAGTACTTTTCAATTTCGTGTTGTACGAAGTATTGGAATACGTAATGTCCATTCATTCATTGTGTACTGTTCAAGGGCAGGTCTTTCACTGCAAACCCAGCATTATCCAATCCTTCCTATTTTCTTCTTTCTTTGTCTGCATATGATCCATATATCTTAATGTCTATCATCTGATTTCTTCTGCCCCGAACTCTTCTCCCTTTCACCATTCCTTCCAGTTCATCCTTCAGTAGGCAGTTTCTTTTCAGCCATTGACCCAACCAATTCCTTTTCCTCGTCCTGATCAGTTTCAGCATGATTCTTTCTTCACCCACTCTTTCCAACACATCTTCATTTCTTGTTTTGTCTGTTCACTTCATACGCTCCATTCTTCTCCACATTTCAAATGCTTCTATTCACTTCTCTTCACTTCGTCGTAATGTCCATGTTTCTGCTCCCATGCAATGCCACACTCCACACGAAGCACTTCACTAGCCTCTTTCTTAGTTCTTCTTCCAGAGGCCCGCAGAAGATGCTCTTTTTTGTATTTAAAAGCTTCCTTGGCCATTGCTATCCTCCTTTAGACTTCCTGGCAGCAGCTCATGTTACTGTTTATAGTACACCCCAAGTATTTGAAGCTGTCCAATTGCTCTACTGCCTCACACATGTACTTAATATGTCAATATATACCAGTGGTTGCCAAAGTGTGGGTCACGACCCCGTAGGGAAATCCTGTAATGAGCTGAGATGGGAGTCGCGAGATGATTGATAAAATAAAAACGCATTAATAACAAAGATACATGCATTTTGTATTTAGAAACGTGAACATACACAGCGTTAAACTAAAAAAAATATATAACAAATGTTGGATTAATAAAAGAAAAATTAATTAATGCGATAAATTTGCTTGTTTTTCCAGAAAGTACCTTCTCAAATCTGGGCACACACACAATATCATTTTCAATTTCACGGAAATTTTTCGCTTTAGTTTTGATGGCAATTATAGGCGAGCAACTTACCTACTTAGAATAAATATGACGTTGCAAATAGGCGTATTATAAAAAGATGTAAGACTTTTTTTTTTTTTTTTTTTTTGCAAGCTCGAGGTATTCTTGTATTCTTTTGATGAAAAACTGCTCTACGCTCTGTGAAAGAGAAAGTTTCAATATTCCGTTAATAGGTAGACTAAGTTATGCCTACGTATTTCAATGAGTTCTTCATATTTTCTGGAATTTCAGACAGTAATCTCAGCTGACTAAAAATGGGTTCAGTATTCATCTGTTTTTTTTTTTACAGGAATTTATGTTTTTCAAATGGGATTAACTACCGGTACGATAGTCTCGTCCAAAGTGTGTCACGCCTCCAAATATTTGGGACCCACTGCTATATAGGCCTCCTCTATTGTATAGAGATTTGACTTAATGTCACTCTCGTCGGGATATAACCCCGTCGTAAATCGACGACTGTTTGTACAAGTTTTCAGTATTCTTGTTACGGAGAAAGTGTTTATCTTTTTTGTATTCTGTATGTTATGTCTATGATGTTTTTCTACCAGAACTATCGAACGGATTTTTGTCTTTCCACTAACACTTTTGAACGGATTTTGTTCGTATCCGTAAATTCATGTGGGAAATATGCATATGTAGGTATACTGATAATTAGTACATTTGAAGCTTTAGTGCTAAAATTGCATAAAATGGTAATTTAGTCGAAGTAGATTCCGACTATTTTCTTTTTCTTTCTTTTAAACTACCAAAGGAACTGTTAATGAGCTCATGTCGAAATGTCCAGTCATATAACATAAACTGTTGGTGATTAGAGAGAGTTCTATTGACCTACATGAATATCTTTAAAAAATTAAAATAAACTTATCCGCTTAGTTATACGATTGGGGTGTACCTGTAGCTAAACGGTTAGACGTCACCTTTCGGCACTTACTTTGGAATCTCAGTCGAGTAGAATTTGTAGTGGATAAAGACTGTCTTCGCTTGTAGGTTTTAGCGGGATGCTGCTGTTTCCCCTACCTATATTTCACCATTGTTCCATTGTGTTGCGTCGGGTGAAATATACAGTGCGTTCGTAGCTTAGCCGGACCGTTCCGCGGCGACAACACAATTTTACTCACAACACGCTTTCCCTCACGACAGATCCAATTCTACTGACTGGCGCGTCAGCGGTAGCGACAGCGCTACTCTGGCGGCAGGAGCGTCAATCTTCACCCAGTCCAAGGCCCCGCGGAACTGTCCGGCCGAGCTACGAACGGACTGTATAAAGCCAAGTACCCGTAATTAAATAAAAAGAAAAGTTAGGTAGAAGTGATTATAAATAGGCTTATTTTACGAAACCTGAATTTTTTTTTTCCCATCACACTGACACGCAGCGTCAGGTGTCAACTCTTTCCGCGGAGTAGGTGCAGAAAACTGATAGCTTAGTTCGGAAACTGTAAATAGGGGATGGTCCATTTATGTCATATTCCGAATTGTTGGGTGGTGCAAGAAGTCGATTACAAAATGTATTGCAGACTTTTGTGAACTAGAAGGAATGTTTTTAACTTTCGTACTAGATGTAGATATGTAGCATGAATTCCATCGCATAGGGTCAGCACGATGGCAGGTCTCAACTTAGCACACAAGTTACCAGACTGACAAAGGACAAACATTCTCATGTGCCATACGAGATTCGAATCCACGGCTGTGGCCTCCACATAGCATCGAAAGTTGCAGCTTAATCCTTTTAACCTCTAACATAGAGACCACACCCCATTTATCATCCTGAAACACCTAATACAGTAGTTCAATATGAGTTTTAAGAGCCCGCATTAGGGAGTTGTTTAGAGAATGTCATTTCTACAATTCCCCTAATTGATGTGTAGTCACGAAATGCAATCAAATTTGAGTTTTGTTTAAACTTGTCATTTACTAACATTGAGAGTCCTTTATTCGCCCCATTGTTTATCGTAATAATTACTTTTTTATATTTTTATTGTATTAACTACTAAAACATCCCGTACTAAATTATTTTATTCAGTAAAATGTTTCTTAACAGTATTTTATTGTTGGAAGTAAGGTAGCATTACTTGATTCTTTCATTGCTGGTTCTCCTTTGTTATCTAGTAGTTACTAATGCTAGTCTTTGTATTCAAGGTTCGTGAGTTCAATTCTAGCCGAGGGCGATGGATTTTAAGGGACGGTCAATTCTTACCATTGCTCCATCTAAGATGGAAGTAAAAACTATGGTTCCAGTGTCGTAGATTTACGGCACGTAAAAGAATCCTGTGCCTGATAGAGGCTTCCAGGCAAAACTCTTCGGTCATTCCTCCCACATGATGGGTTTCGAGGTTGAATATCTTGTGCAGTAGAGAGCGTCGTTCAATAAAATACGTGTAGGCTGCTACTAGTACTGATACTACCATTATCACTATCATTATACTTATTGCTATTTTCGCATTTGATAGCTGAAACTTGTAATGTATACCGAATGAAAGTGGGATAAATATGATTCTTTTGAGAGATAAATTAGGGAGGGGAGTTAAACATAAAAGTCTAATATCATTGTGGTCGTTTGTGAATAGTTTTCGAGATATTCATATAAATATCATTGCAATACGTATCCATGCAACAGTAACGGCTTGGTCGCAAAATTATGTACGCAGTTGCATGGAAGGTTCAGTAACTTAACGCGTCACAGAGGGACATTGGTGGCTATGTATTTCCATTTCCTCCTTCCCGCTCTAGTTCTGCTTCCGACTTGCTTCTACCGTCGCCGTATGCACGGTTGCCACATGTTCCTGTCACACACTTTGTTAGCTATCTGCAGTGAAATTAGGGCCAAACGGTCAATATTACGCAACAAACCAATAAAGGACACAGTTGTTGGTAAGTGGTCTACAAAATCTCTCAACGTCACCTCTTCAATTTCTCACGTCTTCCTGAAATATGCATTCTAAAATACAACTAAAAATGCTACTTTTTTCGAAACCAGTTCACAGAAGACAAAATATTGGACTTTCCTGTTTAATTCATTGCCCTGATTCATCTCTCAGAAGGACTTCATTTAGTCTTCTTCCACTCCATATATATATATATATCTGTGTGTGTGTGTGTTACGAGATGAAGGTGTTTTTTATTTTGGCGTACTATTAAATGTCTACAAACTCGAGTGATCGGGTTCAGTGACCTCCGAGGGAAGTGGATTAGCTCCAATGAGTATATCGAATTAGTCTCTGTTCTTGAGTACTGTTAGAGTTTCAGACTGTTTAGAAATTAATTGAATACATTTTCGAAATTTTTGTCGTACAACAGATTTAAAACAGTGTCGAAGTATTCACCATGGAATGGATTAAAAGACAGTTGAAATTTTTACCATGAAATGGATTAAAAGATATTTGAAATTTTCACCATGAAATGGATTAAAATACATTTGAAATTTTCACCATGAAATGGATTAAACATTTCAAATTTTCTTACAACGAATTTAAGACAGTGTCGAAATTTTCACCATGGAATGGATTAAAAGGCAATTGAGATTTTTACCATCGAATGGTTTAAAATACAGTTGAAAGTTTTATCATGGAATGGATTAAAACGCAGTTGAAATTTTTACCATGGAATTGATTAAAAGACATTTGAAATTTTCACCATGAAATGGATTAAAAGACATTTGAAATTTTTACCATGAAATGGATTAAACATTTCAAATTTTCACCATGAAATGGATTAAAATACAGTAGAAATTTTCACCATGAAATGGATTAAAATAAAGTAGAAATTTTCACCAAGAAATGGATTGAAGGACAATTGAAGTTTTCACCATAAAATGAATTAAAAGACAGTTGATATTTTCACCATGAAATGGTTTAAAATACAGCAAAATTTTTTATCATTGAATGGATTAAAAGGCAGTTGAAATTTTCACCATGAAATGGATTAAAAACAGTTGAAATTTTACCATGAAATGGATTTAATACACTGTCGAAAATATTACGTCATACTTAACTCATAATTCTTTATTTAACGTAACTTTTACGAGTATAAAATCTAAAAGATGGATGAAATGATGTTTTGATTAAAATGAAATGATTTGGTTAAAATTAAGGATGGAGTAACAGCATGTCTGACTGTCAAATGAGGGGTTCACAACCAGGGTGGACCAATCCATCTGGAATAATTCTGAGATATTGAGTCTTAAAGTTCTTGGCTAACGCTTAGTAACATTCACCTACCACAGGAAATGCTGCCCGCTGTGGAGTAACAAATGAGTTATGGACTTTGTTTGTTATGGCAATGAATAAATCTAAGTTTTCTTCATCCGAGATTGTATTAATTCACAAACTGATCATTGGTGGACTTGGTCCACTCTGGTTGTGAGCCCCTCAAATCCTCGTTGGGAAAATTACCTGGTAGAGTTTTTTTCCGGTGTTTTCTCTCAACCCATTAAGAACAAATGCTGAGTAGATTTGGACGCTGGACCCTGGACTCATTTCGCTAGCATTATCACCTTCATCTCACTCAGATGCTAGTTAACCATAGCAGTTGTTAAAGCGTCGTAAAATAAACCAATAAAAATAATTAAGGAGCGCTGAAATGAATTCCAGGGGAAACTGGAACATCCGCAAAAACTTACTCTACAGTCACTTTCGACCACCAAAAATCTCTCAGGATGTCTGGTATCGATTCTCAGTCCTTTTGATGAGACGCTGTCAGATGACTGAGAAAAGCAAATGGAAATTTATACTAAACAATTTGTTTTCGCCTGTAAGATATGTTAAGAGGAAAGTTTGTGTGACTGGTGCATTTTTCGAGTCTTTTACTTGGTCTAGCTTCGTGCAGGGGACAGGAGACGTAGAGTTGGAGTAATTCAGACTGATCACACATTGTAGAAATACAGTTCTATCGGGCTTGATTCTTGTGTTGATGTTCCATGATCATTCATCTTCATCCATCTCCTTTTCCAAGCTACTGGGATCTGACATAATTGAGTGGCCAGGGAGGTGTTTTTCTCTCTATCCTGGTGTTTCTAACGGTTTAATTTTTTTTGTCGACTTGGCCAATCCGAGATCTAAAATCTATAGATAACACCTCACGGTTATAGAAGTATATTTGTACAAAATGGTAGATTATTTTCACATTAGCAAATGCATTAAGAAACTTCTGGTGACAACAACTGAAGTCTCAGAAACAGACACTGTTAGAGTGAAGTAATAAAATAGTGTGAATTTTATAATATGTAAACAGAATGCGAATCCCACTGAAGTTTCCCATTTAATATAGCTGTTTCTACGTAATTCTTTTCCACTTATAATCTTCTATCACGAAATTACTATAACTGTATAATGTACTCTATGTTAATTATTCAACGATGTATGCAATGCAGGGAGAAAGGAACTGACCATCATATCCCATTATACTCCATTAGTTTCCTCATGAGCGATGCCTTATAGTTATCATAAAGTTTCAAGCGATCTTCGGACTGCTGACTAAACATGCATACATACTGTAGATACGATCCGATAGTAGGGGAGAGTCGGGTAGTATCGGACAGTGCGTTTCTTTCATGTACCACCATATGGTAGTACCTGAATCACATGGTTACGTTTCTCTATGCGACATCACAGAAACGTAACCATGTCAATCAGGTACTATCATCGTGTGGTAGATGAAAGAAACTCACTGTCCGATATTACCCGCTGTCCGATACTACCCGACTCTCCCCTATATTCTTGTCGACTTTAAATACAAATTTTTAAGGCAATCTAGCTAAATGATGACGATGGTGATGATGATGATGATAATAATAATAATAATAATAATAATAATAATAATATTAATAGTTACTTACAAATGGCTTTAAGCAACCCGCAGGTTCACTGCCGCCCTCACATAAGCCCGCCATCGGTCCCTATCCAATGCAAGATTAATCCAGTTTCTATCATCATATCCCACCTCCCTCAAATCCATTTTAATATTATCCTGCCATCTACGTCTCGGCATCCCCAAAGGTCTCTTTTTCTGCGGCCTCCCAACTAACACTCAAACATTTCCAGGTTCGCCCATACGTGCTACATGCCCTGTCCATCTCAAACGTCTGGATTTAGTGTTTCTAATTATGTCAGGTGAAGAATACAATGCGTGCAGTTCTGCGTTGTGTAACTTTCTCCATTCTCCTGTAACGTCATCTCTCTTAGCCCGTAATATTTTCCTAAGAACCTTATTGTCAAACACAATTAATCTCTGTTCCTCTCTCAAAGTGAAAGTCCAAGTTTCACAACCATACAGAACAACAGGTAATCTGTCTTATAAATTCTAACTTTAAATGATTTTTGACAGCAGTCTAGATGACAAAAGCTTTTCAACGTAATAATAACAGGGATTTCCCATATTTATTCTGCGTTTAATTTCCTCCCGAGTGTCATTTAAATTTGTTATTGTTGCTCTGAGATATTTGAATTTTTCCGCCTCTTCGAAGCATAAATCTCCAATTTTTATATTTCCATTTCGTACAATATTCTGGTCACGAGACATAATCATGTACATATGTGTAAATGCCGTGTAAATACTAACTTTAATTATTATTCTTATAACACGGAATGTTAATTGGATAGAATTAACTATTTGTAGAATCCAGAGTTTGAATCTGTGATCGAATGTTCGGATGCTGGAGAAGGAGATCTATGTATTGATTTGAAAAGAGGGGTCACAGGATAGGGGAGAAGAGGGCGAGACTGGTTGTGAGGGAGGGAAGGAGACTGACAAAGAGCATCCTTCATCTGTGTCTACCATCGGAGAACGGGATGTCGGGTTGGAAGCGTATTCCGACGACCACTCAATAAAATTGTGAACGAGTTAAGTCAGATTTACACTGTAAGCACTTTTGTGCCGAGATACTCGGTTTAGTATCACTCCTATTGCCTTCCCTTACTATAAATGCTTCATGGAGACTTTAGTAATATGAACGTTCAGTTTATCAAAGGCAAAGGAATACACTATCTCTCTAATTCTTGACCTTGGTCCGAACGTGAACCTAGCCACAGTGTAAATGAGCCTTTAGGCATGCGTAGTCGAAAGACCCCACACGTGTTCCACACAAGGACTGGGTCTGAAAGTAACATGCAGTTCCGTTGCAAATAAGTTATGCAAAAAAGCACTTTCTCTGAATTAAACAGCTGAAGGCCTGTGGCACGTTCCTTGCTGTACGCTTTCAAGCTATCAGCACATAATAGTCGTCTTTCTTGCAGTTACTTTACTCCACCTTCTTTGATCTAGTGAGTGGGTGACTGGTTGAAGGTCTTTTCAACATTAGAAATAGGTCTCGAATCACTTAGGAAATGGGATGTCCTTTTAAAATAAAAAGTCTGACTAGTTCCATTATGGATATAGAATAATGTCGCTTGGTATAGCCGCCAGGATTTTTTTATTGCTGTCTGAAGACTACAGTCTATTGTCTTCTAGAAACAGGTTTTTGTGAAGCCAGAACTACTGCTCTATATAAAATGCATATATTTTTTTGTTCGTGTATGACACTGTATATGATTTTCCAGTTTGTATTAGTGGTGTAAAGACTAACATACTTGCCACTGTCAACTGATGAATAACCACTGATTCGATCCTCTGAAAATTCTGCAGTTGCGAAGGAATCTTCTTCGAATACTTCGATTTTGTACACCATTTTCATTTCGTCGCAGCTCCACTGCTTGGCTTTTTTGGTTTCCATTGATCTGATATCCTGAAAATATGTTGAAACCATTGGTCTTTGCAAATATATTTTCTCTCTTGTGGAAGTCATATTTACTTACTTATGACCAGGGAAAGGATTTATATGTAAATACATATTTACTTATAAAGCTAATATAATTTATATTTTGCATTATCTTTATGTTTCACAATGTGTAGGGTTGAAAAATCCTACTTTTATTTTCCATATTTTTCCATATTTTAGAGTTTAGTACATATTTTCGTTAATTTCCATATATTTTCCATATTTCATATAAAACAGTCCATATTATATTAGGTTTAACAATAAAACAAAACAAAATTCCATTAACTTTTAAAAATACATTTCAACAATAGAGATTTAAACACATGTTCAGTAATCCCTTTAACATCAGAGTTATTTGAAAATTAGCAGTCCTATCAACAATGGGAAAGTAAGTTACAAAACTGTATTAATTTAATTTAAAATTTTTAACAGACTTCAGTTGTGCAGCTCAACAGTTAAATGCCAGTCAGAGTACACATAGGTTCAGTTTTGTAAATCATACTATAAAGACGGTAAATATGCCAAAAGTACGTCATTCAGTCAATTTAAAATCAAAACTAACAAGTTACATTTCAGCATTTAAATAAGATGGTTTATCAACTGACAATAAAATATTATTTTGTAATTTGTGTCAGTGTGCAGTATCATCTACACAAAAGTTCCTGGTGCAACAACACATTACAACTAGTAAACATCAGGCCAACAAACAACTAAATTCCAAGCAGAGACAATTGTTTTTAACACAACCAACAACATCGAATGTAAGATCTGAGTTTAACATCGACCTGTGCCGTTCTCTCATCTCTGCTGATATTCCTCTCTACAAACTAAAGAATAAGGTCTTCAGGGAATTCCTTGAATAAAATATACTCAACATACAATCCCGGATGAGTCAACACTTAGGAAGACGTATGCTCCATCCATCTACGATGAGACAATACAGAAGATAAGAGATGAAATTAAAGATAGTTCAATTTGGGTTTCCATTGATGAGACTCCCGACAAAGAAGGTAGACTTGTTGGTAATGTAGTTATCGGTTTGTTAAGTGAACAATATTCTGAACGAATTCTTTTACATTGTGATGTTCTAGAAAAGTGCAATAACAAAACTATAGTTAAACTGTTCAACGAAGCTATGGGTATCCTGTGGCCAAAGGGTATTATGTACGATAATGTGTTATTCTTTATTAGCGATGCTGCCCCTTATATGGTCAAAGCTGGACAAGCATTATCTGTTGTATATCCTAAATTGACTCATTTTACTTGTGTGGCGCATGCATTTCATCGTGTGGCAGAAGTGGTCAGAGACAATTTCCCTAAAGTAGATTTGTTGATTTCATCAGTGAAAAAAGTATTTCTCAAAGCTCCCAGTAGAGTTAACGTGTTGAAAGAAATGTACCCTGAAATTCCATTGCCACCAAAGCCAATTTTAACTAGATGGGGTACATGGCTAGAAGCAGTTGAATATTATGCCGAACATATAGACTCTATTAACAATGTTCTCCTTGCATTGGACTCTGAAGATGCAGTCTCAATTGATACTGCGAAAACAGTTACCTGTGACATAAGTGTGAAGAATGACTTAGCTCACATTCAGCATACATTTTCATGCATCATAAAAACGCTCAAAAGTCTCCAAAATAGGCACCTTTCACTATCTGAAAGTTTTTAAATTATAAATAGTACTGTGGAACAACTGAATCGTGGTAGAGGTAAAGTTGCAGATGCAGTAAGAGCTAAGGTGGACACTGTACTTTCAAAAAACCCTGGATATGAAGAACTACAAAAGGTTGTTGCTGTGATGAGTGGTGAATCAACAGTGAAGATTAACTTGGACTTATCCCCAGCAGACATTGTGAAATTGAATTATGTACCAGTTACTTCTTGTGACGTCGAACGCTCTTTTAGTCAGTATAAATCTATCCTCAGAGACAATAGAAGAAGATTCACTTTTCAGCACTTGAAAGAAATGTTTGTAACCTATTGTTATGGTAACAGACAATAAAAATTGTGTTTTGTTGAAACTACATTGGAAGATAAGGTACGTCCATTATATTTTTTGTTTAGTTTGATTAAAATGTACCAATATTTAACGTACATAGTCATTTTTTTATAATTTTAAGTCCATATTTAATTCCATATTTTGGTAAAAATCCATATTTAATTCCATATTTTGGTAAAAATAACTACATATATATTTACATATTTCATATATTTTTAGTCCATATAAATCCGTTCCCTGCTTATGACTAATCCAGTCTCTGCCATCATATCCCACCTCCCTCAAATCCATTTTAATATTGTCCTCCCATCTTCGTCTCGGCCTCCCCAAAGGTCTTTTTCCCTCCGGCCTCCCAACTACACGCATTTCTGGATAAGCTCATACGTGCTACACGCCCTGCCCATCTCAAACGTCAGTATTTAAAGTCATATTTAATAATTTTAAAGTGTGCTATTTGCAATAAAAATATATGAGTGTATTTCCCTCCTATAGCTCAGTGGTAAATCGTGGACGTATTATTTCGCGAACTGATGTACAATCACCGGCATTGATTGTAATGTGTATGTGGGCAATATCAGACAATTAGGTTGTCCCTCCAAGGTTTTCCTATTTTTTTAATAACACAAATAAAAACATTCAATCATTCCAACTTACGTTTATTCTCATTTAATGTAATTTTATTTCCTCTTTAAATTATTTCCTTTTCACTTGTATTCCTTTCATCTCTATATTTTTCTGATCGTCTCTAGTTTTTAATTTCTTACGTCTTCATGATTCAAAATGGTCTCCTAACTTTTTTTGCGGTATATGTAGCCTGTATATTATGATATAGAACTTAAGAGCCTCAAGAACGCCGAATGGAGATAGCTTCCTTATACCTCTGTTAAACGCTCGGAACAAAGTACAGATCGCATTTGGTGACGTTTAGTTGACAAGACCAACTGTAGACTTGCATTTTATCTGTGCACTCTGCTACATCAGAGAGGTAAGGGGTAGCCTCGCTACAACTCACTACAAAATAATATCAGTTTAAGGAGGTATGCTTAGTATAGCATAGCATAATACACACATAGGCTGTATATAGGTGAGGAGGCGAGACCTGGCATGTGAGCTGTGCGAGAAGGGGAAAAAATGAGCTATCAGAAAGAGTTTATTTCAGGATGATTAATATTGTATGTACCGTACTTCTTTTGATGTTAGTACACATAGTTTCCAAGCGAATTCTATTGAAAGGGAATGATGAAGATAGGTATATTTTCGTGGCTTACTTCAGTACAGTGCTTCATAGAGAGGCTGTTGCCAAGATCCATCTGGAGCGATCTGGATATAGATAGACATGTAGGAATGACCTATAGGAGCAGTCTGGTCGGAAGTCAGATACGTTAAACAAAAAATTGAAACGTCCTGTTAGGAATGGAGTCATGAACACACAGTGCTCATTCTATTTACTTCGCAACTTCTAATCCGTGAGGATCTGTTCTTATGGTCTATTTTTTTTTTTTTTTGGTATAGGTACAGTATGAAAAGATAGGTATTTTTTAATGCAAATGCCTTTCTGTACATTGCACCTGTATATGCATGATGTTGGTGTCATGCAACATCATAGACTTAGTAGTTTTTTTTCTTTTGTAACTTTAGCGACGCAGTCAACAGTGGAGTAAAAAATATGGCGTATGCCGTATATACTGTACATCATTTGACATGGAAATTTGTCATTGTTCAGAGACTTGTCTCATCTCGGAATAGTTCGGGAATCATCGTGTGCGCTGTGTTTACACGCGTGCGTTTTACATAGATTCGAAGCCCGGTTTTTGTAACGAGAGGAAGAGCTCCATGGCTAAGCCATAAAAGCTTCGTAGGGAATATGTCATTTCGTGATATACAGATAGGTCACTGTTACCACTTGATTTTATCCTCTGTCCTCGATGCTTAATATTTTTCCCTTGTGAATATCGCGTTAACCCGAACGATACTTAGACAAATTTCACTCTACAGGAGAACCATTTTCTGTTTAAAGGGTCTATGTATGTATGTACAGTAGTGGCAAAAAAAATCGGACTGACCCTTGTAGCTGATTTCAGAGTCCTGTTCACTCCAGAGCACGATAGACTGGTAACGAAGACGTTCGTGGTTGGAATCCTGCCTGGGAAGGAAACTTTTTT
Organism: Periplaneta americana; assembly: GCF_040183065.1. Lineage (NCBI taxonomy): Eukaryota > Metazoa > Arthropoda > Insecta > Blattodea > Blattidae > Periplaneta > Periplaneta americana. The sequence goes on from NC_091120.1 coordinate 58,213,905, forward strand.
TTGGTCCTTATTCAAATTTATTTCCAATGCTTTTCGATTGCTGGTAAAATTCATGTTCTAGGAATAAGTTAATGAAGTAGTAAAATATCGCTGCAATCGAAAAGTATTGGGAATAAATTTGAATAAGGAACAAAAAAAAAGTTTCCTTCCCAGGCAGGATTCGGACCACGAAGTCTTAGTTACCAGAGTATCGTGCTCTGGAGTGAACAAGGCTCTGAAATCAGCTACAAGGGTCGGTCAGGTTTTTTTTTTTGCCACTACTGTGTATGTATGTATGTATGTATGTATGTATAGCCCTTTATTTAGTAGGTATTAGATAATTTCAATTGTGAAAATGAGAAGCTCTCTGTAGAAGAACGCAGTAGAATTCCTTTCCTCCATGTGAAGCAGGTTTTGTGTCCGAGGCAGATAAAGAGGAGGCAATTTATACTACTCCACAAGGAAAGAAGTACAAAGAGGATGGAAAGGTAGAACTTGACGGAGTTGAACAGGCTGTTACATTGTTGACTGCTGTACTAATATTGCGGGAGTGATTCATGAGTTTTTTTTTTAAATAACATACTCTATTTTTACGTAAGAACTTAAATTTAATTAAAGCCCGCAATGAAAATAGAAGACGTCATGTGAATTTATACTGACAAGCGCGACACATGCACGCGTTCCCACTGGGTCTAATGGCGCTAGCCTCAGATTTGTTTTACTGTACATAAAACACTGTATTGGTTGAAACACTGTGAATCAAAAAATACCAGAAAGTCGCAGTAGTTGTGTGTTGAGCTTCGAGGCGTGGCCGGAAATGGTTGGAATGGCTCATGTCTGTCAACTTGATTTGGTGGAAGTTTTTCTTTCTTAGCGAGTCTCCCGCAACGGAAATGGAAGCGAGTTCTTGAGTCTGCGTTATTTATATTTCATGTATGCCACGTATGCGTGGTTTTCTTTACGTTAATATATTCTCTGTAAGCGTTCAATTTTATTCACTTCATGTTTTGAATAGATAATTCTTTACAATTTCTTTTTCAGTGTACACTCGGTGAAATGCTGCTCAGAAATGTGATGTGTCGATAGAATCGTTTGTTATCCTGGGTGCATGATAAGTGGAGGGAAATGGGAAACAGGTTCCACATGAATTTTATACAAATACGAAACTTGACAAAATGATGACAATGATGATGGTGATAGTAATAATAATAATAATAATGATAATAATAATAATGATGATGATGATAATAATAATAATAATAATAATAATAATAATAGGTTAAAGTGATATCACATGTCGATAATAATTTCAACCTTGTTCGTACAAATTTCTATCCATTGGGCATTAAAAGTATTGTTAATCCTCCTTGACTAGAAGGAGACTGTTTTCTCACGTAGGCGCTAGAGTGGGCCCATTATGCTATCCGGAATGGAATGGTGTGCATGCCCTAAGGCCACCTGCTGTACAGATTCCCCCTGCAGGCTCACTACGGCCTACAGAATTCCTTTACCTTTCCGCGTAAGTATCACCGGGCAGGGCATGGTTGCGCCCCAAGGTCAGGTAAAATGCACCAGTTAAAAAAGGTTCCCTGTTATGTGGGTATAGTTGCGCCCCGTTCCCATCAGGTAGAGAAAAGGGGCATGGCATAGTTGCGCCCCTGTGAAATAGGTAGAGAAAAAGACATCAGGGAAACTCGAGCCTCGTAATCAACCAACCTTATTGATTTCTTATTCGATTTAATATTAATTATCGATACCGTAAAAATGAACACCATGAAGTTGGCAGTACTTTATTAACTGTTTTTCTACTGTTTATGCAGTGATTATCGATAGCCTACTCAAAAAATGACCACCATGATGTTGGCAGTACTTTATTAACTGATATATTCAAATGAGTTTCATGAGTCTCTCAGAAATGTCTTCCGTAGCTTTTCATTTAACACTGTTCGATACACTTTGTCTATAAATGTGTAAGTCCTCAGCGTGGTTATGATCAATTTTGCTATTTAAAATATCACTTTTTTTTGTCTATCACACTCAATAAATGAACTGCATTTTTTGTTTGTACACCAATACCACTATAATAATTTTAAGTAATTTATTTATTTTATGACAATCAGTTCCGTGTGCACTATGCCCTCGCCATTATGCTATCTGATTTCAATGCAGCTACCGCTATAATATTGTAAGTAATTTATTCACTTTATCACAATCACGTTTGTGTGTAATATGCCCATTGGGGGCAACTATGCCATGCCCATTCTGCTACCTGATTTATTCGGGGCGCAACTATGCCATGTCCATTCTGCTACCTGATTTCTTCGGGGCGCAGATATGCCATACCTAGGCCTCCCAATTGACTGCGGGGCGCAACTATGCCATACCGGCATCACCGCTGTCTCTTAACCCCTTCCGACAACCTATCATGAGCCTCAGGGGAGAGTGCACGGTACATGAACTACCACCAGCAACTAATGACCACTTATCACGGGGTGCAATTTCGGTGGCGTCCCGCAGCGGAATCTATATCGGAGTAAGCCCGAAATATGGGAAAAGACGGAGCTGTTGAAAAAAAGAAAGTTAATTATGATGGCGAAATGAGTCCGAGGTATATGCCGAAAGTTACCCTGCAATTCTGCTTCAATTGGTTGAGGGAAAACCTCGGAAGAAACCTCATCCAAGTAACTTGTTCCAACCGGGATTTGAACCAGAACTCAGACATGCTAACAGTCACTCCATAACGATGGACCATTAAAAGTATTGCATATTAAGTAAGCCTACATCTCTCCAATTCTTCAAACATTCGCTCTACTTCATATCTACCATGTAGTGGAAAAAAAAAAAAATGTAATGAGAACATACATTTCGTAAGTGTGCAGTTGAAATTTGAACTCCATTCTTTTCAAAAGGGTGTAAATAATAATTGCAATTACAGTGATGACAGCGTGGTATAAGATTGTCTAATTTATTTAGACGCAAAGTAATGTTTCAGCTAAATACACATTCATAATTCAACGTGGGCGAGAATTTTTTTACTGGCCGTAAATCTATGACACGTGTTTCCAGCTAAATATTTATCAATATTCAAAGTCCATCACCCCAGGCAGTGTTTGAACCCGCGAAATTTAGACAAAACGCTAGAATAGTAGCCGCAGAACTACAGAGGATGAGGCTTTCCTACAGATTCTAAGGGTGCTATGCATAGACATTTCGCTAGCCCGCGCTACGAGCGTGCTAAACTAGCCCCGGCTATCTACTGATTAGGTGTACAGGATTTACATCATATCATATCATATCATATCATATCATATCATATCATATCATATCATATCATATCACTCATTAATAGTCAATATACATGATCATGAAATTAGAAATAGTGAACAAATTAATATTCCATACTGTAGATTACATAAAACTAGTACAAATTTTTCTGTCATGGGGATGAAATTATATAAGCTTCCCAGTCAATATTATAAGTTACCAACCAATAGTTTCAAAGCTAGATTTTATAATTGGCTTTTAATTAATCCTTTCTACTCTGTAGATGAGTTCCTTAACATAAATTCATACGAAATTGTTTTTTAATAAATAAAGTTATTTACATTTAGTTACAGATATTACATTAAGATTAAAGTGTTTTCATTAATTTTAGAGTTTCAAAATGTTTTGTGTTTTCATTCTAATTAAACTTTACTGTTTTCAATTATATGTGTATTTTCAAATGTAAGTATTGTGACGAAGCCTATCACTGTATGTTTAATGGCTTAATAAATTGAATTTAATTGAATATCATATCATACCATAACGCTAACACTGGTTTATGAATACGAAAAACGTTAGTTCGCTGATCATCCACCGGAAGCCCGCGCCAAGAATGTCTATGAATATGGCCCTAAGAAACTAAACATTGCCAGGCATGTTGTCCCCCCCCCCCCGAAGTAATCGGTTTCTTCCATTTGCATTGCAGTATTACTGTGTTAATGTCAGGTTACTTCATTGCTCTTGTTGCGAAAAAAAAATCATTAAAGAATAAAGGACATCGTACAATTAATTAATAAGTTAGCTAAATAAAATTGTTTTTTTTTTATGGCTGCTGCTTATGTTATTTTAAACTCCGGGCTCTGCTTTGTATTTTAACTTTTATTTTTCCGCTTTCCATAGCTTCTAGTAGTTTCTCCATAGAAAACAACTTTATTGGAATTCTCATGATCTATTTTAGAGGCTTTGAGTTATCTGGCAGCGTGCTCAGTATTTATGTAATATATGTAAATTTGTATCGGTTTTTCAATATTTGAAGCAATAAAACTGCCAGGAATGACTCGGCACCTGGCGCCACAACCGTGTATCGTGCACGAGTCCAGCCCCGGCCAAGTCAATAGCAAATTACCCCTATACGACTCCAAAAAGCCGATTACGTCTCATATCCACAGTTATGTTTCAAGAGCAGATATGCACTCATACTGATAAATTGTATTATTTTAACATACTACGGGCTTAAAATTATAGTGAAGAAACCTACTTAAGCATGTTGTAAAAATGATTATACTCTTCGTTTACAGCCTATATGAAGTACCGGCCATAAGGACTAATGTTTCGACTGTCCACATTAAAAACCAGAGGAAAAAAAATTGCATTTATATGAAAACGGAATTCGTGATGGACAAGGACGGTTTTCTTCGTATTCCTCTCTCTTTGCCATCCACTGTTCTCCCATTTCTCCTGACTCAACTTGATTATTTATTCTGTAATCACTCAGCCGTTTTCCAGTTGTCACTTCACCGACTCCCATGCCGTTACCGTTTCTCCTGCTATTCCTTGCTATTTTATTGATTCCCTTGCCGTCACGGGTACCATTTTCCCTATATCTACCGCTTCCTTGCCATCACTATTTCCCTATTATCGCTGGTGTAATTTTTCCTGATATTCCACTTCCCTGGCCCTTGATACCATTTTTCTTATCGTCACCGTTCCCCCTGCCGTCGCTGATACTACATTCCTTGGTATCTCTGTTATCTCCCTGCCGTCACTGTAACTTTTCTCTTGCTGTCGCTGGTACAGTTTTTTTCCTTGTGCCACTACTGTACTACTATATTCCCTGCCATCGTTCTGTCGTTACCTTTGTATCACTCCACAATTTTTTATTGGTAAGAAATCAGAGAAAAACCTAATTTACCGTGGTTATAATGTTTTCTTTGCCGTTGATGGTACATTTTCCCTACTATCACCATCAATTTTCTATCACTACCGTTTCTCTGCTGTCGCTGGTATCATATTTTCTATCACTGGTTTCCCTACAATTTCTCTGAACATTTCTCTTCCTGTCGCTGTTAACATTTTCCCTCCTATCATTACTGTTTCTCTGCTGTCACTGGTACCATATTTTCTATTATCACTACCGTTTTCCTGTCGTCACTGTAACGTTTCTTTTCCTGTTGCTGGTATCATTTTCTCTGCTATCACTATAGTTTCCCTACTGTCGCTGGTGTATTTCCTGACTGTCGCTGGTGTATTTCCCGCTGTCATTACCGTTTTCCTGTGGTCGCTGTAACATTTCTTTTTTTGCTATCGTTGGTACCATTTTTCCTGCTATTACACCGTTTCCCTGCCGTCGCTAGTAGGCCTACCATATTTACTGCTATCATTAAGGTTTTCCTGCCGTCGCTGTAACGTTTCTATTGCTGTTGTTGGTACCATTTTCCCTGTCAGCACTACCGTTTTCCTGTTGTCGCTGGTGCCATATTCTCTGCTATCACTACTGTTTTCCTGCCGTCGCTGTAACGTTTCTTTTGCTGTTAGTACCATTTTTCCTGCTATCATTACCGTTTCCCTGCTGTCGCTGGTGCCATATTTCCTGCTGTCACTTCCGTTTTCCTGCCGTTGCTGTAACGTTTCTGTTGCTGTTGTTGGTACCATTTTCCCTGCTATTGCTGGTACCACATTTTCTGTTATCACTACCGTTTCTTTGCCGTCGCTGTAACGTTTCTTTTGCTATCGCTGTAACATTTTCCCTACTACCTGTACTGTTTCCCTGCCGTCGCTGGTACCATTTTCCGTGCTAACATTACTGTTTTCCCTGCCTTCGCGCTATTGTTATCTTCGAATTATTCCACAGTTTATCACCGAAAAATTAAAAGGGAAACCAAATTTAGTATATGTTAACACAAATTCCTGTGGCTTGTTTTTTACAGATGAATTGGCCATAGACAACACATAATTCAAACTACATGTGATCAGTAGAAAGCATTTATAGTCGTGTAAAATAATATCTGTATAATTTGTTACATCTGACGAAGTATTATCTGTAAAGACATCCTCTGATGAGAATTTAAATTGATTTCTAACATCGTGTACATCCATTCCATGTTTCACTATCATCATCATCATCATCATCATCATCATAATTATCATCATTTATAGTATAGTAAGCTGTTATTTTCCTATATTATTTATTTGTGGCTGAAAGAAATATGCACCTGCATAATAGTGTAATTGAAGATAATGATAATAATAATAATAATAATAATAATAATAATAATAATAATAATCCGTGGCGCTACAGCCCGTGAAGGGCCTAGACCGACCAGCCGGCTGCTGGCCTCACGCCCACATGCCAAAGCAGAGGTGGACGATCATCCAACCAGAGTAATTGAAGATAAGTTCCCAAAATGTTTGACATTGCGAAAAGAAGATTACCACTGAAAGTAATGTCAGGAAATCCCTTTTTCAGTAAGATACTGTACATCTTGACCTTCTGGTAGATCTATTGGATAATGTAAGAATATAGATTTTTAAAATTGGGGAGAAGACAGTTGGGTCGGAATGAGCGTAATACGTAGTAATTTGAGAATTATAAATGTATAATATGAGAAATTACAGGCAGGTTTGTTGGGACCGGAACGATTGTGAACATGTAGAAACAGAATTGAGGAAAACACGAAGTACAGTATATTATTTGAATAGATGCCAAGACAGCCTGCGTGTCTTTCCGTGAGGTGGTGGTGATTGCGGTGGCTGTATACGGTATTTAACTATTATTTTGTTGTTTTTTTTTCAACAAAAATTAATTTCAGTATTGCAAATATTACAATTTTAACTGTGCCCTCTTTCGTATCCAGTTATTCTTTCGCATTTCTTGGTACGGTACTGTAGAAGTCTTCTACTGTTTGAAATAAAGATGTTAAATGAACGTACAATTGCTCAGAGATTCTCTGCAGTGCGCCGGCATCCGACTCGCGTGTTTAGCCTTGTGTTAAACGGTGTCCGCTATATCCTCCTCCCCATTGCCAAGGTTGCACGAGTTGATTGCACTGGCTGTAGGTGATGTGTTGGTGGTGGGTAGACTTGCACAGACGGCTTCTCGTACAATGCTTCCACGTCATGCATGACTCGAATGAATTTATATTGCCTCGTGTCCTTGTTGCGACCGCGTTGGGATTCTCCCAACTGTTTAACCCGCTCGCTCTCTTTGTCATCAACTAAACCAATTTCGAAATGAGAGCCAATGTGTTCTGCTAGCACATCATATTCTCGCTTTTTTATTTGTTATTTAACCGTGTTGTAGTATTTTATTTAGCGAATATTTCAACTCTAGTTATTTTCTCTATGTCAAGAGATGACTAACATGAAACGAGCGGGTCCGGGTTCAAATCCTGGTTGGAACAAGTTACCTGGTTGAGTTTCTTTTCCGGAGCTTTTCCATTAATAGCAAATGCTGGGTAACTTTCGGCGCTGGACCCTGAACTCATTTTGCTGGCATTATCACCTTCATTTCGTTCAGACGCTAGATAACCATCGCAGTTGATAAAACGTAAAATAACTCAGTTTAAAAATTACTTACAGGGGGAGCATTCCAACTAAGCAATATTGCCAAAAGTTACAGCATGAAAATTTTTCTTAGAAAAACAAGTGCTATTGCATATGGGCTATTCCATATGAAATCGATCAGTAAAAAACCTCGCATTTTTTATACTCTAATTTTTTCCCTATTTATACAAGGTGCTGAGGAGAGTGCATTTTCAAAAATATACTATCGAAAGTCAAACGGTTTTCGTATTATTGAGCGACACATTTAGCGTATTTTATAAAAACAAGCCTCTTTCAGCGCTCAGAACTCTGGAACCATTTACTGCAGAACATTAAACGAGAGCTTATTTTGAAGCTGACATTTGGTAGGTTATGTTGAGAAGTAATCCTTATTTTTATTGTGCACAGCGAGAAAGATAATCTGATTTTACTTACTTTTAGGCCTTTTGCTAATTTGTAAAAATGTAAAAAAAAAAAAAAAAAATATTGAGAAAAAACCTTGCATTATTAAGAGCGATTCGGCATTGTTTGCTTAGTGGTACGGCAATAAGTTTCGAGGGTATTAAATAAATTATTTTCACATGCCTAGACTTGAACGGCGGAGTACCGCACGCACTGGCCGAGATCTGAAGATAAGCTAGCGTTGGGCGTCATTGTACTTCTGTGTTTATGAAAACCTGTGAGAAAGCTAGCACAGTCATGACTGCTAGACGACACATCACGTGTTTATGTCTCCTGGCCTTGCTTACCTCGGCTAGCTCCCGCCTCACAGTCAGCTGGTTAGTTCACGCGCGTACTATTTATTTTCTTTATTTGATATTTTCAATACTTTCATATCAACGTGCCATCAGTAAAAAATATGTGTTTATTTGTGCTTTGAATGCGGAATCTAAGTATTTTTTTAAATATTTGTTCCTAGGCAAAGGCATCTTAATGAGGAAAAATCTAAATTTCTCCATTTCCATAAAAAGTAAGAAAATCTGTTTATATGTCAATATAAACTTTAATTTCTCAGCATCAAAATAAACCTTGATTTTGATCATTGGGTGAAAGGGTTTCGGAGCTACAACAGTTTAAAGTTGCTGATTTTATGAAAATACGATACATTTAAATATTTTAAATTTAAACACTATGAAGTTCTGATGCTTCAAACTTTGCACAAAGCATTGTATCACAGTTCTCTACGTACAAAAAAAGTTACATTGTATTTAGAAATTGTAAGGTCAATTTTCTCTATATTTCGGTCGATTTGAGATGGAATAAGCTCATATGTAGAAAAAATTTAAGAAGGGTCAAAATAGAGTTGGAAGGAAAAATGATCGGACAAGCATCTGAATTTAATTATTTCGGTCACCTTATTTCTGATATAAAATACAATCACGTAGATATAAAACTACAAAAATACAACGCAATCAATGAAATGAAATTATAATACTGCAGTTTGAAAAACGTGTCCACAGATACAAAATTACGATTGCATGATATGGTTTCAAAAGATTCTATTAAATATATTCAAAATGTAAATCCAAACTACAAGCAGCCCAAAATGAGATTTTTACGCCCGGTTATAGGTTTGAATACACTCGTTAAAAAGAGAAATACAGACATTCGAGAGAAATTAAAAGTTTTAAACACAGCGAAAGATACACAGATCTATGGGAAGGAAGTGGTTAGATCATGTAAATATCCAGAAACAAAATTTAGGCCACCTGAATTTTCTAAGTTCCTGTTATAAGTTATAACATACTGCGCATGTGCAATAAAAAAGAGCGCCTAAATGTATGCTACTTGTGGACAGTCTAGCGAAGCTTAATGCCTACAAGACTTGGCCCACATTTTATTTCCTTACTACTACGATAAAGTCCCCATAAGAAAAAGAAATTAGCACATGTTTGGGATTTTCTTACTGAGAAGAGTAGAATACAGTAAACTGAATCACTGGTCTAATGGTGCTTTATTTTGAACTAGGTAACCATATTCATTTTATGGAATTAGAACCTCGTGGCATACTAGCATTAACCTTGAGGGCTTTTGAACATCCGGTCATCACAAACAAGAATATGAAATAAGCATGCTACCGCACGGTCTGCCAGTTTGGTATAAACACTTTCAGTACTACCAACACAGAAAAACCTTGGATGCTAAGCTTCAAAATCACGGGTCATTCATTAAAATCCGTTCAGCCGTTTTCCCGTAATTTCCATTGCCATTTAAAATTATATATAATATATAATATATATATATATATATATATATATATATATATATGGATTCGTCAAAAATGCTTAGAAGAGTAAAATGTCAAATTCCAGGAGAATTGATGCCAGGGCCAGGTATCGAGCCGCGGTCTGACGGTTGAGAAACACTGGCATATAGGATTTTGATGCAACATTAGATTTTCAGAGGTAGATATCTTAATCACGTGATCGGAAGTACCCAAGATAACGACACCCTCCTAGTCTTGTAGAAAGACGACAAATATCCACTTCCCTATCGGTAATCGAATGAGATTCTGTTGTAGCCGAATATGCCAACACTTAAGCCGTAGCATAGGACATAATAGTGAGTTATTTTGCTTCTGCACGTAGATAGAACTCCGGACATAGCGGACCCTCGAGTATGCTGTATAGCTGAGGCTGAATAACTCTTGACTCCGGTTATGTCACTACGGCTTTGTTGGCGAGTCTTCATTGTATTTTGTTATTGACAGTGTTCCACTTCTATCGGGTAGCATTGTTATGCTGCTTTCACACCAATGTGTGAAGCGTGATGCTGGTAATTCCAGTTCAATTATTCACCAAACTGCTATTCTCAAAGTATTTCACTATTCGGAAAACCCTGTTCCCAAGAGAGAATATGTCCTCGCAACCCATCTGTCGAAAGACACCCCTCCATTTAGTTATTTATTCTGTTTTGGCTTTGTGGATAATGTGCGTGTTGCCCATGCAAGCGGTCAATGGTTCCATTCTCGCCGTGGGCAATGAAGATTTATCTTCCGTCTACGGGAATGGGCGGTTGTCCTATTTTGTTTATTGTTCTGTGGTGTATGCACGATGGACCTGCGCCATGCTGACCACGTGGTCAGAGAGGTCCACATTGTGGATATGCGTTTTGTTGACCCTTCCTCAAACAGCTTTGACCTGCAAATCTGTATCAAAGAAGAAGGTACTGCAAGATAGAGAAAGAAGTTTTGAAAGTACTAAAATTGAAGTCGTTTCTGTATCTTTGAAGAGAAAAATTACTGATATTATAAACCTTAAAAAATTCCGTGGTTCAAAACCTGTATTATAAATAAGTAGTGTAATAATAATAATAATAATAATAATAATAATAATAATATGATTAATTATTAGTATACTATTGTTCCTTTCTCAGCCTCTCAAGATTTAATCTTATATTTTAGATTCATTGTGATTTGCTCTTATATTCATTACATCAGGCTACATAAATTAAAGTGAATGTAATTCTAATCATTAAAATATATAGCTGCCACATATATGACATATACGTCCTGGGGTAATGACACTGCACTGGCCCGTAGTCGCGTTACGCGTTCTGCCGTACTCTACCCCTCTTGAGTTTTTCTCCATACACTACCCCTCTTGAGTTTTTCTCCATTTCTTTATTTATGTTTTCCTTTCTTATTAATTTTTCGTATCTTTTTCCATTTCTGCATTTCTCTATTTATTTCCTTTTTTGATGTTTTCTTTCTCCATTTCTTCATTCATTTCTCTTTTCTTGCTCCACGTTTTCAGTTCTCTTTTTCTTTTGTTTTTGGTGTTTTTTTTTCTGCCTAGATTTCTTAACTGCTCTATTTTTTCATTTTTCCTTTATTTTTTTATTTCTCTATTTCGTTTCTGTTTAATGTTTCCTTTGTCCATTTCTTAATTGCTCTATTCTCTTCTTTTTAAATTTTTCCATTCTTCTTCTATTTCTTGATTTCTACATTTATTCTTTTTGTATTTTGTGTTTTCATTTTGTTTATATTTCTTAATTACTCTATCTTCTTTGCTCTTTTCATTTTTGCTTTCTTTCTACCTTTCCCGATTTGTATATTTTTTTATTCTGTTCATTTTCACTTTCTTCATTTCTTAATTTCTCTGTGTATGGGGTAGTTTGAATGACAAAGTGTTTCGCACGAATTCGCACACAGAGGAAAATCCAGGCTAATATTGAGCCTGGAATAAGAGAAATTTCAGACGATGAGTTCCCAGCAAAGGGCAATAACATTCTTTGCATGGCTTTCTTCTGGAGGGAAGTAATGCTGTGTGTCCCATTTTGTAGATTAACGACACGTAAACCAACTCTCTCTCTCTCTCTCTCTCTGAAGAAGGACTGAAGAAAAAGTGTTTATTGACCATTTCTCGTCCACGTTGATTCTCGATACTGGGCCTCTGCAGTTGAAGACACTGTTAAATATAATACTACCACTACCAACATTCCTATTGATTTACAATTTTTTTATCATACGGATGTCGTTTTTAAATTATATACGACAATGGTAGATAAGAATGTCTTACTTTATTGATCAAATTAATTGCTAAGAATAATAATATACTGTCAGTATCCTAAAATAAAACGAGGCAACGAAACTAGTCACGGAGTTACTATTATTAATTTCCTGGAATTGTCGTGTTAGAAGATGCCACATGAAATATTGTAGTCCCTTATAATGTTCAGAATATGTGAGTATTTTCCTCGCCAAGGAACTCACTTTCGCTCAGTATAACGGGATTGAAGTACAAGTGACTCATATTTGTATGACAACCCGACTCCATGTTTCTTCGAAATACCTCGGCGTTTCATCATAAGCTTTTGTGTCCACATTCATCCCTACTGAGAACGTGTTTAATTTCTAGGTGTTTGTTCTGAACAAGCGTGTATACTTTTCTTTGCTGATATATATGTTTGTCTTTTTCACGATGTATTTGATATTCTCTTTGTATTAGAAACTTGAGTTGAATTACGAGTATATTTATGAGAAATATATCTACTTATTGTTGAAGATGACAGCTGTTAGATTTTCACTATTGACTTCATTCTCAGTAAAGAATTCAGAAATACTCGCATCGAAATGCTCGAATCATATCTATTCCACAGTCGTATTATTCACCACAGAATTTCTAGCAATCGAAATTATGTCCCTTCGGTGAATAGATGCGAGTACAGACCCAAATATGGGTCACCTGAATTTTCAGTACACTGAGCCTGCGCAGTATGTTATAAACTGAAACTTGGAAAATTCAGGTGGCCTAAATTTTGTTTTTGTTTCTGTGCATATATATGAATGGGTGAGAATGTTATAGTCCTAAGCCACACAGACAAAATCTTACAGGAAAGCGTGTTAAAGGCTTAGGGCCGTATTCATAGACATTTTTAGCGCGGGTTTTCGGTGGATGATCAGCGTTTTTCGTATTCATAAACCAGTGTTAGCGATAGGATATGATTTGAATTCTGTACAAGTAACCAGTGGATATCCGGGGCTAGCTTAGTACGCTCGTAGCGAGTGCTGCGAAATGTCTATGAATAGCACCCTTAGAGTCCAGTGCTATTAATTCTCACCCCCTTCATATTTTTAATGTCATACCAGAAGTCTCAGTTGTCGATGTCTCCTGAAGTGTCACGGTTATTTGTTCATCTAGAAATCCTGTGAAGTTGGTTTCTTGGTAATATATTTGTAATATTGTGATTTTTTTTTTAACTAATGCCACGCATATTGACGTGTACCATTTGCATCTCTACTTTTTGGCGATTATGATGAATCCTGTTCTGAGATTGGTGTACCCTTTAGGACGGATTTTGTTAGCGCTGTAAGATAGGGTGATACATTATGACTGTTACTGTATGTAGGCAGGATAGATGAAGATAATTATGACGACGAAATGAACCCATGCTCAGGCACCGAAAGTTACCCAACATTTTCTCTTAAGAAGACATGTATATGAGGGTTAAAAAATGTAGTTTTTTTATTTCATTAAATGGACTTTCCTCTTTAGTGTAATGAAACAATTTTTAAAACATCACCACTATTTCACTGCTTATGACCTAAAACGTTAGGACCTGTCATTCAGCACATCTTCGGTAAGTTTGTCGCTTATTTTTTCCCATAACATACATTTTTTTGAAACCGTTTCTCTGATAACTGGTATATTTTTTTTTTAGATAATTGAATGAAATTTTGCAAGTATGTGTATTTCATAGAGAAGAACAAAATTGGCATCTATCACTGTCACGTGTTTATTAGTTCTTATTTTATAAATTTTTATGCAAAGAAAAATGTAAAAAAATTTTAGTTCATCGAGGAAAAAGTAGGAAAAAAATATTTCTCATTCAGATATTGAAATGATAGAGGTCAGTTTTGTTAAGGCAATGCATCGGTGAAAATCTTAAAATTTATATTTATTAACGTATGAATTTCAAATTTATACCAGACCATGAACATGGAATGTTAATCCAACACACCAAATTGCATTGCTGTAGAATATACCATTCCTGAGATATTAACTTTTAATTACAATTTTAATCGGTAAATTTTTACTTCGTCATTATGCACCATGCAATTAATGGTTTACAATTTATATCTATAAATTTAATATTTGCCGTACAAGACCAATATAAACAAATTGATTTGCAGTTGTTACTTTTCTATTAACAAATTTTCAAATATTGATATTTTTCTTTTCGATTTTTATATTGTCAGCCAAAGATTTTTAAAAATTGTATTTATTAGCACTACGAAAGAAAAGTCCAAATCAGATTTTTAGTTCTGTATTTATACATTATTCCTGAAAAATCTAAGACATTTGCATGAAACTATATCTCATAGTGGATTTTGAATGCTACAAAATGCTGAAAAGAAATTGGGATAAATGAATTTTAAAATTCAAATGTGAAAAACTGTACATTACCATCATCCTGTTACCCTATAACTTGTGAGAGAAAATCGTCATATTAAAATAGAAAGTTTATTCCTAATAAAATACTGAAAAAAAAAGAAACTTTTTTTTTTTTCGTTTTTCTTTTTTTACCAAAATTTCACCGATGCATTGCCTAAAGACATTCATTGTGAATAAAATTAAGTAAAGAACATTAAGACATATTGAAAATTATATGACATATTTGAGAAACAGTTTTTCTTAACGCAGATTGCACACGCCGGTTTAATGAATCCTAAATTAATTATAAAATTTGTTTAATGATGTAGCAGAACTATTGTGTAAACCAGGGCTGGGCACTAAGAGCGGATTCTACTCTCTCACGGGGAGCCATATGACTTCTCCTCAACCCCTTTCTTCCCCGCGGAACACCGCGCAGCGTTGATGTCGTCACGGATGAATATTAAGCTTCCCCGTTTAGAAATTGTATTCGCTCCCGGTGCCCAGCCCTGGTGTAAACTGTACACCAGATTCCAGAATTAAAGGAATTCAGGTTAGGAAGTGATAAATTTCTTAATATTACTAAATTTAGGCGGACAGTTGTGTACATGACCCCCTTAATGGGTTGAGGAAAAGTCTGGAGAAATCATCCGGGCGACTTGTCCGAACCAGAATTCGAACTCGGGCCCGCTAGTTTCACATTCAGACACCTATACCACTACTATAAAGTAATAGACATATTGTGAAATAGTTATCTTTGTTTTCTGCACCGGTGATTGTGAGTTATTCAGATATTATGACATGATGGTAGAGGAAACTGTGAATGTCCTATTATGTTTACTAGATTAATATTAAAATAGTATATTCAGCCTTTTGTTTGTTAAGTTCGCTAGGGTGTTCTGTTTTCTCCCAGTTTAGAAAAGTAATGTCATTCTTTGCATTCTGTCTTCATTAATTTGGAATATTCTTGTATTATTCTTCTAGTTTATCATACATTAATTTCGAAACTTACAATTTACGGAAACTTTATATCACATACTAATTCGTTCCATATTACTTATGTTCCACATGTTTGTATTATTTTTGTACAAAAAAGAGAAAGTAACTGTGTTATACGTAATACTGGAAACTTCAGAACATCACTCAGATGAGACAAAATTGTAAAGTAATACAAAGTTACCGTAACAGATAAAAGATGACTATACTAACTGTATTGTAAAAGTTTATGGAAGCCATTTTCAACATGGATTTGAAATATCTATTCACAAATAAGAATAGGAAAGCGCATTATTGTAATGAGCAATTCTTGGTAATGTACTTCGTATGAAATCTTGCTGGTTTTAGCAGGTAGTTAGGAATGGTTTTGAATAAATCTATTATCATCCCTCATTTCGTGCAATTCATACTTCACGTTATTGTTAAGAGTATTGACTTTAGTCGGCTATATGCCTGCAGGGTGTATTTTGAAATGCCTTGAAAACCAATATAAAGAAGCTATGTCTCTTTCTTATCTAAAACTGGCACAAACAGCATTCATTTGCGTGGGAGTTCTTATCCACCCTCGCTCGCTGCAAATATTGGCAGAGCGCCCATTCTTTACTTCAGCTGTTACTAATGGCTACCTTCAGACCGCGGAGGATATCCGATCATCGAAAGACGAAGAGCATCATTGCCATCAGCCATTGCTCTTTTGTGAGAATTTGGCAATAGAACACGTTTAGATTTTATCACTAGCAGACGCGTATAACTAGGAAAGGGGGGAGGGGATCATGCTGAGAATAGATTCAAGAGTTATTACTCCACTCAATTTTTACAGTCTCTTCCATATTTCACCGAAATTATTTTCCATTATGTACAATGTTACAATGACTTCGCAGTATTTCAAGCGAAGAGATGCCGTCTTTATTTCTTTGAGTTTCTATTCTTACGCAATTCATTTGATATTGTGACGATCGAAATGACCGCGGAAAAGATTTCTACGTGCCAATCATTCCACCAACGCAACATATTCATCATCTCGCCTGCGATGTACGACAGGTGTGTGGTCACGCCTCTTTTGGGCTTCTTCACCGACATAACTTGGCTAGGATAGTGTTACGGATGTTAGTCATTTACTGGCATTTCATAAGCTGGTTCAACGTGAAGGAAGCAATGCTCCCACGATAAATTTTGTTCGTTGACAGGTTGTGTATCATGCAAGAATTTGTTTTCGTCTGTTTGGTGCTGTAATCAAATTCATGAAATACATTTCCTCGAGTTTTTAACTCAGTAGGAAACATCTTGTCGTAAAATCCACAGCTTGGTTTACTTCATGTTCTTCGTGGCTCTCTGAAAATGTTCCGCATGAACGTCTTTTGAATTGACATTGATGCTAACTGTCTTTGTTATTTGTTGAACGGTACTAAGTTGAAGATGATGTTCTTCTTATAGGTAAGAGAAGACATGTTAAATTAAATTTTGTATACCGCTCTCGAAGACGCACTGTTATCAGTAGAGACCGGGTTTCAAAGGGAAAATTTTTCATCAGAAAAGGACACAAAAAGGGAAAGTTATAGCCAAAAAAGGGACTTGGAAAAGGACTGTATTACTCTCCAAAACACACTTCAGCACATTCACGGATATACATGACACACACATAATCTTACATTTATCTCTTCACAACATAAGGAAAAGTGTTGTATTTGATATGGTCAAAAAAGGACTATATTACTCCCTCAAAAGGGTGTTACTTTAATTTAAAACACACTTGAGCACATTCATGGATACACATAGCACACACAAGCGTGTATTTATCGCTTCACAACATAAGGAAAGTGTTACATTTGATCACATTCAACATTTTAATAATGTTTCAATATTGAAATCTATGTAAGTATTAGTGTTGGAATTATCATTATTTTAGATTATTGTCATTGATTTAAAGTGTTTCTCAACCATTTCTTGAGAATTTCAAATAACGTTTTTACGCGTGGCGACAACTGGGTCGTTCAGTCGGTAGCACGACTTGCAACCATTACGTATGAACGAATGGAAGAATAATCTCATAGAACTTGCAGGACGGCCTTAATAAAATGGGAATAGACACTTTTAAAAGGTACCTACGCGAAAACTCGTCGTTGTAAGGAAAATTGCAGCTGAGAAGAAGTGTATAGAGGGTGGAAGTGAAGTAACCATGCAGATTGGCTACGACGTTGCAATCTGCTCGCGTCGTTCAGTGGCTTGAAATGAGTGATTTTTTAATTATTTACGCGAAAACCTCCCACGCTATTGAAATACGCCAGAGAATTAAATGATTCTTTATTAGATTTTTCTATCGATATGGACAAAAATCACGAGCCTTCTCTCAATAGTTAAAAAAAAAAAAAAATCTGAGAAAACTATTAACTTTCCACCAATATAGTACTACACTTTTTGTTACATACAACATGAGCTTTTCACTCCGTAAATCTGTAGAGTTATTTCACTTCCGCTCTGTATGTGTGAGAACCGATTGTCGGCCTTCCATTGAAGCAACATTAGAGAATTTTGAAGGGGAAAGCAGAACCTTGACGTAACATAATAACTGTCACATGAGAGTGGGGGAGTAAGACAGAACAGCAACAAGTCAGGGTCGCCGAAGATTTTAACAGCCTGCACATCGAGTGGGACGCCGCAGTCCTTGCAAGAGAAGAGATCTGAGTACTTGCACTGTGTGAGCCAAGGCTCCGATTTCAAAGGCTTCGATTTAGGGAAAATAAAGTTCCCGTGATTATAAAACAGTCTGAGAGTAGAACCGAGTACTCAAAGTTTTATTGTTGCTGTAAACAAAGAATAGTCCCTTTGTTTACAGCGAATTCAGTCTTTGAACAATATATCCCTCTGCGGCAAGTTTATGAAACCACCAGTGCCTTCATATAGCAATGCATTGATTATTGGCAATGTAAAATTGTGTAACATTCCCATAATTCAGAGAAATCTCTCTATCATTCGAACTTAAACACACAGACAAATATGAACGCTGCTCGATCTTTCTTTAAGGAATATGCTCTTAACGTTAAAAATTTGGCTTTGTTTTTTTCCTTGCGTGTAGATAGTCTTTTGTTTTCACTTTTTGGTGACGAAAATGAGTAAGCTATTGGCGACGAGCCGTGTGTTGAAGGAGACTTCCCGTTTCAGAAAACTTCGCTGACCTACGTTATCTTTGGAACACGTATCTCTAGTTCATTGCAGCCTAAAAATAATAGCAGATGCTTTCTGGAGCATTTTTAATCCCAGTATTTTAGTGTTACCTTATTGTATTTTATGGAAAACTGAACTATTTCCATTTCTATCTCAAAAACGTAGGTGCTGTTTTCACACTACGTTCTTCATGTACTATGCTAATTGCAGTAAACAAGGCATTTAATTAAAATTCATTATACATCCTTTGTGTACAAATAAATTGTACGCTTTGTTTAGAGCGATATGCCTATGAAAACGAGTGAAGATAACTCAGCATGAGCCTTTTGTTTCCTCACACGAAGAGCAAACTGTGTGTATTTCAAAACATTTACTCTAACATGACTCAGAAGCAATGACGTGGATTCTAATCCCTTGTAAGACAAACACTTTTGTATTATTATTAAAGTGGTGTGTGTTGTCTTAGATGAAGTTTTGGAGTTCTGACCAAATGTTAGTGGATTCCAACCGTGTATCTAATATCAGGTTGAAAAAAGATATTTCTTTACAGTTATTGTGTTACCACGTTAAGGTACAAAATGTATTTACGTAATTGACTTCTAGACGAGTCTTATGAATCGTAAACAAAATAAAAGGGGGACAAACATAATTTTGGTTACTCTTGAAGTTGTAAGTACTGTACTCCAACCAGGAGAAAGTCTCAGGGGAATTAGACGCAACGGGGCAATGCTATGAATGAATGTTGATGTCATACGATGTCATAAGGTCACACACGTGGGCACACGCATCTCCATTGGCTAACTCTCAAAGCACAAACGATAACACTGATACACATATACTTATACTATCCTAGTTACAAAATTAGATCACGGTTAATCTCCTGGTATTTTAACCTCTCCATACAGGAAATAAGATATGCAAGAGAGCGCATGTTTTTTAAACTGATGTTATAACGGTAATAATATGTATCTACTTCGCTCCAATAGGTGACGCAATAGTAAGCACATCCCTTTCACGATTAATCTCCTGGTTTGAGAACAGTAAAAATGGTTCACTATTACTAGAAACAAGTCGCCCTATCATGATTCAGTCTTTAGACAAGAGTAATCTGAAATAATACTCTGTGATAAAACCTCAAAGTCAAATGTAAAATGCTGATTTGGCGTTTGAGTCAGACTGTTATTGTCATTGTGATATTAGCACAAAGCATATTGCACTTTTCTTTGGACATCCATCTTGTATAATTAATTGTAACAATGAAAATTATTATATTTGCTTTATTTTCTTCAATGGCTCAGACTTACTATTGTGGCATTGTATTTCTGGTGGACAAAGTCAAGGTTCCTGAAGGTTTTATCCGGGTTCTTTCATTTCCCTCCCATCATTTCACCGACCGACACTGTCCATTTCAGCATTCTTATCTATTATCATCATAATATAATTTGAGCGCCAGCTCTGAAACCGCTGCAGGAATACAGCGTGGAACCCGATGCACTGTACTATACTTGCTGAGTCACGTCCCTTCGCTCCCCCCTTCGCCGTTTCAGAGCTGGCGCTCAGACAGTACCTTTGACCAAAATGATGTGGCATGTTGTATTGTGACTGCAGTACCTACAGTTGCATCAGCTTGAGGTGGCGTTCTGGGGAGGGGGTTAAAGGGCACTCTAGTGGGATATCGGTCTTCGATGGAACCTTAAGCCTGAACCGACAGACGATATTTACAAAGACAACGGCAGCTCAGACTGCAGAAAACACTTGTAAAAAAGATGGTGGCACAGTAAGCCCATTTGCTGCTGCATTGTTATCGTTCGGGCTCATAATAATAATAATAATAATAATAATAATAAGAGGTGGAAAAATTCAAATATCTTGGAGCAACAGTAACAAATATAAATGACACTCAGGAGGAAATTAAACGCAGAATAAATATGGGAAATGCGTGTTATTATTCGGTTGAGAAGCTCTTATCATCCAGTCTGCTCTCCAAAAATCTGAAAGTTAGAATTTATAAAACAGTTATATTACTGGTTCTTCTGTATGGTTGTGAAACTTGGACTCTCACTCTGAGAGAGGAACATAGGTTCAGGGTGTTTGAGAATAAGGTGCTTAGGAAAATATTTGGGGCTAAGCGGGATGAAGTTACAGGAGAATGGAGAAAGTTACACAACACAGAACTGCACGCATTGTATTCTTCACCTGACATAATTAGGAATAGCCTATTAAATCCAGACGTTTGAGATGGGCAGGGCATGTAGCACGTATGGGCGAATCCAGAAATGCATATAGAGTGTTAGTTGGGAGACCGGAGGGAAAAAGACCTTTAGGGAGTCCGAGACGTAGATGGGAAGATAATATTAAAATGGATTTGAGGGAGGTGGGGTATGATGATAGAGACTGGATTAATCTTGCACAGGATAGGGACCGATGGCGGGCTTATGTGAGGGCGGCAATAAACCTTCGGGTTCCTTAAAAGCCATTTGTAAGTAAGTAATAATAATAATAATAATAATAATAATAATAATAATAATAGAAATAGTAATATTAATGGTAGCAGTAATAATAATGATAATAATAGTAATAATAACAGTAATAACAATAATGATAATAATAAAAATATAAAAGAGTGCTAATCTCTCAGCAGACTTTCCTTACGAAGACAGTTACGATGAGAACTTCCATTATTCTGGAGGAGATTTGAACTCGTTAAGATTGCTGCATATAGAGGCAGAAGTCATTAGATCACCGATAACGTTTTACAGAAAATATAATTAATGTAATATCTCATTTTAAATACGATATTTCAGACAGTTTATTTAAAACGAGTTGATCGCAGCGTTTTAATAACCAAAATGTACTTCTGTGTATTGTTAACTTGTTGTGCGGAAACATTTTCTGTCAAAAGCATTTGTTGATAAATTTTGATGTCGCTAATAACCCGACCTCTTAAAAACATGTGTTGACAACACAGAAGAATTATTTTCACTTCTATGTTGCCAGCTGTTCTACCAGCGGTCGTAATTTGATTTCCTGTTTCCACGCTGCTTAAATTATTGTAACGATTTTAGCATATGGGCAATATAGTTACATCCATAACAGGTGGCCCAAAAATTGGGACAGTAAAGCTCACCACGGAATGTTATCCGTTAAATAGGTCACGAGTCACGACATATTCCTTTGTCTCTCGCTTTTCAGTTGTAATTTAAAACGTTTATTTTCGAAAAAAAAAAAATGAAACAATATATGACGAATAAAATCAGAAGCATTGTACGGGAATTACTTTTTTTTACGACGCTTTATCAACAGCTTAGGCTATTTGGCGTCTGAATGAGATGAATGTGATAATGCCGGTGAAATGAGTCCAGGGTCCAGCACCGAAAGTTACCCAGCATTTGCTCATATTGGGCTGAGGGAAAACCCCGGAAAAAACCTCAACCAGGTAACTTGCCCCGACCGGGAATCGAACCCGGGCCACCTGGTTTCGCGGCCAGACGCGCTAACCGTTACTCCACAGGTGTGGACGGAATTCCTTTACAAAAGTGGTATGTTAAATGGAACATTTATCGTTTATGTACTCCACAATTTAAGAAGCAGTCCGGTTCTTGACTATGATTCCAGAGTGCTGTACTTCGATCCCAGGCAGATTCTTTTAGATGTGGTTATGAATGCACACACTTTGATTTGCATTGGCATTTGAATAGTACCACTACTACATTCCTATCATTGACGCTAAATAGTGTATGTATTTATAGTTTCATGAATACAGTATTGAACCAAACAAAGGAGCAATCTATTCAGATCTGAGTTCATATTTAACTGAATTTTTTTTGTATCTTTTTATTCATGTTTGATTCAAATATTCAAATAAATTCCTACTGTACAGTAATATACCGTATGTTCGCTTCCGTGATTGTCATTCCTGATACGGGTTCGGGCCTCACATCTAATGGAGGGCGATTGGTTTTCAATAGCAGTAATCCTTTTCTTGACTCCTTCTGAAGGGAAAATAAAGGATGAGAGGCACGTATTGTATATTTATAATGCGTGGGAAATAATTTTTGTGATTGACAGAACTTGTTGCAAAACGTACCGCCAAATTCTTGAGTATACCGGTATGTTAAGACCAATTTTGCTGCACATTATCTTCATCTGTCATCGTATGAATGGGGCAAATGAATCGACTGTCACGTTAAGGTTTTCACGTCCAACAAATAACACTTTTTATGAAGTCTGAGCTGCCATAGATACAGACTGTATGTAATTCGTGTAAAGAGCTCAGAGGGGTCGTAAAATGATTTACAAAAAAAAAAAAAAAAAAACGCCTTATTAACATGTGTGTTCAGTAACATAAACAACATTCAACATAAAAAAGTTTCAGTAGTTATACACTAAAGTAAAGAATAATTTTATTAATGCGACAAATGTGCCTGTTTTTCGGAAACTGTCTCTTAAATCTGGACTCTGTATTCGATACATACATAGTGATATAACTTTCAAGTTGAATGATATTTCTTGTCTTTGTTTCGATGGCATTCATAACGAGAAGCTTATTTTACATAAATATGAGGTTGCAAATGCTATAAAATAGTTAACAGCTTTTTTGCAAGTTCGAGGTATTCATGCATTCTTTTTATTCACAATGGTCTACACTCTGCGAAAAAGCCTAGTTTCAACATTCCATCAGTAGGTACATACATATTTAAATTATTATTATTATTATTATTATTATTATTATTATTATTATTATTATTATTAATTTGAGGTAGTTGAACGCAGCTGTCTAAAAATGGATTTAATATCCATCTGCGATTGTCGTAATGTTTTGAGTGTCTTACAGAAAATACTAAAAAAAACCTGTTGTTTAGAATTTTTCAAACTTAATTTAACAAACTTAGTATTTGCCGTATCACATGTAGCCAATTTTTCCGGAGTTCTTTAATGCACGGGAATGCGTCACAATCCTTTTTGTCAACTAACTTAGACCGGAAATCAAGTTTCTTTATAAATCCATTGACTTTATCCCTGAGTATTATAATGTTAATATCTTGGCCTTGCAAACTCATACTGTTCAAAGTGTTCAGGAGTTCGAAAATATCAGCAAAGTACGCTATTAGACATTATTAAAGGTTTTTATTAATTTGTCCTACAGAATAATATCTGTAATATTAATTGACAATTCATATTTGAGGAGAAAAATTCGCTCCGGCGCCGGGGATCGAACCCGGGTCCTTGGTTCTACGTGCCAAGCGCTCTGACCACTGAGCTATGCCGAATTCAATCCACAGCACCGGATATATTAATTGTCAATATTACAGATATTATTCTGTAGGAGAAATTAATAAAAATCTTTATTATTCTCAAAGCTAGCAGTGCATATTCTGTACAGATTACTGTGCACTTAACTTCGGAATCCCGGCCAAATAAGTCACTCACTTGAGTGCGCCCTTTGTATAATGGTAGTTGACATAAATGTCAACATATATGCCTAACTTGGAGTCAGGCCAAAAGGGAAACACTGAAGGAGGAAAGTTCGATCCAGTGCTGTTGATTGAATTCGGCGTAGCTCAGTGGTCAGAGCGCTTGGTACGTAGAACCAAGGACCCCGGTTCGATCCCCAGCGCCGGAGCGAATTTTTTCTCCTCAAATATTAGACATTATCTTCATGTAACATTTTATGTCATTGTTGCACTATATTTTCTATTTTGGTCGCTCTCTGGGTGGTTTCCACTAATTTTGAATAACACTTTCATTATTTTCGATTTTACAGGTATTTGTAGTTTTGAATAGGGTTAATTTATCTTATCAGTTCGGGAGAGGGGTCGTATACAGAAGTTTCGAGCAAAAGTGGGTCGTTTCTTCAAAAAGTTTGGGAACCACTGATATAGTTGATATACACATATACAGATTAGTAAATAACTTGCGAGATTGAGAGATGTGTAAAAATTTGAAGAACTATAGCAACCGTTTCTGAGAAAACAGAATAATATAACGCGTTTAAAAATGTTCTGTATAAAGATTAACACAAGCTTAATTTTATGTAAAGAGTCAAAAGGGTGATCATTTTCTCATTTCGTAACCAATGGCATTAGTGAGCAGGTATTTTTCACATTATATAATTACTCATATTGACGTATTTCACCCATTGGGATCTGTAGAGACGAATTTTTCCGATTTCCTTATAGAGTCTCTACTGGATATAATTTTCGGCCCCATTTAATTGCATTTTTCTAACCATTCTTTCCCTCTCAAAATAGGAGACCTGAATTGACAAATATTCCAAGTCCACTGAAGTGCATTTTTCAGGAGACCAAGAAAAGTACATATTATAGGCTTGCAATATAAGACCGTTGAAACAAATATTTGTATGATTAAAAAAAAAACACAGGCTTAGAGTTGGACTTGGGATGTTTTTTTTTTTGCAGGATGGTAGTCTATGCAAAACACATCTCGGGTAAGTCAAATTCGGTAAATTTTGGACTTAGTGTTTGTCGTTCATGTCTGCAATACTAGTAAAACACATTGTAGTGTTATTGATTTGATATCGTTAGCGAACAAATTTGGTCCAAGTCGATTAACGTGCGTAGAAATAATTAGGGGGGATACAGAATCACTACACGATAGCCTACAATATTGTTACACAAAATGAACATGACAATAACGGATATTACTTGAAAATATACTGTATTCGTGTATGTATAATACAATCAACTCGTTAGCCGTGTGAAAGGACAGGTTTTGCGTGGCGAGATGTGCGTGCACGAACTGTAAGATCTGTTGTGCTGTTGGAAGTTCTTGTGGACATAACGGCTTTGGAGTTTTATATATATTCCCACTATAGGCATGCACATATATATGTATGTGATGTTTTCAAAGAGCGCAGTGATATTGTAGCTGGACGATTATCTTTGTGTAACATCCAAATGACATTGCTAACAATAACATGCTTGTTTTATTTGGTTAGCTTGGACGTCCTCCTATGTTTCCTCTCTGTTAATCGAATGGAAATCACAATATTGTATGGAATGCAGACCACAAATGAGATGACTGCGTGATAGTTTAATGAATAGCAGACTCTAATATAAAGAACCGCAGTTTGAGTCCCGATTGGCCGTTACGGACAAAACATGCATTAACAGCGTGTTTTGCTATGGTTCTTCCGTTTTGCACAGTGTTTGTTGAGCATCCAGGTATCGACTGTACCGTAAGTAGATACTGGATTTATAATAATAATAATAATAATAATAATAATAATAATAATAATAATGATTTATTTTAGCTGGCAGAGTTAAGGCCGTAAGGCCTTCTCTTCCACTCAACCAGCAAAAAGTGTATATACATATGCATGAACTTACAAAAAATTCAACAATTTGATTGAGAGTTACATGTATACAAGTGTTATATACGAATTAAACAACAAAATACTATGAACTATTAATTAGACATGCACTTACGCAGAGACAACTCACCCTCAGGTGGTTTGCCGAAGTCGCCAAGAGAAATGTTGAGATGAGTGCCCCTCCCCAAGAAAAAAAGAGAGAAACTTGACAGACCTGGGTTACGGCCGTTCATATTTTCCAAATTAAGGCATGCGCTGCTGAGTTTTGGTCATTTTCTTCATTTTTTTATATATAGTGCCAAATCCACCGCTTTGAGGTAACGGTTAGCATATCTGACTATGAAACGTGCGGACCCAGGTTCAAATCCTGGTTGGGACAAGTTACCTGGTTGCGGTTTTTCCAAAGTTTTCTCTCAATGCATCAAGAGCAAATGTTGGCTAATTTTCGGCGCTGGATCCCGGACACATTTCACTGGCATTATCACCTTCATCTCACTCGGACGCTAGATAACCATCTCAATTGATAAACCGTCGTGAAGTAAATCAGTTAAAAATTATGGTGTCAAAAAATCTACGGTTTCTTGAGGAATACTGTAGTACTAAAGATTTTATCTTGGTATCTTTATTCTAAGTTAGAAATTAAGTTTATTCCATGTAAATGATATTATTTTACTTTGAAGTAATTTTACCGTAAATCATACTTTTTTTTTTAATCCTTAAATTGACAATGTATCCTATAGGATACAACAGGTTAATAGGCTATATGCTATAATTTTAATAGAACAATAGAAAAACAATTGGTAGGAAAATTAAAATTTCACAATACTATAATATTGTACAACTATAAAAATATGGACATTGCGATAGTTGTTTTCTTTGCGGTCCGACGAGGTTTAATAAACTAGTGTGAGAAATGAAGCTTTGCCAAGTTAAGGGTTAACTTACTAGAATTATTTAAAATCTCCTAAATGGCTACACATAAGTCCTATAGTGGTGAAACTTTGCACACATATTCACAACAGGTTTGTGCGTGAAGTGCTGCATTTATACAGTAACATAGCACATATGAAATCTGTGATGTTATGTGTCGGGCAGTGGAATTGAAAAAAAAAATCACATGTTTATTTTCTTACACTAATGAAGTAGACCAGTAGTCGTCAGCACTCGCTGAAATGTGCAAAGAGTACGCGGTGCTGTCCCGTGTGCACTGTCGTGCAACAGGGAGAGATAGAGAGCATACTTGCTAACAGCTACGGAGTGCACCCTAGTGCATTGCGTTTTCCGCGGGTAAGAGAGACTAGCCCCAGCGTGCTCTGTGCTGACGAGTCCTGAAGTAGACTATATTAACCAGGAAAATACCAATGCATCATTTTATGAGAGGATGTGTTAGCTTCATTTTAAACTTTTAAGAAATTGATTATCTTCATATGAGGCCCAAATAATTGCTTATTTCATATATATATAGCGGAGTTGAGGTGATAGGGCATCATTCTCTTACACTCCACCAAAAATATATACTAAACATATAAATTATTTTTAAACAAAATGTAATTTTTTCTGGGCACATTTCAGAACATAAAAATAAATAAAAAAAAAAGTGCTGGTATAGTTTAACAATATCCAACTGATATAAAATTTTCAAGAAGATAGAATGAAAATTATTGAAATTACAAAAACTCAGAGCCAGCGTGTCACCTTAAAATGTCACAAATCTGTGTCTAGAGGTAATTTTTGGCGAGCTTAGTCGGTGATCACTTGTCTAGTGAGGATAGCGACGTACGCCTGTCGCTACTCTATCCATCCTGGCTCTTATTCACGCGACTCTGTCCTGCTGCTATCAAAATACAGTATAGCCAATACCTAACTAGAGCCTTGTCTTTACACTTTGGCATGCCCAAATCTTGCAGTTTGTGTGAGTCCAGGTGAAATTGTGGTGGACTTCTCCCGTGTCTTTTCTAACGATTACATGATTTCACTTTCACCGGTGCAGAAATTAGCGAGAAAATAATGCCATGAAATAAACTGCATGAAGTCCTGTGAAGCGTTCACGAGCAACGAAACCTTGGGAATCACTAGAATTGGCGTCGGCAACTGAATCCATCGGGTATGACAGAAGTATGGTGAATTTGTGGAATGGAAAGGAAACCTGGCTCACAGTTACTTTGTGCAGATCTTGAATTATGCTGGGAATCGAAACACGATTCCTTTGGTAAGAAATCTTTGGCCGAATGCTCTATCTAGCCTTTCTGGAGTGAATAGAAAACAAGTGCTGCCTCAGGATATAGCCAGCCAGCTTGGTCAGGCGAACACCTTATTCGGCCATGATGTTGCTCCATAAACACACAGACACATATACAGGATGGAACGTAACCACTGCACCAAAATGAAACTGGTAATAGGTCATGAGGAGAGATTTGAAAAATCTAAATAAGTTTATTTTCTATTATTCACCGTTTTAGAGGAAGTCGTTATGTTTGTATGAAACGGCTACTGCAATAACTCGAGCAAGGGCAGCCTGCACTGTGGCAGGACCGAGTTAATAGTAGTTCAAAACGAAGTAGATCTGTAGCAGACATAAACAAAAGCATTCGTCTCCCTGTCTCTTTAGGGTAGGAAGGGGATGAATTAATGCGCTTGTGGCTTAGTGATCGCAGTTTTAAACCAAAATACGCATCTTGCGATGTAAATAAAATGTAATAATTTTTACTGACATAATTTGACTTACATTGAATTAATGCTCTTAAAATAAATCATTACAGCACACAGTATTAATTACATGTATTTTAGACTGAAAAGTATTAAATTAACATAAGCAAGTGGTCAGTTACGTCATCGCCTCATCCCTTACCTTCCCCTTCCCCTCTGCTCTAGTCAGTTACTGGCACGCGACAATGCGCTACGTTGCAAGATTTATTTTAACGTTTTTCGCAATTATTCAATTTAAATTCATGGCTAAACGATTTAATTGCAAAAAAATATTCAAGACACTAACAATTCTGATTATTTTTGCCTTTCAACTTGTATAGTACTCAACCATTTTTCTCGGGCCGTTACCGCAATAGAGCGCAGCAAACATTGGGCAAAAACAATTTTTTTTTTTCCTGCTTAACGGTGCTTCTTTGAAAGAAAAGTGTAATAAATGTTTTGTTACATTTAACATGTAGAATTGTCCCTTAAATTTTGGTTATCGGTCTCCTTCCAGGTGCACATACACGTGTGCATGTATATGTATATGTATATGTGTGTATGTTAAGCTTACCAGATTCTAATGCCGATTGAAAATGTTTATTGAATGGAAATTACTCCGCACTGGTGAAGTGTAGTGACATATCTTGGAAACAGGATTCGAAACTTAAGGCGTCGACCTCTTTTCTGCTTCTTCTGGGGATTCAAAACTTGCTTCGCTCAGGTCGGGTGACAGCTGTAAAGATTGGGGGAGGCGGGGAAGAGGTTTCTGCTTCCACATCTCGTATTCATTATTTTTTTGTTTTTGTAATTGAACTCCTGTGTTACCGGTCCCAGCACTTGAATGGCAGGTACTCCTTGTCACTTTTTTTTATAATGCTTTCAATTATGGTTGAAAGCATTTGCATCTGAGTTTTTCGAGTGTATGCTCCCATAACGTGAAATGTCGGGTTTTCCTGGAAACTAAGAAGCATTCCATTGAAAATGGATCGTTCTGCCTGAAAGCTACATTTGCAATGGAAATATTGTATCCATTACGGCCAAAGGCAGATACCTGGTAAAATCGTGGAAATACAGACAAATTCTAAATTTGGCCAGTGATGAAAAGTATACGTTGCTTTGCGTTCTTGGCTGGTCATTTACAAAACTTACCGCATTTTCTTGGCCACACCAAAATACTTGTTAATTTTATGGATGTCTCTGAAATGCTCTAACAAACTTTGAAAGACAGGTCTACTCCCACAGCCACATAATATGTCCGTAACTGACTCATTTCAGACCTAGAGCCCTTATGTAGAATCCCTCAGAGTAGTGAAATGCGATTCTCTTATCTGAATAAGGCCTGGACACGATGCTACAGTCCACCGCTGTGATGTAACGTTCAGCATGCCTGACTGTGAATCGAGCGGACCCGGGTTCAAATCCTGGTTGGGACAAGTTATCTTACTGGGGGGTTTTCCGTGGTTTCCCCTAAACCCATCAAGAGCAAGTTGTCGTTGATTTTATGAAACCTCCTGTACAATACAGAAAATATTTATACATCTTGATTACACAACTTTTAACACTATATCACTTTGGAAAACGTTTAATGTCTTTCTCGTGTTAAATTGTATTCCTGTTAACATGTTTCGGCCTGCTATTGGCCGTCTTCAGAGCTGGCTGTTGCTGGTCTTGGCGCCTTTGGTTTTGTTTCCTGGGGGGGGGGGTGTCTGTGTAATGTAATGTGGAGTCAAAGAGTATGTGTGTACTGAAATTGATTTGTGTGTTGAGAATTTCATTTGGATGTGTTTTTGTGTGTCTGTATATTTCGTATTGTTCTAGTATGTTTAGTTTCTGGTTTTTTGGTTGGCTGTGTAGAATATCCATGTCTGTGTTACACTTCAAGTATAATAAAACATACATATGACGTCCGGAGACTCGGCTTCATATCCTGGGGAATACAAGTCTAATTTGTAGTAGGCTACACGAAGTTATAGTGATAAGTTTTTTTTTTAATATTCTTATTTCCTATAATTAGGCTTGGGATCCGGGGCATTTAGCAACCAATGTACGCACAACTTGACTATAGAGTTCCTTGGACATATAGTAGACAGACATACTGTGAATGTAAACAACGACGTCAATGTGCTGCGTTATGTTCTACTGTTAATAGTACAATCTAGTGACGGTGAAAAATGAAGTAGGATACTTTGACTGTCGGAATTTAGTAGCGTTCAAAAGCAAACTTATTAAGCATTTTCTTACTGCGTAGAGTAGGTTTAATTTTTACTTAGTTAATAAAAAAAAATTCTCTTAACTTTTGCAATAAACTATCTAGCTTTTATTAGCCAGTTAATCGTTTAGTACTTTGATTTTTATTGTATTTGTAAATTTAATATTAATTGTAATTATAATTGTAATTGTATTCTTAATATTGTAGTTGTAATCCCCTGGTAGAGGGGGAGGCAAGGCCTGATGGCCTTATCTCTACCAGGTTAAATAAATAAATCAATAAATAGCTCACAAGTTTTCTTGTTCCTCGGCGACGCTGGGGGCGTTAGCGTTACAGTGAACAACCATGTACATACTTGCAACTACTTCGAAGAAACTGTTCATTATGAATTGAAAATGCACTATGATGGCCTGAGTTCGTTTCGTAGGGAGAGACGGAATAATACTGTACCTCTATCACGAACCAGATTCTACAGTAGTGGTTAAAAAACCGGACCGACAGAATAATCGAAGTCCCTGAAATGAGCCACTGCGCATGCCACGCCCGCATTCACAAGATAGCGAGTAATCTATTGAAATTGTTGTAGTTTCGATTGCTGACGCAGCCCATTTCGAAAGCCATTAGAAAATAAGCTGGTAAAATTCATGTTCTGGGAATAATAAGTTAATTATGTAGTAAAATATCGCTGCAATCGAAAAGTATTGGGAATAAATTTGAATAAGGAACAAAAAAGAGTATCCTTCCCAGGCAGGATTCGAACCACGAAAGTCTTAGTTACCAGTCTATCGTGGCTCTGGAGTAAACAAGGCTCTAAAATCAGTTACAAGGATCGGTCCGGTTTTTTTGTCACCACTGTACATTACCGCACAGGGAAACAAAACTCACCTCGCCACCTCATTCCATCCACTTCATTCTTAAGTTGTCTCGGATCCTAAGTCTGCTTATAATTAACACCCACTGGAATTACTGCATTGATTAATATCGCTGAAACATTAACCTTAAGGGATTCCTGGGAAATGTTTCTCTCAGATCAAGCAAAGTCATTTGGAATTTTGGAATTGACGTATAAAAGAGAATACGAAGGACTGGAAGAGGAAGAAAAATTGCAGTAAGAGTTCCCTTTTTCTTTCTTTAATTTTTGTGTCTTTGCGGTCTTCTTCTTGTATTTCATAACTGTAAGTCTTTGTCCCCCCCCTCCCCCTCTTTCATTTATTTTGATTTATATACATTCTTTCTTTTCTTATTTAATTTTCTTTTGTTCTTGTTTTGCACCTTTATTATAACAAACATGAAACTTCACAATTATGTGAATAGTTAGTCCAAACTTCGGCGCCATCTTCCAAATATAAATCACGAGTGTACTTATGTGTTGTGCGTTTCGACGTTTTCTTTCTCAATATTGCCGTTCTTATGTGGAAAAGTTAGGAGTCACAAGCCCGCTTCGGTTAGCACTGTATTTACGACTGCACCAGAATGGCCTTATTCTCTCATTTGGAAAGCGGTATAACTTGTAGCTGGAACTTCTGCACTTTTTTTTTACAAAGGAAAGCAAACAAATAAATATTTGTAACCTTTTTACACTTATTATTGTGTAGGAATACTGACATGGCTGGTGGTAGGAGCGAGGCAGTCTTGCTGCACGCATGTGGTCTTGCTCCTTTGTTGTAACGCCCTTGAAAACAAGATCATCTTTTCTTAAGAGTCCAGTCTGTCGAATTGATCAGTTTTAGTAGTCTCATTCTCTCCACATCTCTTTCTCGCTCACTCTCTTTATGTGTGTATGTGTGTGTTTTATACGTACAAGCATTGTCAAGGGAGATAGAAGTTCGTTTCGGTTCAAGTTGGCGAGTGAACGGTTTTCTTCAAGGTCTCTTAGTGGATATTCCAGTTCGCCCTAAGTTGTGTCTTCCTCTCTCAGAAGCTTCCATCTTTGTTCAATGGCTGGTTATACCAACGGAGTCTGACTTTGTTAATCGAGAAATGTTACGTTAGGGATGTGCGAAACGAATGTTAATTTCCTTTACCGTTGAATGCGTATTACCTGTTAGGCTACGATCTTCATATGAAGTACAAATGAACTACGTAGAATTATTGTAAATAGTGTCAGCTATTTCTGAAATGTCACAAACTAGATTTTCGCTTTTGACTAAGGAATGTAGTACTATCTTCTGAAGGAAAACCTAAGGTTAGAACAGTATAAGTTACAGTATACGGATATGAATACTTGAGCAATATTCCCTTCAGTAGCGAAATCGAAATAAGTAAGGAAGAAAGTGGTAGACATATTTACAGAAGAAAGAAAAAAAGAAATAAAGAAAGGATAGGAAAAGTGAGAGTTTTTTTATCAACACAAAGAAAAACACAAATATACTCGTATTACAGGGTGATTCATTATTACGTGTAAATACTTTGTGTGTGTATTATAGAGGTGAAACGTTTAATACAACTTTTTCTCTAGATGACACATACGTCGTAGTAACTGCATAGGCATTAATGTTCTCCCACACATTTGCTGTGGTATTGTGAGAAATCATTTACTCGAACCTCGAGTTCTACCTCTGCGTTTGACTGGGGAAATCTACCGCGCATTCGTGGAACGCGAATTGCATGGTCTGCTACATGATATCCCTCTTGCAACGCGAGTTAACTTATGGTTTATGCGCGATGATGCTCCTGCGCATTACTGCCGCAACATAAGAGCGTATCTCAATGCTGCGTATCCAGATCAATGGATAGGCCGCGCACGGCCAACTCCTTGGCCAGCCAGATCACCGGACATGAACCCTCTGGACTTCTACCTTTGGGGACGCCTGAAGTCGTTAGTGTATGCCTCTGCTGTACCTAACGTAGAAGTACTACAACAGCGAATTGGACATACGTGTGGAATTGTTCGTAATTAATGAGTTGAACGGGCTGTGTAACGTTCAGACATTACTAAGGCGGCGAGCACAGGTATGTTTTCAAGTTGAGGGTCAGCACTTTGAACATGCATTACACTAAGAATTGTGCAAATGTGTAAAGTCTAGAGGAAATTGCTTTACAATCTTTACTGTGTTTGGTTTTAGTTCACAAAACGTGCATAAATGGACTGCCGAGGATATGGGTTTAGTGACTTTGGTTGTTTTTGTATTGAAGTCCAAATGCATTGTACGAAAGTGATGATTAGTTTACATTTGGTGTGTTATCCTTTCTTTGTTTGGGAGCGCAAGTTCCACGCAAAAATGGCGTTAACTCTGGAATTAAAGGTGTTGAGAAAAAGTTGTATAGAACGTTTTAGTGTTAGTTTCACCTCTACATTACACACACAAAGTATTTACACGTAATAATGAATCACCCTGTATAAATTATACTTCATCTTGACAGCGTATATTGGTTACTGGCCCCTCGGTATCTCGTGAAACCAATTTGCGCATGAGTGAAAGAAGAAAGTGAACTGATAGGTTTCCTCGCTACATTTTCACTTACAGCTAGCTAGCAAACTAACCCCCAGCGTAAGATTCTTATTATGAGCTACTGCGCACGCGTGCATTTGTCTTCACGAGATAGCAAATGGATTTGGTTATTAGGTTTATTTCTTTCATTTTCTTCCCCCCCCCTCCGAGAATTCGGTAACAGTATCGGAATATGAAACTTAAACTCTAGCGTAGGTTTTTCTGAATTTATAGGTCATTAGTTCATGTGTAATCTTCGACCAATTTTGTGTTCGTGAGAACCTAAATATTGTTAACACATTTTGAGGAAATCCTTTCCATTTTTAAATCCTCAACAATTGCGAACTGTAAACATACCTATATTTAGAGCGAATTTTTTTAGCAGTATTTATTTATAGTCTATTTACTTTAATTTCTTGGTCATATCGCAACTGTCTGTAGTTTACTTAGGAAATCTTTGCTGCTGATGTACTGTGTCTATTATTTCGTGATAATTGGGGTCTGATCCGACATTCGCCTTTGTTTAACTGAAAATTAGTTGTATTCAATCCAGGAAAATCACGGACAAATTCTCACTCAAACTGGTCGGCACCGGGGATCGAACCCGGAACCTCCCGAATTTAATTGTGTGGTCTTTTATTTAATATTACTACGGATGCTTTCTGGCTATTCCATCTCTTCTGATTTTGCTGCACTTAACTGCTTTCCTTTTTGAATGGATCATGTGAAACTTCATCGTTGTGCTTACTATCTGTATTCAAATATTTACTAAGTTTCATGTCATACTACGGTTAAAATTAAGCCCAGAACGAAACACTTTGCGTAGTAGTAGTGTTGAAGAGGATTTGTCGTGCGTACTTATATTTCATGCGAGAAACACGATTGCTCTCTACTTATGCACTAACATTTAATATCGTAAAGGATTTAGAACTCTTTCAAGGTTAAATTAAAGTCCCACTTGGAGGCGAGTCATTCGAAGTCTTTATTCTGTAGCTCTTCTTCCTCCTCCACCTATCCGTTAAAAAAATGATATTCAATGGCTTGGCGATAATAGGAAGATAATATAATTTACTATCTAATATGATACATAGCTTATTTGACTTCCAATAAAAAGTTTGTACAAAACAAGATAAATAATTACATTAACAAGTTATTCAATCATAATTATAATATGTACAATTTACTGTAATATTTGCAACACTACTGTAAAAATAATCGGAAAAAATATGGTTTTGATGAATCCAATCTCTGAGAAATAAGAAGAACGAAGATCCAATTATAGCTCAGTCAGCTGATGAATTTTTTAACGTGATCGGGGTTTGATTGCCTGAAAATTGTGACTTTTGTGACAACATATTTTCTTGCAGTGCTAGTTTTTCTTGCAATTTTATTGTTTTAGGTTGAAAAAGGTAGTTTGTTTAGCCTACTATTGCTGGAGTCCCTTTTTTGTGGTGAATTAAAATAATCCTCTAAAGCGGTACTGAAACCATAAATGAAACGGTGGGTGTTTTGTGGGGAAAAAGTTTTATTATTATTATTATTATTATTATTATTATTATTATTATTATTAGTCGTTAACAAGATGTCTTATTTATAACATCCTTTAAAAAAACTGAACATAACAATTTCAGTTGCTTTTCACAGTGCTCACTCAATCATCACCTGCATTTCGGACACTACTTTTGTTTGCATCTGTAGTTTTGTGTAAATTTTTTTTGAACTTCTTTAAACTATGGAATCTTATTTGAGTGTTCTGTGATATCGTCATATTTTGTTGTCAGCATATTCGGGAGGCAGAAAAGTGTGGCTCTTGCTTGAAATACATCTCCTGTTGGGTCACCTGTTAAAAATCCAATATTTCCGTTTCACCGCACTACTATCGCAAAATGGCCGATGGTTATGATCAAAGAGTACACAATCCTGTGCTCTTGAGTGGCGCCATCTGTCCTTGTGGAATCAAAACACATTTGTACGCCTAATGAAACTTGTTAGTCTGCGAAAACCGGAATAATCTTCGTAGCATTTTTGTTGCGTGTTTCGCTGTTTGTTTAGAAAAATGTTAATTTTGCGTTTACTCTCAATTTTGCTGTTCCAGAACTTCATGTTATTGCATAGGCTTATTTGTGTAAATGAAATCAAGATACAGCAGAGATAACTATCGTTATCGCTGAAAAAAAAAGTGGCCCTATCTGTCACAATATTTAGTTCTGTTGTCTCAAATTTATTTTATGTATTTATTTACTTGGTTATTTAACGACACAGTATAAAGTACTGGGTCATTTAGTATCGATCCATTGGTGATAGCGAGATGAAGATTCGCCATAGATTACCAGACATTTGTCTTACAGTTGGGGAAATCTCGGAAAAAAACCCAACCTGGTAATCAGATCAAGCGAGAGTCGAACCCACGCCCGAGCGCAATTCCTGATAGGCAGGCAAGCGCCTTCATCGACCGAGCTACGCTGGTAGCTTCCGAACTTCTTAGTCGAGTGGCTGAATACTTACGTTTTTCACGACGTAGCCCAACTTCGAAGGTAGGCCACTCTTAGATGGAATCCATGGTCTTCGTAGATGGTGTGATGAAATTTTTCTCCTGTCAGTACAAACAAACTGCAGAAAGCAATAAGAAGCTACTGCACTGTATACCACTCAGGGAATATGACACTAGTGGCATCAATATCTGGAATCAGGCATGACACTTGAAGTAGAAGAAAGAGCAGGAGATGAGAAATGAGAGCACCATATTGGAAGCGGTGAGACTCGGTTGTTGTTACGAAATTACAGTCTTGGAGATACAAAAAATTCTATAATTGGCTAATATCTTCTTCAATATTTTATCTCATTATCTTTGTAACTTCTTATAAGCGTTATTATAAAGTGCTGATAATAACTTATGCAATCAGAATTAAACGCTTTTATATATTAGCCCCTTTGAGAGAAGGGGTACAAATTCGGTACTGCTCTGACACATAGGCCACGTAGGTAGATCCATTATACTACTAGGCATGGAATTATACAAGGTGGGTCAAAAGTCGCTTTTCCCAGTATTCGTTCTTAGGTTTCATACTTGTACACATACAGTCAGCTCTGGATGTAGTGAACTCAGTTATAGTGAACATTCGGCTATAATGAACCTAAGTCGTTGGTCCCGATCCACATATATTAAAAAGTACATTAATATTTCCGTTTTTAGTGAACCCTCACTTCGGTTATAGTGAACCTAAAACTAGAACTTTCCCTAGAAAATGTGTAATTTTAAAATGGTCAAAATGGTAATTTTCTCCTAAAAACTTGCCAGAATATGTTCAGAACAAAATCTCAAATCTTATACTCCTTAAGTACATTGAAAGACAAAGGATTCGTTCAGCTTCCTGGACAGTTTGAAATATGTTAAAGAGAATAGTGTACGCAGTGAGGGATAAAGGAAAGATTAGTTCTGACCCCTTTAAAAGAGGTTATTAGAAAAATAGGAAGATAAAGTGTTTTCTTTTGTAAAAGGGAGTAGAGTGATGACCAAAGTGTAAATATAAGAAGGATTACAGTACCGTGGTCCTCAACCCTTCCTCCCGCATCTTTGTAAAAATGAACCCGGGGAAATTCCAAGGCCGAGTACATAATGGCATACCTGTAGTGGGAAGAGGTTCGAAATCGGTCAGTGCCTACTACCTACATGGCCAGAGTAGATTCAAGTTTCGAACTGTGAACATCAGGATGTCGAAGCGTAAAGTGTTTAAGTTGGAAGATAAAGAGAACATTAGTACTGATATTGAACGTGGTCTGTCCCAAACGGGCAGTAATACTGTTTGTATAGCAACGTCAGTAGTATGAAAACAGACACTTTGGTTTTATTGAACCTCGGATATAGTGAACGAAATATGCTGGTCCGCAGAGGTTCACTATAACCGGAGTTGACTGTATACAGATGTCATAATTTGAATGAAAGAGTAAGTGGTGGGTTGGCAATAATGTTCGTGCGTCAATTGTTTTTCCGATATCATGTCTTGTTATTGTTTTGTTTTATTGTGTTGGGTTGCATCTCTAAATGTAAGGAAGTGTTTGGGGAAAGCAACTTTTAACCCATCCTGTATGTGTGCCCCCAAGGCCTTCCGCGCTACAGATTCCCATGCAGGTCGCCCCGTAACTTCCCTACAGCTTGCAAAATCCCTTTTGTCATTAGACGTAGGTATCACTGCGGTCCCTCAAGCCCCCGTCCCACGAGCACTTATGAGCCCAAGAGGGGAACGCACGATACACTACCACCAGCAACTAATGACATACCACGGGATCCAAGTTCAGTGGCGGCTCGCAGCCGACTCTCTATCGAAACAAGCCCGAATTATGGTGAAATGAGTCCGAGGTCCAACGCCGAAAGTTACCCAGCAATTCTGGTTAAATTGGTTGAGGGATTTGAACCTGGGCCAGCTCGTTTCATGTCAGACATGCTAACCGTTACTCCACAGCGGTACAGTTGAACTGTTCAGTTCCAATCGCACTAGTATCAACCTCAAGAAGAAAGAAGAGACTAAGAGAGTAAGCAAAGGAATAGTGAGGTGATACTCTTACCAGAAGTGTGTGTATTAAAAAGTAGACATGTACTTTTGTTTTTAAATTGTATGGCGTATTTAACAAACGAGCTAGAATCACACCTGTCCTCTTGAACCGTAGTTCACAAGTGCGCTCGCAATACTTCAAAGACATAGATGACGTTTTATATGACTGTAGCACTTGAAGTAATAGGATAACCCGAGTTTCCTGTTGTAAAGAATGTTGTTTACCGTCCCATAAATGCTTCTATATTTGGTTGTGTTGTGTTTTTATTTCGTCATCACGGTCACTTGATTACATTTGCGACATGAGCTTAAGGCGTATTAAGACAGAGTAAGTACAAATTAAAATCAGATTAAGTGAGGATTGTAAAACCATGGTCTTACAAGTTATGATGTGCAGGACTTAAAATAAAACCTCCACATGAAATGTACTTACTCATAAGCACCGAATATTTATTCGGACGGTAGGCAGTGCATAAGAATAGAAATGGCGAAAGTGAGATTTTTTTAAGAGTTGTCGCTGGTTACAAATTTAAAAATTCTGAAATGAAATTACGCGGTTTTAGTTTTACACTAATAATATACATTAATTAAAGGACGGATTAATAAGACAACGCATACGAATAGGCCTAAATGCAGACCTGTTTGAAATGGTAACCCACAATTTTAAAAGGGGGGATGCATTGAAAGATTAATAGTTTAATTAAAGGACGGATTGATAAGACAACGCATACGAATAGGCCTAAATGCAGACCTGTTTGAAATGGTAACCCACAATTTTAAAAGGGGGGATGCATTGAAAGATTAATAGTTTAATAGTTTATATTATATGTCTAAGAACAAAATGTGTAGACAAGGTCAGATAAGCCAAGAACAATTACAAAGGGATTGTACAATGAAAAAATTCGTCAAGGTTATAAAAAGGATTTAAAATTAACCAACTAAAGGTGCGTGATTTGAGAGCAGCTCAGCTTAAATTAAAAAATATGTGATGGAAATTTGTTTACAACCTTCAACGACATTTAACAAACATTGTTTTACGATTTAGCAAGTCTACAAGTTATGCTATTAAAATCGTTTCCTTGTCTTGTGTCATAGGAATGAATATCATTTCTTAATGTTAATGTTAAAAGATTGTCCTGTCCTTAACATACAAAATGAACTGTAAAACATATGCATTTATTACGGTCATGATTCTGTTATTCATTAGTAATAGTTTGCAGTGTTAATTAAAGGTTGCATTTGATACAATTCTTATGACCCTTTTTTGAAGCAAAAGAACCGTATTTATAAAGGCGCTGTTATCCCATAGCAATATTCCGTAGGTAAGAGTACTCTGAAAGTAAACAGAATAAGCATCACGAATATAGTTTTCAGGTACAACAGCTTTTAATCTCTTAAGGAGAAAAAAAGTTCTTGAAATTTTAGTTGAAATATGATCAGTATGACTTTCCTATGTCAACTTAGAATCAACAATTATATCTAACATGTTGAAATGATTTTGTTCATGATTAGTCTTCTTTAAAATAAAGATCACACGTTCAGTTTTAGCTGAGTTCAACAGAAATCCATTTGCATTAAACCAAACTTCAGCATCT
This sequence comes from Periplaneta americana, assembly GCF_040183065.1. Lineage (NCBI taxonomy): Eukaryota > Metazoa > Arthropoda > Insecta > Blattodea > Blattidae > Periplaneta > Periplaneta americana. The sequence goes on from NC_091120.1 coordinate 58,254,529, forward strand.
CATAAATTAAGTTGAGCAAAGCTTTTCAAATAATTGATATCACTATGATTAATTAAAAAGGTAATATAATCCGCATACAGTACTGTATCAGCATTTATATTATGGGCTAGGTCATTAGCGGCTAGCAAAAGCAAGATCGGATCCTATACAGAGCCTTGAGGAACTCCATAATAATAATTCTTAATATCAGATGTTTTACCATTAAACGAAACACTTTGTTTACGATCTGACAAGTAGGATTCAGTAATCTTCAATTGACTTCCTGTGATGTCCAAATTATTTAGTCAGAATACTACGATCAACACAATCAAAAGCCTTGCTTAAGTCACAAAAGGTTGCATGAAAATAAACATTTTTTTCAAAAGCCTCCAATACCAGCTTTTCAAAACTACTAACTGCACGTATAGTATTTAGACCTAAAACCATTTTTCTGGTGATATATCAACATGTTAGATTCTAAATAAAATACAAGTTGTTTCTTAATTATCTGTTCAAAAGGTTTAGCAAAAACAGGAACATTAGAAATTGGCCTAAAATTACTGGGGTCATCTTTATGGCCTTTTTTGAAAATAGGTGTCACTCTTGATACTTTGAAGAATTCAGGAAAAATACAGTTATTTAGTATATCATTAATACATATTGTCAACGGCTTAATAGTTTATGTAGGATAATTTCTTTAAGAGAATTATTTGAAATGCCATAAAATCTTTCGTTTTAGAACTCTTCATTTTGTTAACAGAAAATAATATTTCATCACTTGTAACTTCTTTCCATCTAAAAATCGATACAGGTTTCGATAATTTCATCAGTAATTCGTTATAAGTAACATCAGAACTAGATATATTAGATTTTATTTTATTTGTTTGTTAAACAAAATGTTCATTAAATTGATTAGCTGAAATATTAATCTCATCGTCATCAACCTTGCAAAATTTTTATTTATTTAATGACCTTATAGCCTTCGATGACCATGCAGCTTTGATGAAAGGACTAAAATCTGAATATAATGTGAAGTCTAATCAGACTTTCAACTGTAGTACTTGAATAATAATAATAATAATAATAATAATAATAATAATAATAATAATAATAGCGCTTCCTCATTCATAAGTCCTCTACATGATTGATATAGCTTCTGCTATTTTATCTACTAGCGGCGTGTGCGGCCACGGGAATTGTATGGAAATGATATTCTTATCGGTAATATAAATAAAGGTTACCCTTACATTTTGTATTATGAGGTATTTAGTTAATATGTTTAAGCACACTGGGCAGTCAGGAGGCTGTTTCGAGTGCTTATAAATTACAATTTTTAGTACTACTGTAGATTTATTAAATGAAACTTCTCCAGAAAATAAAGCAATTTAGAATCATTGAATGCATGTAGTAAGCAGGTTTTTTTACAGGGTTTATTTATGAATTATAAATTTTTGGTTTGCATTCATTTAGGTGCACTTTTTTCAGTTACTGTTTGATCTAGAATTCAAATTGTTGTCGTTTGTGGTAGACAGTATTTTTTGACAATTTTCAGCCATAATTTTATATAAAAATAGACTACTAGTTTAATAATATTTGTTCAGAAAATGTGTTAAATTTTTGTAATAAAAATAATTTTTAAATAAACGACTAAAATTAATCGATTTGTAATGTTATGTGGAAATTGTAGAATTTGTCCTTAAAATGGACAATAAAAGTTTCATTATGTTATATCAAATGGTTTCTGAGAAAAGTGCATTTGAATATGTGCAAAAAATCGGAATTCAGCCCCTGAAAAAATATTTTTTCTAAATAAAACTGTGCAAAAATTATTTGATTATATGGATTAAATTATTTTAATTTGATGTATTCTGTGATAAGGTCCCATTTAATTTTCCTCAGAAGTGGTAAAGGTTTACAGTGAAATATTATAATTTATGAGCACTCTATGCAGTCCTGAGATTACCCAATGCTCATTTTCTTAACGCACGAATTATTTTCCTATTCTGAATGATGTTCGATGACTGTAAAATTTCGCTTTGTAGTTGTCATTAAAGTAGGGCTACTTGATAAAGCCATCTTGTAATTTCAACTTCTCATAGTGTTCAAAGTATATTATTTTTAGGAAGGGTAATGTGAAGTAATAAAAAAACTAGCCTACATCCTGATTAGAAATCTGTTTCCATCTTAAACACAAACATCGCTTCCTTGGACATGTTTAAAGTGTTTCGGAAAGTTTAGAAACATGGTAAATCCTCTTCGAAGGCCCGCTTGATGAATGTTCCAGGAAGACGGATGCTATTCGGAAAGCTACATTGCATTAGGGTGTTCAGTATTTAACTCAAGCCATTCGTTTCTCGTCAAGAGCTGACGCAAACCGCAGTTCGAATAAACTGACACCACTATATGCAGTATTTCGAGGCTTCAGGGTTTGTTTTTCAAACTCACATCCTCTGTGCTTGACGTTTACCAAGTACGCAATTAATTTTTTCCGTATATTTCTACAAACGTAATTTTTGTTGCCCACTTCCGCTATTTATTTCGTTCATTATCTGTGTAGGATCATAATAATTACATACATATCGGACTATCTACTGTATACAGAAATTATAATATAGCTAAATATAGATTCGCATATTTATTTATTTATTTATTTTCAGTTATTTACTATTCATTATTAAGTAATTACATGAATGTTTTTGGTACTGGAATATCTGAAGATTTAGATCGGGACGATAAATTGGCAATGCTTATGCATTTGAAGAGCGCGAACTTAACCGTTTATGTAAGCCACGGTTGTGGAGTGGATTCTGTCAAGGAAACGCATATTTTTCTGTTGCTGCTAGTATTTGACGTCCTGTGGAGATCATGCTGCTCCCGTCTCACGAAAGTCTAGTCATTTATTCGTCTGTTTGAAGATAAGCACTGATGGCCAAATGGCGGCCCGTGAGTACGTTTCATCCTAGAGATAGGTCGGCCTTATAGGTTTTGACGTTAACAACTTTTGTCAGGTTTACTACGCTGCCATCTAGTTTTTACATAAGGAGTCACGTCATAATTCCCATTTGAATTGCATTAGCGAATGTACTGCCATCTCGTGTTCGTTTACGGCGGACGGGTGGCGACCCTGGCAGTTGTTCTCTACAAAGTGCTGCCGATTTTAACATAGCGGTGAGTTATCTGTTTATATAATCTAGGGTTTCATCCGGCCCGCGAATAAAAATGTATGATTTATTCCTTTTATTTAACTCCATGCGTGAAAGTTAGAGTGTAGCTGGCCATCATAATGCACCTACTCAACATTTAAGTACACTTACTTTACAATTGGAAGGGAAGAACCATGCAATTTTTGTAATAAAGATATTTGTAGATGCTTTCAAAATGAAGTTAAATCTATTCCAGCAAATATTGAAGGCAGATAATTTATGCCACTTTTTCTGTTGTAAACAGCTGTATGAGGAAGAAAAAGTTAGTTTTAAGAAGTATGTTGAATTTATTGAGGATCTCATTTTAGAATTTGATAGTAGATTTCAAGATTTTAAAATATTTCGATCACAGATGGAACTCTTCAACAATGCCATGAAATGCAAAGTAGAGTGCCAGCCTGAGGAACGGCAGTTTGAACTATGTTAACGCCAGTGTGAGCCTTCTCTTCAAACATCAGAGACAACTGGTGTTAATTTTTGCAAACTCATTGAAAAGAACGTTATCTACATCTTAGAAACTGAGCTTTAAAACTTACATTCATGTTTGGTAGTACTTACATATGTGAAACTCCTTCTCTGCAATGAAACTAGTGAAATCAAAGTTCAGAAACAGATTAACTGATTCAGTGTTAACACATACCCTTAAGATTGCAACGAAATGGAAGTGGACTTTTTTAAATCTCTTGTAAAAAAATTGACAAATCTCATTGTTTCCATTAAAAAGCAATGCTTGTTCTTTCATTGTGCATGAAACATTTCTGTTTTAATATTTGAATAATAATATTGATAATAATACGTTTTTAAATTGCCATTTTGTAAATTTATTTTTATTATAGTTATTTTTAATTTGTAAGGCCCTATGGTTCTTATTTTATCCTGGCCTCTCAGTGCATTACTAATTGGCCATCACTGATGTAAAGCATGAATATTTCGTAAACCACGCTAAAAATATCAGTGACTCTTGATTTGTGTCTTACGCATTACAGTACGAGGTTAACGAAGTAATTTCTGTACGAATTAACAACCTGAGGTTTAAGAGTTCGAGGAGTTCATTCAGACACTAAATAACCTAAGATGTTGTTAAAGCGTCGTAAAATAACCCACTAAAATACAATATATATATATATATATATATATATATATATATATATATATATATATATAGGTTCTACTGCACTAGTTGTCTTTTGTATATATTATACTCACAGTATATCCTCAAGTGTGGATGGATGTCTTTCGTACCTATAGTACATTACGGAAATATGCACAGTAGAGAAGCAGTTTCAATATGTGTTAACATTTGCAGTGTAGCTGTGCAGTTTAGTGCGCGGTTTTTAACATAGCAGAATTTAAATCTTCCAATCACACGAAGTTCAACGCAATACTTAAAGATGTACCGATAACCATACAAGCCCATCACCAAATGGATAAACATTACCTGGAAATTGTGTAATGTGTGACTCTGCTGCAGTCCAGAAATTTAGAAATGAGATGTGGAAGAATAATTATTGTTAACAGGGTATATACAGCCACCGTTGAAAAGAAGTATATGTTTTTGTTAACTATGTCAAAACGGACATACACATTGTATGGTGTGGGTACTGCACGGTACTGAGTCTTGTACCAAGGTGACATAGTCCATCACACTGATAGTGGGTAACGTAAGTGCTCCACACGACAAAACATAAAACAAATCTTGATTTCACTTAGTTTCTCTGCATGAGTACTTGTACTGTCATTGTTTTCTCTGTATAGTTCGGTAGACATATTCATGTCCTCTATTGTATATCGTAAGAAAACATAATTAACGAACCATAATATCGCACCAGTCACAGCTCTTTGTGAAAGTACGAGGAATGCGGATAGGACAACGCGATAAATATTTCATTACGCCTTTCAGCCGTAAGGGAATCCATATTTTAAATGAAACTCCAGGAAGCGACTCCAATATGTATGATGCGGAATGTTGTGATATTGAAGTATCTGAACCTATTTTAACTTTTCTCCACTCATGTTAATAATTTATGTGCAGCACACGTAACAGCATCGGATTTTGAATGCCAACCAACCTCAAGTTAGAGAAAGGTCACTTCATGTAACATTAACCTCAGGAGTTCTGTAGTCCGTCACGTTTATGAGCGTAAAAATTGATGACAAATTAATGCATGTGATATCACTATGACAAAACTTTCCAATTACGAGTATATGAAACTTAACTGTGTTACTAATTTTAAGCGCAGGTTCGTGACTGCAGTGTTCTGTGTATGGTCAGGTGGCGATTTCTAATTCTGAATGTGAATTCAAAGAAGATTTTTTTTTTTTTAGTTTAAGTATGCAGTGATTATAACTATAAAAATAGTGACAAGGAAAAGGAAGCTGACATTTTATGCTGGGACAAAAAATAATACATTATTTTACTGTATTCAACAAGTGAATGGATTATAATCTAATATTATACAGGGTGATTTTTAACTTAAATAAGTGTGCAGTGATCAAAACCATAAAAATAGTGACAAGGAAAAGGAATATGATATTTTATGTGGGACAAAAATAATATATTTTACTGTATTCAACAAGTGAATTGATTATAATCTAGTATTATACAGGTTGAGTCACGAGGATTTACCGCCACTTACGGAGCTTATTTCGGAAGTCATTCTGAGCAAAAAAATGTCTTGTAAACATGTGTCCTAATCTCAATATTTTCAGAGTTACACTAATTTGAAGTTGTTTGTAAAATACCTTCTTTTTTAGTTTTAAGTGTAAAAGGATATTACAAATAGAGAATGAACTATTTAGAAGTATCATTTCTTTGATTGGCTAGTGTTCTGAAGCTAAAAATGTGTTGTTAATTGCTTTGTACAGATTTTGTTTTTCAGTTTTTAACTAAAAATTACATTATTCTTACGCACTTATCACAAAAATTGTTACAAGTCATTCGTCTTTAGGAACTTGATTCTTTACAGTTTTTTAAGAAGAACTGCTGTCTATACTAGATTAGACAATAAGAAAAAAAATTATGCATTCTAACGTACAGTCTTAAAGAATTGACGAGAGTGGCGTGATTTGTAACAGTTGTGATAAATGCGTAAGAAAATGTAATTTTGTAGTTAAAAATCGGAAAAAAAAAAAAATCTGTACGAAGCAACTATGGAATTCACAACACATTTTTTAGCTTCAGAATACTAGCTAATTACAGAAATGATACTCCTCAGTAGTTCATTCTTTGTCTGTAATATTCTGCTATCCTTTAAACTGAAATAATAATAGTATTTTACAAACAACTTCAAATTTATGTAACTCTGAAAATATTGACATTAGGACACATGTTTATGTGACATTTTTTGCTCAGAATGTCTTCGGAAATAAGCTCCGTAAGTGGCGGTAAATTCTCGCGAATCACCCTGTGTGTCTGTAGGTTGTTACGAAACTCATTTACACAAACTAGGAAGGTAGTTGAGAAGACCAAGACAAATACGAGTAATTTTTGAAGGAATTATCATTTTAGACTAAAATCGCAAAGAAAATAGATTGACACTGTACCATCTGGACTACTTTTGATTTAAAATAAAGAGCTATATTTCTTTGTAAATCATTATACAGTTTATCTAAAAAGTCCTGCTCCAGCACAAATCATTGTGTGTTTGATGTGTACTCCACTCACAAACAAACACACACACACTCACACTCACACTTAGTTCATGGCAATTG